>NC_090307.1:55160359-55505359 GCF_039906515.1 Pseudorca crassidens | reverse complement strand
CTGACCCTCACCCGTCCCCTAATCCTAACCCGTACGCTAACACTAACCCGCGCCCTCACACGTACGCTCCCCCTAAAGCGTTGTCGTACCCTCACCTGGACCCTAAACCGTCCCCGTCCCCTAACCCTAACCCTAGCCCGAACCCTAACCCTAAGACTTCCCCGAAGCCTGACCCTCACCCGGCCCCTAATCCTAACCCGTACGCTAACTCTAACCCGCGCCCTCACACGTACGCTCCCCCTAAAGCGTTGTCGTACACTCACCTGGACCCTAAACCGTCCCCGTCCCCTAACCCTAACCCTAGCCCAAACCCTAACCCTAACCCTTCCCCGAAGCCTGACCCTCACCCGTCCCCTAATCCTAACCCGTACGCTAACACTAACCCGCGCCCTCAAATGTACGGTCCCCCTAAAGCGTTGTCGTACCCGCACCTGGACCCTAAACCGTCCCCGTCCCCTAACCCTAACCCTAGCCCGAACCCTAACCCTAACCCTTCCCCGAAGCCTGACCCTCACCCGTCCCCTAATCCTAACCCGTACGCTAACACTAACCCGCGCCCTCACACGTACGCTCCCCCTAAAGCGTTGTCGTACCCTCACCTGGACCCTAAACCGTCCCCGTCCCCTAACCCTAACCCTAGCCCGAACCCTAACCCTAACCCTTCCCCGAAGCCTGACCCTCACCCGTCCCCTAATCCTAACCCGTACGCTAACACTAACCCGCGCCCTCACACGTACGCTCCCCCTAAAGAGTTGTCGTATCCTCACCTGGACCCTAAACCGTCCCCGTCCCCTAACCCTAACCCTAGCCCGAACCCTAACCCTAACCCTTCCCCGAAGCCTGACCCTCACCCGTCCCCTAATCCTAACCCGTACGCTAACACTAACCAGCGCCCTCACACGTAGGCTCCCCCTAAAGCGTTGTCGTACCCTCACGTGGACCCTAAACCGTCCCCGTCCCCTAACCCTAACCCTAGCCCGAACCCTAACCCTAACCCTTCCCCGAAGCATGACCCTCACCCGTCCCCTAATCCTAACCCGTACGCTAACACTAACCCGCGCCCTCACACGTACGCTCCCCCTAAAGCGTTGTCGTACCCTCACCTGGACCCTAAACCGTCCCCGTCCCCTAACCCTAACCCTAACTCGAACCCTAACCCTAACCCTTCCCCGAAGCCTGACCCTCACCCGTCCCCTAATCCTAACCCGTACGCTAACACTAACCTGCGCCCTCACACGTACGCTCCCCCTAAAGCCTTGTCGTACCCTCATCTGGACCCTAAACCGTCCCCGTCCCCTAACCCTAACCCTAGCCCGAACCCTAACCCTAACACTTCCCCAAAGCCTGACACTCACCCGTCCCCTAATCCTAACCCGTACGCTAACACTAACCAGCGCCCTCACACGTACGCTCCCCCGAAAGCGTTGTCGTACCCTCACCTGGACCCTAAACCGTCCCCGTCCCCTAACCCTAACCCTAGCCCGAACCCTAACCCTAACCCTTCCCCGAAGCCTGACCCTCACCCGTCCCCTAATCCTAACCAGTATGCTAACACTAACCCGCGCCCTCACACGTACACTCCCCCTAAAGCGTTGTCGTACCCTCACCTGGACCCTAAACCGTCCCCGTCCCCTAACCCTAACCCTAGCCCGAACCCTAACCCTAACCCTTCCCCAAAGCCTGACCCTCACCCGTCCCCTAATCCTAACCCGTACGCTAACACTAACCCGCGCCCTCACACGTACGCTCCCCCTAAATCGTTGTCGTACCCTCACCTGGACCCTAAACCGTCCCCGTCCCCTAACCCTAACCCTAGCCCGAACCCTAGCCCTAACACTTCCCCGAAGCCTGACCCTCACCCGTCCCCTAATCCTAACACGTACGCTAACACTAACCCGCGCCCTCACACGTACGCTCCCCCTAAAGCCTTGTCGTACCCTCACCTGGACTCTAAACCGTCCCCGTCCCCTAACCCTAACCCTAGCCCGAACCCTAAGCCTAACCCTTCCCCGAAGCCTGACCCTCACCCGTCCCCTAATCCTAACCCGTACGCTAACACTAACCCGCGCCCTCACACGTACGCTCCCCCTAAAGCGTTGTCGTACCCTCACCTGGACTCTAAACCGTCCCCGTCCCCTAACCCTAACCCTAGCCCGAACCCTAACTCTAACCCTTCCCCGAAGCCTGACCCTCACCCGTCCCCTAATCCTAACCCGTACGCTAACACTAACCCGCGCCCTCACACGTACGCTCCCCCTAAAGCGTTGTCGTACCCTCACCTGGACCCTAAACCGTCCCCGTCCCCTAACCCTAACCCTAGCCCGAAACCTAACCCTAACCCTTCCCCGAAGCCTGACCCTCACCCGTTCCCTAATCCTAACCCGTACGCTAACACTAACCCGCGCCCTCACACGTACGCTCCCCCTAAAGCGTTGTCGTACACTCACCTGGACCCTAAACCGTCCCCGTCCCCTAACCCTAACCCTAGCCCGAACCCTAACCCTAACACTTCCCTGAAGCCTGACCCTCACCCGTCCCCTAATTCTAACCCGTACGCTAACACTAACCCGCGCCCTCACACGTAAGCTCCCCCTGAAGCGTTGTCGTACCCTCACCTGGACCCTAAACCGTCCCCGTCCCCTAACCCTAACCCTAGCTCGAACCCTAACCCTAAACCTTTCCCGAAGCCTGACCCTCACCCGTCCCCTAATCCTAAACCGTACGTTAACACTAAACCGTGCCCTCACACGTACGCTCCCCCTAAAGCGTTGTCGTACCCTCACCTGGACCCTAAACCGTCCCCATCCCCTAACCCTAACCCTAGCACGAAACCTAACCCTAACCCTTCCCCGAAGCCTGACCCTCACCCCTCCCCTAATCCTAACCCGTACGCTAACACTAACCAGCGCCCTCACACGTACGCTCCCCCTAAAGCGTTGTCGTACCCTCACCTGGACCCTAAACCGTCCCCATCCCCTAACCCTAACCCTAGCCCGAACCCTAACCCTAACACTTCCCCGAAGTCTGACCCGCACCCGTCCCCTAATCCTAACACGTACGCTAACACTAACCGACGCCCTCACACGTACGCTCCCCCTAAAGCCTTGTCGTACCCTCACCTGGACCCTAAACCGTCCCCATCCCCTAACCCTAACCCTAGCCCGAACCCTAACCCTAACCCTTCCCCGAAGCCTGACCCTCACCCGTCCCCTAATCCTAACCCGTACGCTAACACTAACCCACGCCCTCACACGTAAGCTCCTCCTAAAGCGTTGTCGTACCCTCACCTGGACCCTAAACCGTCCCCGTCCCCTAACCCTAACCCTAGCCCGAACCCTAACCCTAACCCTTTCCCGAAGCCTGACCCTCACCCGTCCCCTAATCCTAACCCGTACGCTAACACTAACCCGCGCCCGCACACGTACGCTCCCCCTAAAGCCTTGTCGTACCCTCACCTGGACCCTAAACGGTCCCCATCCCCTAACCCTAACCCTAGCCCGAACCCTAACCCTAACCCTTCCCCGAAGCCTGACCCTCACCCGTCCCCTAATCCTAACCCGTACGCTAACACTAACCCGTTCCCTCACACGTACGCTCCCCCTAAAGCGTTGTCGTACCCTCACCTGGACCCTAAACCGTCCCCGTCCCCTAACCCTAACCCTAGCCCAAACCCTAACCCTAACACTTCCCCAAAGCCTGACACTCACCCGTCCCCTAATCCTAACGCGTACGCTAACACTAACCAGCGCCCTCACACGTACGCTCCCCCTAAAGCGTTGTCGTACCCTCACCTGGACCCTAAACCGTCCCCGTCCCCTAACCCTAACCCTAGCCCGAACCCTAACCCTAACCCTTCCCCGAAGCCTGACCCTCACCCGTCCCCTAATCCTAACCAGTATGCTAACACTAACCCGCGCCCTCACACGTACGCTCCCCCTAAAGCGTTGTCGTACCCTCACCTGGACCCTAAACCGTCCCCGTACCCTAACCCTAACCCTAGCCCGAACCCTAACCCTAATCCTTCCCCAAAGCCTGATCCTCACCCGTCCCCTAATCCTAACCCGTACGCTAACACTAACCCGTGCCCTCACACGTACCCTCCCCCTAAAGCGTTGTCGTACCCTCACCTGGACCCTAAACCGTCCCCGTCCCCTAACCCTAACCCTAGCCCGAACCCTAGCCCTAACACTTCCCCGAAGCCTGACCCTCACCCGTCCCCTAATCCTAACACGTACGCTAACACTAACCCGCGCCCTCACACGTACGCTCCCCCTAAAGCCTTGTCGTACCCTCACCTGGACTCTAAACCGTCCCCGTCCCCTAACCCTAACCCTAGCCCGAACCCTAAGCCTAACCCTTCCCCGAAGCCTGACCCTCACCCGTCCCCTAATCCTAACCCGTACGCTAACACTAACCCGCGCCCTCACACGTACGCTCCCCCTAAAGCGTTGTCGTACCCTCACCTGGACCCTAAACCGTCCCCGTCCCCTAACCCTAACCCTAGCCCGAACCCTAACCCTAACCCTTCCCCGAAGCCTGACCCTCACCCGTCCCCTAATCCTAACCCGTACGCTAACACTAACCCGCGCCCTCACACGTACGCTCCCCCTAAAGCGTTGTCGTACCCTCACCTGGACCCTAAACCGTCCCCGTCCCCTAACCCTAACCCTAGCCCAAACCCTAACCCTAACCCTTCCCCGAAGCCTGACCCTCACCCGTCCCCTAATCCTAACCCGTACGCTAACACTAACCCGCGCCCTCACACGTAAGCTCCCCCTGAAGCGTTGTCGTACCCTGACCTGGACCCTAAACCGTCCCCGTCCCCTAACCCTAACCCTAGCACGAAACCTAACCCTAACCCTTCCCCGAAGCCTGACCCTCACCCCTCCCCTAATCGTAACCCGTACGCTAACACTAACCCGCGCCCTCACACGTACGCTCCCCCTAAAGCGTTGTCGTACCCTCACCTGGACCCTAAACCGTCCCCATCCCCTAACCCTAACCCTAGCCCGAACCCTAACCCTAACACTTCCCCGAAGTCTGACCCGCACCCGTCCCCTAATCCTAACACGTACGCTAACACTAACCCACGCCCTCACACGTACGCTCCCCCTAAAGCCTTGTCGTACCCTCACCTGGACCCTAAACCGTCCCCATCCCCTAACCCTAACCCTAGCCCGAACCCTAACCCTAACCCTTCCCCGAAGCCTGACCCTCACCCGTCCCCTAATCCTAACCCGTACGCTAACACTAACCCGCGCCCTCACACGTAAGCTCCTCCTAAAGCGTTGTCGTACCCTCACCTGGACCCTAAACCGTCCCCGTCCCCTAACCCTAACCCTAGCCCGAACCCTAACCCTAACCCTTTCCGGAAGCCTGACCCTCACCCGTCCCGTAATCCTAACCCGTAGGCTAACACTAACCCACGCCCTCACACGTACGCTCCCCCTAAAGCCTTGTCGTACCCTCACCTGGACCCTAAACCGTCCCCATCCCCTAACCCTAACCCTAGCCCGAACCCTAACCCTAACCCTTCCCCGAAGCCTGACCCTCACCCGTCCCCTAATCTTAACCCGTAGGCTAACACTAACCCGCGCCCTCACACGTACGCTCCCCCTAAAGCGTTGTCGTACACTCACCTGGACCCTAAACCGTCCCCGTCCCCTAACCCTAACCCTAGCCCGAACCCTAACCCTAACACTTCCCCAAAGCCTGACACTCACCCGTCCCCTAATCCTAACCCGTACGCTAACACTAACCAGCGCCCTCACACGTACGCTCCCCCTAAAGCGTTGTCGTACCCTCACCTGGACCCTAAACCGTCCCCGTCCCCTAACCCTAACCCTAGCCCGAACCCTAACCCTAACCCTTCCCCGAAGCCTGACCCTCACCCGTCCCCTAATCCTAACCAGTATGCTAACACTAACCCGCGCCCTCACACGTACGCTCCCCCTAAAGCGTTGTCGTACCCTCACCTGGACCCTAAACCGTCCCCGTCCCCTAACCCTAACCCTAGCCCGAACCCTAACGCTAACCCTTCCCCAAAGCCTGACCCTCACCCGTCCCCTAATCCTAACCCGTACGCTAACACTAACCCGCGCCCTCACACGCACGCTCCCCGTAAAGCGTTGTCGTACCCTCACCTGGACCCTAAACCGTCCCCGTCCCCTAACCCTAACCCTAGACCCGAACCCTAGCCCTAACACTTCCCCGAAGCCTGACCCTCACCCGTCCCCTAATCCTAACACGTACGCTAACACTAACCCGCGCCCTCACACGTACGCTCCCCCTAAAGCCTTGTCGTACCCTCACCTGGACTCTAAACCGTCCCCGTCCCCTAACCCTTGCCCTAGCCCGAACCCTAAGCCTAACCCTTCCCCGAAGCCTGACCCTCACCCGTCCCTTAATCCTAACCCGTACGCTAACACTAACCCGCGCCCTCACACGTACGCTCCCCCTAAAGCGTTGTCGTACCCTCACCTGGACCCTAAACCGTCCCCGTCCCCTAACCCTAACCCTAGCCCGAACCCTAACTCTAACCCTTCCCCGAAGCCTGACCCTCACCCGTCCCCTAATCCTAACCCGTACGCTAACACTAACCCGCGCCCTCACACGTACGCTCCCCCTAAAGCGTTGTCGTACCCTCACCTGGACCCTAAACCGTCCCCGTCCCCTAACCCTAACCCTAGCCCGAACCCTAACCCTAAGACTTCCCCGAAGCCTGACCCTCACCCGGCCCCTAATCCTAACCCGTACGCTAACACTAACCCGCGCCCTCACACGTACGCTCCCCCTAAAGCGTTGTCGTACACTCACCTGGACCCTAAACCGTCCCCGTCCCCTAACCCTAACCCTAGCCCAAACCCTAACCCTAACCCTTCCCCGAAGCCTGACCCTCACCCGTCCCCTAATCCTAACCCGTACGCTAACACTAACCCACGCCCTCAAATGTACGGTCCCCCTAAAGCGTTGTCGTACCCGCACCTGGACCCTAAACCGTCCCCGTCCCCTAACCCTAACCCTAGCCCGAACCCTAACCCTAACACTTCCCCGAAGCCTGACCCTCACCCGTCCCCTAATCCTAACCCGTACGCTAACACTAACCCGCGCCCTCACACGTACGCTCCCCCTAAAGCGTTGTCGTACCCTCACCTGGACCCTAAACCGTCCCCGTCCCCTAACCCTAACCCTAGCCCGAACCCTAACCCTAACCCTTCCCCGAAGCCTGACCCTCACCCGTCCCCTAATCCTAACCCGTACGCTAACACTAACCCGTGCCCTCACACGTACGCTCCCCCTAAAGAGTTGTCGTATCCTCACCTGGACCCTAAACCGTCCCCGTCCCCTAACCCTAACCCTAGCCCGAACCCTAACCCTAACCCTTCTCCGAAGCCTGACCCTCACCCGTCCCCTAATCCTAACCCGTACGCTAACACTAACCAGCGCCCTCACACGTAGGCTCCCCCTAAAGCGTTGTCGTACCCTCACGTGGACCCTAAACCGTCCCCGTCCCCTAACCCTAACCCTAGCCCGAACCCTAACCCTAACCCTTCCCCGAAGCATGACCCTCACCCGTCCCCTAATCCTAACCCGTACGCTAACACTAACCCGCGCCCTCACACGTACGCTCCCCCTAAAGCGTTGTCGTACCCTCACCTGGACCCTAAACCGTCCCCGTCCCCTAACCCTAACCCTAGCCCGAACCCTAACCCTAACCCTTCCCCGAAGCCTGACCCTCACCCGTCCCCTAATCCTAACCAGTATGCTAACACTAACCCGCGCCCTCACACGTACACTCCCCCTAAAGCGTTGTCGTACCCTCACCTGGACCCTGAACCGTCCCCGTCCCCTAACCCTAACCCTAGCCCGAACCCTAACCCTAACCCTTCCCCAAAGCCTGACCCTCACCCGTCCCCTAATCCTAACCCGTACGCTAACACTAACCCGCGCCCTCACACGTACGCTCCCCCTAAATCGTTGTCGTACCCTCACCTGGACCCTAAACCGTCCCCGTCCCCTAACCCTAACCCTAGCCCGAACCCTAACCCTAACCCTTCCCCGAAGCCTGACCCTCACCCGTCCCCTAATCCTAACCAGTATGCTAACACTAACCCGCGCCCTCACACGTACACTCCCCCTAAAGCGTTGTCGTACCCTCACCTGGACCCTGAACCGTCCCCGTCCCCTAACCCTAACCCTAGCCCGAACCCTAACCCTAACCCTTCCCCAAAGCCTGACCCTCACCCGTCCCCTAATCCTAACCCGTACGCTAACACTAACCCGCGCCCTCACACGTATGCTCCCCCTAAAGCGTTGTCGTACCCTCACCTGGACCCTAAACCGTCCCCGTCCCCTAACCCTAACCCTAGCCCGAACCCTAACCCTAACCCTTCCCCGAAGCCTGACCCTCACCCGTCCCCTAATCCTAACCAGTATGCTAACACTAACCCGCGCCCTCACACGTACACTCCCCCTAAAGCGTTGTCGTACCCTCACCTGGACCCTGAACCGTCCCCGTCCCCTAACCCTAACCCTAGCCCGAACCCTAACCCTAACCCTTCCCCAAAGCCTGACCCTCACCCGTCCCCTAATCCTAACCCGTACGCTAACACTAACCCGCGCCCTCACACGTACGCTCCCCCTAAATCGTTGTCGTACCCTCACCTGGACCCTAAACCGTCCCCGTCCCCTAACCCTAACCCTAGCCCGAACCCTAACCCTAACCCTTCCCCGAAGCCTGACCCTCACCCGTCCCCTAATCCTAACACGTACGCTAACACTAACCCGCGCCCTCACACGTACGCTCCCCCTAAAGCCTTGTCGTACCCTCACCTGGACTCTAAACCGTCCCCGTCCCCTAACCCTAACCCTAGCCCGAACCCTAAGCCTAACCCTTCCCCGAAGCCTGACCCTCACCCGTCCCCTAATCCTAACCCGTACGCTAACACTAACCCGCGCCCTCACACGTACGCTCCCCCTAAAGCGTTGTCGTACCCTCACCTGGACCCTAAACCGTCCCCGTCCCCTAACCCTAACCCTAGCCCGAACCCTAACTCTAACCCTTCCCCGAAGCCTGACCCTCACCCGTCCCCTAATCCTAACCCGTACGCTAACACTAACCCGCGCCCTCACACGTACGCTCCCCCTAAAGCGTTGTCGTACCCTCACCTGGACCCTAAACCGTCCCCGTCCCCTAACCCTAACCCTAGCCCGAAACCTAACCCTAACCCTTCCCCGAAGCCTGACCCTCACCCGTTCCCTAATCCTAACCCGTACGCTAACACTAACCCGCGCCCTCACACGTACGCTCCCCCTAAAGCGTTGTCGTACACTCACCTGGACCCTAAACCGTCCCCGTCCCCTAACCCTAACCCTAGCCCGAACCCTAACCCTAACACTTCCCTGAAGCCTGACCCTCACCCGTCCCCTAATTCTAACCCGTACGCTAACACTAACCCGCGCCCTCACACGTAAGCTCCCCCTGAAGCGTTGTCGTACCCTCACCTGGACCCTAAACCGTCCCCGTCCCCTAACCCTAACCCTAGCCCGAACCCTAACCCTAAACCTTTCCCGAAGCCTGACCCTCACCCGTCCCCTAATCCTAAACCGTACGTTAACACTAAACCGCGCCCTCACACGTACGCTCCCCCTAAAGCGTTGTCGTACCCTCACCTGGACCCTAAACCGTCCCCATCCCCTAACCCTAACCCGAGCACGAAACCTAACCCTAACCCTTCCCCGAAGCCTGACCCTCACCCGTCCCCTAATCCTAACCCGTACGCTAACACTAACCAGCGCCCTCACACGTACGCTCCCCCTAAAGCGTTGTCGTACCCTCACCTGGACCCTAAACCGTCCCCATCCCCTAACCCTAACCCTAGCCCGAACCCTAGCCCTAACACTTCCCCGAAGCCTGACCCTCACCCGTCCCCTAATCCTAACACGTACGCTAACACTAACCCGCGCCCTCACACGTACGCTCCCCCTAAAGCGTTGTCGTACCCTCACCTGGACCCTAAACCGTCCCCGTCCCCTAACCCTAACCCTAGCCCGAACCCTAACGCTAACCCTTCCCCAAAGCCTGACCCTCACCCGTCCCCTAATCCTAACCCGTACGCTAACACTAACCCGCGCCCTCACACGCACGCTCCCCGTAAAGCGTTGTCGTACCCTCACCTGGACCCTAAACCGTCCCCGTCCCCTAACCCTAACCCTAGACCCGAACCCTAGCCCTAACACTTCCCCGAAGCCTGACCCTCACCCGTCCCCTAATCCTAACACGTACGCTAACACTAACCCGCGCCCTCACACGTACGCTCCCCCTAAAGCCTTGTCGTACCCTCACCTGGACTCTAAACCGTCCCCGTCCCCTAACCCTTGCCCTAGCCCGAACCCTAAGCCTAACCCTTCCCCGAAGCCTGACCCTCACCCGTCCCTTAATCCTAACCCGTACGCTAACACTAACCCGCGCCCTCACACGTACGCTCCCCCTAAAGCGTTGTCGTACCCTCACCTGGACCCTAAACCGTCCCCGTCCCCTAACCCTAACCCTAGCCCGAACCCTAACTCTAACCCTTCCCCGAAGCCTGACCCTCACCCGTCCCCTAATCCTAACCCGTACGCTAACACTAACCCGCGCCCTCACACGTACGCTCCCCCTAAAGCGTTGTCGTACCCTCACCTGGACCCTAAACCGTCCCCGTCCCCTAACCCTAACCCTAGCCCGAACCCTAACCCTAAGACTTCCCCGAAGCCTGACCCTCACCCGGCCCCTAATCCTAACCCGTACGCTAACACTAACCCGCGCCCTCACACGTACGCTCCCCCTAAAGCGTTGTCGTACACTCACCTGGACCCTAAACCGTCCCCGTCCCCTAACCCTAACCCTAGCCCAAACCCTAACCCTAACCCTTCCCCGAAGCCTGACCCTCACCCGTCCCCTAATCCTAACCCGTACGCTAACACTAACCCACGCCCTCAAATGTACGGTCCCCCTAAAGCGTTGTCGTACCCGCACCTGGACCCTAAACCGTCCCCGTCCCCTAACCCTAACCCTAGCCCGAACCCTAACCCTAACACTTCCCCGAAGCCTGACCCTCACCCGTCCCCTAATCCTAACCCGTACGCTAACACTAACCCGCGCCCTCACACGTACGCTCCCCCTAAAGCGTTGTCGTACCCTCACCTGGACCCTAAACCGTCCCCGTCCCCTAACCCTAACCCTAGCCCGAACCCTAACCCTAACCCTTCCCCGAAGCCTGACCCTCACCCGTCCCCTAATCCTAACCCGTACGCTAACACTAACCCGTGCCCTCACACGTACGCTCCCCCTAAAGAGTTGTCGTATCCTCACCTGGACCCTAAACCGTCCCCGTCCCCTAACCCTAACCCTAGCCCGAACCCTAACCCTAACCCTTCTCCGAAGCCTGACCCTCACCCGTCCCCTAATCCTAACCCGTACGCTAACACTAACCAGCGCCCTCACACGTAGGCTCCCCCTAAAGCGTTGTCGTACCCTCACGTGGACCCTAAACCGTCCCCGTCCCCTAACCCTAACCCTAGCCCGAACCCTAACCCTAACCCTTCCCCGAAGCATGACCCTCACCCGTCCCCTAATCCTAACCCGTACGCTAACACTAACCCGCGCCCTCACACGTACGCTCCCCCTAAAGCGTTGTCGTACCCTCACCTGGACCCTAAACCGTCCCCGTCCCCTAACCCTAACCCTAGCCCGAACCCTAACCCTAACCCTTCCCCGAAGCCTGACCCTCACCCGTCCCCTAATCCTAACCAGTATGCTAACACTAACCCGCGCCCTCACACGTACACTCCCCCTAAAGCGTTGTCGTACCCTCACCTGGACCCTGAACCGTCCCCGTCCCCTAACCCTAACCCTAGCCCGAACCCTAACCCTAACCCTTCCCCAAAGCCTGACCCTCACCCGTCCCCTAATCCTAACCCGTACGCTAACACTAACCCGCGCCCTCACACGTACGCTCCCCCTAAATCGTTGTCGTACCCTCACCTGGACCCTAAACCGTCCCCGTCCCCTAACCCTAACCCTAGCCCGAACCCTAACCCTAACCCTTCCCCGAAGCCTGACCCTCACCCGTCCCCTAATCCTAACCAGTATGCTAACACTAACCCGCGCCCTCACACGTACACTCCCCCTAAAGCGTTGTCGTACCCTCACCTGGACCCTGAACCGTCCCCGTCCCCTAACCCTAACCCTAGCCCGAACCCTAACCCTAACCCTTCCCCAAAGCCTGACCCTCACCCGTCCCCTAATCCTAACCCGTACGCTAACACTAACCCGCGCCCTCACACGTATGCTCCCCCTAAAGCGTTGTCGTACCCTCACCTGGACCCTAAACCGTCCCCGTCCCCTAACCCTAACCCTAGCCCGAACCCTAACCCTAACCCTTCCCCGAAGCCTGACCCTCACCCGTCCCCTAATCCTAACCAGTATGCTAACACTAACCCGCGCCCTCACACGTACACTCCCCCTAAAGCGTTGTCGTACCCTCACCTGGACCCTGAACCGTCCCCGTCCCCTAACCCTAACCCTAGCCCGAACCCTAACCCTAACCCTTCCCCAAAGCCTGACCCTCACCCGTCCCCTAATCCTAACCCGTACGCTAACACTAACCCGCGCCCTCACACGTACGCTCCCCCTAAATCGTTGTCGTACCCTCACCTGGACCCTAAACCGTCCCCGTCCCCTAACCCTAACCCTAGCCCGAACCCTAACCCTAACCCTTCCCCGAAGCCTGACCCTCACCCGTCCCCTAATCCTAACACGTACGCTAACACTAACCCGCGCCCTCACACGTACGCTCCCCCTAAAGCCTTGTCGTACCCTCACCTGGACTCTAAACCGTCCCCGTCCCCTAACCCTAACCCTAGCCCGAACCCTAAGCCTAACCCTTCCCCGAAGCCTGACCCTCACCCGTCCCCTAATCCTAACCCGTACGCTAACACTAACCCGCGCCCTCACACGTACGCTCCCCCTAAAGCGTTGTCGTACCCTCACCTGGACCCTAAACCGTCCCCGTCCCCTAACCCTAACCCTAGCCCGAACCCTAACTCTAACCCTTCCCCGAAGCCTGACCCTCACCCGTCCCCTAATCCTAACCCGTACGCTAACACTAACCCGCGCCCTCACACGTACGCTCCCCCTAAAGCGTTGTCGTACCCTCACCTGGACCCTAAACCGTCCCCGTCCCCTAACCCTAACCCTAGCCCGAAACCTAACCCTAACCCTTCCCCGAAGCCTGACCCTCACCCGTTCCCTAATCCTAACCCGTACGCTAACACTAACCCGCGCCCTCACACGTACGCTCCCCCTAAAGCGTTGTCGTACACTCACCTGGACCCTAAACCGTCCCCGTCCCCTAACCCTAACCCTAGCCCGAACCCTAACCCTAACACTTCCCTGAAGCCTGACCCTCACCCGTCCCCTAATTCTAACCCGTACGCTAACACTAACCCGCGCCCTCACACGTAAGCTCCCCCTGAAGCGTTGTCGTACCCTCACCTGGACCCTAAACCGTCCCCATCCCCTAACCCTAACCCTAGCCCGAACCCTAACCCTAAACCTTTCCCGAAGCCTGACCCTCACCCGTCCCCTAATCCTAAACCGTACGTTAACACTAAACCGCGCCCTCACACGTACGCTCCCCCTAAAGCGTTGTCGTACCCTCACCTGGACCCTAAACCGTCCCCATCCCCTAACCCTAACCCGAGCACGAAACCTAACCCTAACCCTTCCCCGAAGCCTGACCCTCACCTGTCCCCTAATCCTAACCCGTACGCTAACACTAACCAGCGCCCTCACACGTACGCTCCCCCTAAAGCGTTGTCGTACCCTCACCTGGACCCTAAACCGTCCCCATCCCCTAACCCTAACCCTAGCCCGAACCCTAGCCCTAACACTTCCCCGAAGCCTGACCCTCACCCGTCCCCTAATCCTAACACGTACGCTAACACTAACCCGCGCCCTCACACGTACGCTCCCCCTAAAGCGTTGTCGTACCCTCACCTGGACCCTAAACCGTCCCCGTCCCCTAACCCTAACCCTAGCCCGAACCCTAACCCTAACCCTTCCCCAAAGCCTGACCCTCACCCGTCCCCTAATCCTAACCCGTACGGTAACACTAACCCGCGCCCTCACACGTACGCTCCCCCTAAAGCGTTGTCGTACCCTCACCTGGACCCTAAACCGTCCCAGTCCCCTAACCCCAACCCTAGCCCGAACCCTAACTCTAACCCTTCCCCGAAGCCTGACCCTCACCCGTCCCCTAATCCTAACCCGTACGCTAACACTAACCCGCGCCCTCACACGTACGCTCCCCCTAAAGCGTTGTCGTACCCTCACCTGGACCCTAAACCGTCCCCGTCCCCTAACCCTAACCCTAGCCCGAACCCTAACCCTAACATTTCCCCGAAGCCTGACCCTCACCCGTCCCCTAATCCTAACCCGTACGCTAACACTAACCCGCGCCCTCACACGTACGCTCCCCCTAAAGCGTTGTCGTACCCTCACCTGGACCCTAAACCGTCCCCGTCCCCTAACCCTAACCCTAGCCCTAACCCTAACTCTAACCCTTCCCCGAAGCCTGACCCTCACCCGTCCCCTAATCCTAACCCGTACGCTAACACTAACCCGCGCCCTCACACGTACGCTCCCCCTAAAGCGTTGTCGTACCCTCACCTGGACCCTAAACCGTCCCCGTCCCCTAACCCTAACCCTAGCCCGAACCCTAACCCTAACCCTTCCCCGAAGCCTGACCCTCACCCGTCCCCTAATCCTAACCCGTACGCTAACACTAACCCGCGCCCTCACACGTACGCTCCCCCTAAAGCCTTGTCGTACCCTCACCTGGACTCTAAACCGTCCCCGTCCCCTAACCCTAACCCTAGCCCGAACCCTAAGCCTAACCCTTCCCCGAAGCCTGACCCTCACCCGTCCCCTAATCCTAAACCGTACGCTAACACTAACCCGCGCCCTCACACGTACGCTCCCCCTAAAGCCTTGTCGTACCCTCACCTGGACCCTAAACCGTCCCCATCCCCTAACCCTAACCCTAGCCCGAACCCTAACCCTAACCCTTCCCCGAAGCCTGACCCTCACCCGTCCCCTAATCTTAACCCGTAGGCTAACACTAACCCGCGCCCTCACACGTACGCTCCCCCTAAAGCGTTGTCGTACACTCACCTGGACCCTAAACCGTCCCCGTCCCCTAACCCTAACCCTAGCCCGAACCCTAACCCTAACACTTCCCCAAAGCCTGACACTCACCCGTCCCCTAATCCTAACCCGTACGCTAACACTAACCAGCGCCCTCACACGTACGCTCCCCCTAAAGCGTTGTCGTACCCTCACCTGGACCCTAAACCGTCCCCGTCCCCTAACCCTAACCCTAGCCCGAACCCTAACCCTAACCCTTCCCCGAAGCCTGACCCTCACCCGTCCCCTAATCCTAACCAGTATGCTAACACTAACCCGCGCCCTCACACGTACGCTCCCCCTAAAGCGTTGTCGTACCCTCACCTGGACCCTAAACCGTCCCCGTCCCCTAACCCTAACCCTAGCCCGAACCCTAACCCTAACCCTTCCCCAAAGCCTGACACTCACCCGTCCCCTAATCCTAACCCGTACGCTAACACTAACCCGCGCCCTCACACGCACGCTCCCCCTAAAGCGTTGTCGTACCCTCACCTGGACCCTAAACCGTCCCCGTCCCCTAACCCTAACCCTAGACCCGAACCCTAGCCCTAACACTTCCCCGAAGCCTGACCCTCACCCGTCCCCTAATCCTAACACGTACGCTAACACTAACCCGCGCCCTCACACGTACGCTCCCCCTAAAGCCTTGTCGTACCCTCACCTGGACTCTAAATCGTCCCCGTCCCCTAACCCTAACCCTAGCCCGAACCCTAAGCCTAACCCTTCCCCGAAGCCTGACCCTCACCCGTCCTTTAATCCTAACCCGTACGCTAACACTAACCCGCGCCCTCACACGTACGCTCCCCCTAAAGCGTTGTCGTACCCTCACCTGGACCCTAAACCGTCCCCGTCCCCTAACCCTAACCCTAGCCCGAACCCTAACTCTAACCCTTCCCCGAAGCCTGACCCTCACCCGTCCCCTAATCCTAACCCGTACGCTAACACTAACCCGCGCCCTCACACGTACGCTCCCCCTAAAGCGTTGTCGTACCCTCACCTGGACCCTAAACCGTCCCCGTCCCCTAACAGTAACCCTAGCCCGAACCCTAACCCTAAGACTTCCCCGAAGCCTGACCCTCACCCGGCCCCTAATCCTAACCCGTACGCTAACACTAACCCGCGCCCTCACACGTACGCTCCCCCTAAAGCGTTGTCGTACACTCACCTGGACCCTAAACCGTCCCCGTCCCCTAACCCTAACCCTAGCCCAAACCCTAACCCTAACCCTTCCCCGAAGCCTGACCCTCACCCGTCCCCTAATCCTAACCCGTACGCTAACACTAACCCGCGCCCTCAAATGTACGGTCCCCCTAAAGCGTTGTCGTACCCGCACCTGGACCCTAAACCGTCCCCGTCCCCTAACCCTAACCCTAGCCCGAACCCTAACCCTAACCCTTCCCCGAAGCCTGACCCTCACCCGTCCCCTAATCCTAACCCGTACGCTAACACTAACCCGCGCCCTCACACGTACGCTCCCCCTAAAGCGTTGTCGTACCCTCACCTGGACCCTAAACCGTCCCCGTCCCCTAACCCTAACCCTAGCCCGAACCCTAACCCTAACCCTTCCCCGAAGCCTGACCCTCACCCGTCCCCTAATCCTAACCCGTACGCTAACACTAACCCGCGCCCTCACACGTACGCTCCCCCTAAAGAGTTGTCGTATCCTCACCTGGACCCTAAACCGTCCCCGTCCCCTAACCCTAACCCTGGCCCGAACCCTAAGCCTAACCCTTCCCCGAAGCCTGACCCTCACCCGTCCCTTAATCCTAACCCGTACGCTAACACTAACCCGCGCCCTCACACGTACGCTCCCCCTAAAGCGTTGTCGTACCCTCACCTGGACCCTAAACCGTCCCCGTCCCCTAACCCTAACCCTAGCCCGAACCCTAACCCTAACCCTTCCCCGAAGCCTGACCCTCACCCGTCCCCTAATCCTAACCCGTACGCTAACACTAACCCGCGCCCTCACACGTACGCTCCCCCTAAATCGTTGTCGTACCCTCACCTGGACCCTAAACCGTCCCCGTCCCCTAACCCTAACCCTAGCCCGAACCCTAGCCCTAACACTTCCCCGAAGCCTGACCCTCACCCGTCCCCTAATCCTAACACGTACGCTAACACTAACCCGTGCCCTCACACGTACGCTCCCCCTAAAGCCTTGTCGTACCCTCACCTGGACTCTAAACCGTCCCCGTCCCCTAACCCTAACCCTAGCCCGAACCCTAAGCCTAACCCTTCCCCGAAGCCTGACCCTCACCCGTCCCCTAATCCTAACCCGTACGCTAACACTAACCCGCGCCCTCACACGTACGCTCCCCCTAAAGCGTTGTCGTACCCTCACCTGGACTCTAAACCGTCCCCGTCCCCTAACCCTAACCCTAGCCCGAACCCTAACTCTAACCCTTCCCCGAAGCCTGACCCTCACCCGTCCCCTAATCCTAACCCGTACGCTAACACTAACCCGCGCCCTCACACGTACGCTCCCCCTAAAGCGTTGTCGTACCCTCACCTGGACCCTAAACCGTCCCCGTCCCCTAACCCTAACCCTAGCCCGAAACCTAACCCTAACCCTTCCCCGAAGCCTGACCCTCACCCGTTCCCTAATCCTAACCCGTACGCTAACACTAACCCGCGCCCTCACACGTACGCTCCCCCTAAAGCGTTGTCGTACACTCACCTGGACCCTAAACCGTCCCCGTCCCCTAACCCTAACCCTAGCCCGAACCCTAACCCTAACACTTCCCTGAAGCCTGACCCTCACCCGTCCCCTAATTCTAACCCGTACGCTAACACTAACCCGCGCCCTCACACGTAAGCTCCCCCTGAAGCGTTGTCGTACCCTCACCTGGACCCTAAACCGTCCCCGTCCCCTAACCCTAACCCTAGCCCGAACCCTAACTCTAACCCTTCCCCGAAGCCTGACCCTCACCCGTCCCCTAATCCTAACCCGTACGCTAACACTAACCCGCGCCCTCACACGTACGCTCCCCCTAAAGCGTTGTCGTACCCTCACCTGGACCCTAAACCGTCCCCGTCCCCTAACAGTAACCCTAGCCCGAACCCTAACCCTAAGACTTCCCCGAAGCCTGACCCTCACCCGGCCCCTAATCCTAACCCGTACGCTAACACTAACCCGCGCCCTCACACGTACGCTCCCCCTAAAGCGTTGTCGTACACTCACCTGGACCCTAAACCGTCCCCGTCCCCTAACCCTAACCCTAGCCCAAACCCTAACCCTAACCCTTCCCCGAAGCCTGACCCTCACCCGTCCCCTAATCCTAACCCGTACGCTAACACTAACCCGCGCCCTCAAATGTACGGTCCCCCTAAAGCGTTGTCGTACCCGCACCTGGACCCTAAACCGTCCCCGTCCCCTAACCCTAACCCTAGCCCGAACCCTAACCCTAACCCTTCCCCGAAGCCTGACCCTCACCCGTCCCCTAATCCTAACCCGTACGCTAACACTAACCCGCGCCCTCACACGTACGCTCCCCCTAAAGCGTTGTCGTACCCTCACCTGGACCCTAAACCGTCCCCGTCCCCTAACCCTAACCCTAGCCCGAACCCTAACCCTAACCCTTCCCCGAAGCCTGACCCTCACCCGTCCCCTAATCCTAACCCGTACGCTAACACTAACCCGCGCCCTCACACGTACGCTCCCCCTAAAGAGTTGTCGTATCCTCACCTGGACCCTAAACCGTCCCCGTCCCCTAACCCTAACCCTGGCCCGAACCCTAAGCCTAACCCTTCCCCGAAGCCTGACCCTCACCCGTCCCTTAATCCTAACCCGTACGCTAACACTAACCCGCGCCCTCACACGTACGCTCCCCCTAAAGCGTTGTCGTACCCTCACCTGGACCCTAAACCGTCCCCGTCCCCTAACCCTAACCCTAGCCCGAACCCTAACTCTAACCCTTCCCCGAAGCCTGACCCTCACCCGTCCCCTAATCCTAACCCGTACGCTAACACTAACCCGCGCCCTCACACGTACGCTCCCCCTAAAGCGTTGTCGTACCCTCACCTGGACCCTAAACCGTCCCCGTCCCCTAACAGTAACCCTAGCCCGAACCCTAACCCTAAGACTTCCCCGAAGCCTGACCCTCACCCGGCCCCTAATCCTAACCCGTACGCTAACACTAACCCGCGCCCTCACACGTACGCTCCCCCTAAAGCGTTGTCGTACACTCACCTGGACCCTAAACCGTCCCCGTCCCCTAACCCTAACCCTAGCCCAAACCCTAACCCTAACCCTTCCCCGAAGCCTGACCCTCACCCGTCCCCTAATCCTAACACGTACGCTAACACTAACCCGCGCCCTCAAATGTACGGTCCCCCTAAAGCGTTGTCGTACCCGCACCTGGACCCTAAACCGTCCCCGTCCCCTAACCCTAACCCTAGCCCGAACCCTAACCCTAACCCTTCCCCGAAGCCTGACCCTCACCCGTCCCCTAATCCTAACCCGTACGCTAACACTAACCCGCGCCCTCACACGTACGCTCCCCCTAAAGCGTTGTCGTACCCTCACCTGGACCCTAAACCGTCCCCGTCCCCTAACCCTAACCCTAGCCCGAACCCTAACCCTAACCCTTCCCCGAAGCCTGACCCTCACCCGTCCCCTAATCCTAACCCGTACGCTAACACTAACCCGCGCCCTCACACGTACGCTCCCCCTAAAGAGTTGTCGTATCCTCACCTGGACCCTAAACCGTCCCCGTCCCCTAACCCTAACCCTAGCCCGAACCCTAACCCTAACCCTTCCCCGAAGCCTGACCCTCACCCGTCCCCTAATCCTAACCCGTACGCTAACACTAACCAGCGCCCTCACACGTAGGCTCCCCCTAAAGCGTTGTCGTACCCTCACGTGGACCCTAAACCGTCCCCGTCCCCTAACCCTAACCCTAGCCCGAACCCTAACCCTAACCCTTCCCCGAAGCATGACCCTCACCCGTCCCCTAATCCTAACCCGTACGCTAACACTAACCCGCGCCCTCACACGTACGCTCCCCCTAAAGCGTTGTCGTACCCTCACCTGGACCCTAAACCGTCCCCGTCCGCTAACCCTAACCCTAACTCGAACCCTAACCCTAACCCTTCCCCGAAGCCTGACCCTCACCCGTCCCCTAATCCTAACCCGTACGCTAACACTAACCTGCGCCCTCACACGTACGCTCCCCCTAAAGCCTTGTCGTACCCTCACCTGGACCCTAAACCGTCCCCGTCCCCTAACCCTAACCCTAGCCCGAACCCTAACCCTAACACTTCCCCAAAGCCTGACACTCACCCGTCCCCTAATCCTAACCCGTACGCTAACACTAACCAGCGCCCTCACACGTACGCTCCCCCGAAAGCGTTGTCGTACCCTCACCTGGACCCTAAACCGTCCCCGTCCCCTAACCCTAACCCTAGCCCGAACCCTAACCCTAACCCTTCCCCGAAGCCTGACCCTCACCCGTCCCCTAATCCTAACCAGTATGCTAACACTAACCCGCGCCCTCACACGTACACTCCCCCTAAAGCGTTCTCGTACCCTCACCTGGACCCTAAACCGTCCCCGTCCCCTAACCCTAACCCTAGCCCGAACCCTAACCCTAACCCTTCCCCAAAGCCTGACCCTCACCCGTCCCCTAATCCTAACCCGTACGCTAACACTAACCCGCGCCCTCACACGTACGCTCCCCCTAAATCGTTGTCGTACCCTCACCTGGACCCTAAACCGTCCCCGTCCCCTAACCCTAACCCTAGCCCGAACCCTAGCCCTAACACTTCCCCGAAGCCTGACCCTCACCCGTCCCCTAATCCTAACACGTACGCTAACACTAACCCGTGCCCTCACACGTACGCTCCCCCTAAAGCCTTGTCGTACCCTCACCTGGACTCTAAACCGTCCCCGTCCCCTAACCCTAACCCTAGCCCGAACCCTAAGCCTAACCCTTCCCCGAAGCCTGACCCTCACCCGTCCCCTAATCCTAACCCGTACGCTAACACTAACCCGCGCCCTCACACGTACGCTCCCCCTAAAGCGTTGTCGTACCCTCACCTGGACTCTAAACCGTCCCCGTCCCCTAACCCTAACCCTAGCCCGAACCCTAACTCTAACCCTTCCCCGAAGCCTGACCCTCACCCGTCCCCTAATCCTAACCCGTACGCTAACACTAACCCGCGCCCTCACACGTACGCTCCCCCTAAAGCGTTGTCGTACCCTCACCTGGACCCTAAACCGTCCCCGTCCCCTAACCCTAACCCTAGCCCGAAACCTAACCCTAACCCTTCCCCGAAGCCTGACCCTCACCCGTTCCCTAATCCTAACCCGTACGCTAACACTAACCCGCGCCCTCACACGTACGCTCCCCCTAAAGCGTTGTCGTACACTCACCTGGACCCTAAACCGTCCCCGTCCCCTAACCCTAACCCTAGCCCGAACCCTAACCCTAACACTTCCCTGAAGCCTGACCCTCACCCGTCCCCTAATTCTAACCCGTACGCTAACACTAACCCGCGCCCTCACACGTAAGCTCCCCCTGAAGCGTTGTCGTACCCTCACCTGGACCCTAAACCGTCCCCGTCCCCTAACCCTAACCCTAGCCCGAACCCTAACCCTAAACCTTTCCCGAAGCCTGACCCTCACCCGTCCCCTAATCCTAAACCGTACGTTAACACTAAACCGCGCCCTCACACGTACGCTCCCCCTAAAGCGTTGTCGTACCCTCACCTGGACCCTAAACCGTCCCCATCCCCTAACCCTAACCCTAGCACGAAACCTAACCCTAACCCTTCCCCGAAGCCTGACCCTCACCCCTCCCCTAATCCTAACCCGTACGCTAACACTAACCAGCGCCCTCACACGTACGCTCCCCCTAAAGCGTTGTCGTACCCTCACCTGGACCCTAAACCGTCCCCATCCCCTAACCCTAACCCTAGCCCGAACCCTAACCCTAACACTTCCCCGAAGTCTGACCCGCACCCGTCCCCTAATCCTAACACGTACGCTAACACTAACCGACGCCCTCACACGTACGCTCCCCCTAAAGCCTTGTCGTACCCTCACCTGGACCCTAAACCGTCCCCATCCCCTAACCCTAACCCTAGCCCGAACCCTAACCCTAACCCTTCCCCGAAGCCTGACCCTCACCCGTCCCCTAATCCTAACCCGTACGCTAACACTAACCCACGCCCTCACACGTAAGCTCCTCCTAAAGCGTTGTCGTACCCTCACCTGGACCCTAAACCGTCCCCGTCCCCTAACCCTAACCCTAGCCCGAACCCTAACCCTAACCCTTTCCCGAAGCCTGACCCTCACCCGTCCCCTAATCCTAACCCGTACGCTAACACTAACCCGCGCCCTCACACGTACGCTCCCCCTAAAGCCTTGTCGTACCCTCACCTGGACCCTAAACGGTCCCCATCCCCTAACCCTAACCCTAGCCCGAACCCTAACCCTAACCCTTCCCCGAAGCCTGACCCTCACCCGTCCCCTAATCCTAACCCGTACGCTAACACTAACCCGTTCCCTCACACGTACGCTCCCCCTAAAGCGTTGTCGTACCCTCACCTGGACCCTAAACCGTCCCCGTCCCCTAACCCTAACCCTAGCCCAAACCCTAACCCTAACACTTCCCCAAAGCCTGACACTCACCCGTCCCCTAATCCTAACGCGTACGCTAACACTAACCAGCGCCCTCACACGTACGCTCCCCCTAAAGCGTTGTCGTACCCTCACCTGGACCCTAAACCGTCCCCGTCCCCTAACCCTAACCCTAGCCCGAACCCTAACCCTAACCCTTCCCCGAAGCCTGACCCTCACCCGTCCCCTAATCCTAACCAGTATGCTAACACTAACCCGCGCCCTCACACGTACGCTCCCCCTAAAGCGTTGTCGTACCCTCACCTGGACCCTAAACCGTCCCCGTACCCTAACCCTAACCCTAGCCCGAACCCTAACCCTAATCCTTCCCCAAAGCCTGATCCTCACCCGTCCCCTAATCCTAACCCGTACGCTAACACTAACCCGTGCCCTCACACGTACCCTCCCCCTAAAGCGTTGTCGTACCCTCACCTGGACCCTAAACCGTCCCCGTCCCCTAACCCTAACCCTAGCCCGAACCCTAGCCCTAACACTTCCCCGAAGCCTGACCCTCACCCGTCCCCTAATCCTAACACGTACGCTAACACTAACCCGCGCCCTCACACGTACGCTCCCCCTAAAGCCTTGTCGTACCCTCACCTGGACTCTAAACCGTCCCCGTCCCCTAACCCTAACCCTAGCCCGAACCCTAAGCCTAACCCTTCCCCGAAGCCTGACCCTCACCCGTCCCCTAATCCTAACCCGTACGCTAACACTAACCCGCGCCCTCACACGTACGCTCCCCCTAAAGCGTTGTCGTACCCTCACCTGGACCCTAAACCGTCCCCGTCCCCTAACCCTAACCCTAGCCCGAACCCTAACTCTAACCCTTCCCCGAAGCCTGACCCTCACCCGTCCCCTAATCCTAACCCGTACGCTAACACTAACCCGCGCCCTCACACGTACGCTCCCCCTAAAGCGTTGTCGTACACTCACCTGGACCCTAAACCGTCCCCGTCCCCTAACCCTAACCCTAGCCCAAACCATAACCCTAACCCTTCCCCGAAGCCTGACCCTCACCCGTCCCCTAATCCTAACCCGTACGCTAACACTAACCCGCGCCCTCAAATGTACGGTCCCCCTAAAGCGTTGTCGTACCCTCACGTGGACCCTAAACCGTCCCCGTCCCCTAACCCTAACCCTAGCCCGAACCCTAACCCTAACCCTTCCCCGAAGCCTGACCCTCACCCGTCCCCTAATCCTAACCCGTACGCTAACACTAACCCGCGCCCTCACACGTACGCTCCCCCTAAAGCGTTGTCGTACCCTCACCTGGACCCAAAACCGTCCCCGTCCCCTAACCCTAACCCTAGCCCGAACCCTAACCCTAACCCTTCCCCGAAGCCTGACCCTCACCCGTCCCCTAATCCTAACCCGTACGCTAACACTAACCCGCGCCCTCACACGTACGTTCCCCCTAAAGCGTTGTCGTATCCTCACCTGGACCCTAAACCGGCCCCGTCCCCTAACCCTAACCCTAGCCCGAACCCTAACCCTAACCCTTCCCCGAAGCCTGACCCTCACCCGTCCCCTAATCCTAACCCGTACGCTAACACTAACCAGCGCCCTCACACGTACGCTCCCCCTAAAGCGTTGTCGTACCCTCACGTGGACCCTAAACCGTCCCCGTCCCCTAACCCTAACCCTAGCCCGAACCCTAACCCTAACCCTTCCCCGAAGCATGACCCTCACCCGTCCCCTAATCCTAACCCGTACGCTAACACTAACCCGCGCCCTCACACGTACGCTCCCCCTAAAGCGTTGTCGTACCCTCACCTGGACCCTAAACCGTCCCCGTCCCCTAACCCTAACCCTAGCCCAAACCCTAACCCTAACCCTTCCCCGAAGCCTGACCCTCACCCGTCCCCTAATCCTAACCCGTACGCTAACACTAACCCGCGCCCTCAAATGTACGGTCCCCCTAAAGCGTTGTCGTACCCTCACCTGGACCCTAAACCGTCCCCGTCCCCTAACCCTAACCCTAGCCCGAACCCTAGCCCTAACCCTTCCCCGAAGCCTGACCCTCACCCGTCCCCTAATCCTAACCCGTACGCTAACACTAACCCGCGCCCTCACACGTACGCTCCCCCTAAAGCGTTGTCGTACCCTCACCTGGACCCTAAACCGTCCCCGTCCCCTAACCCTAACCCTAGCCCAAACCCTAACCCTAACCCTTCCCCGAAGCCTGACCCTCACCCGTCCCCTAATCCTAACCCGTACGCTAACACTAACCCGCGCCCTCAAATGTACGGTCCCCCTAAAGCGTTGTCGTACCCTCACCAGGACCCTAAACCGTCCCCGTCCCCTAACCCTAACCCTAGACCGAACCCTAACCCTAACCCTTCCCCGAAGCCTGACCCTCACCCGTCCCCTAATCCTAACCCGTACGCTAACACTAACCCGCGCCCTCACACGTACGCTCCCCCTAAAGAGTTGTCGTATCCTCACCTGGACCCTAAACCGTCCCCGTCCCCTAACCCTAACCCTAGCCCGAACCCTAACCCTAACCCTTCCCCGAAGCCTGACCCTCACCAGTCCCCTAATCCTAACCCGTACGCTAACACTAACCAGCGCCCTCACACGTAGGCTCCCCCTAAAGCGTTGTCGTACCCTCACGTGGACCCTAAACCGTCCCCGTCCCCTAACCCTAACCCTAGCCCGAACCCTAACCCTAACCCTTCCCCGAAGCATGACCCTCACCCGTCCCCTAATCCTAACCCGTACGCTAACACTAACCCGCGCCCTCACACGTACGCTCCCCCTAAAGCGTTGTCGTACCCTCACCTGGACCCTAAACCGTCCCCATCCCCTAACCCTAACCCTAACTCGAATCCTAACCCTAACCCTTCCCCGAAGCCTGACCCTCACCCGTCCCCTAATCCTAACCCGTACGCTAACACTAACCCGCGCCCTCACACGTACGCTCCCCCTAAAGCCTTGTCGTACCCTCACCTGGACCCTAAACCGTCCCCGTCCCCTAACCCTAACCCTAGCCCGAACCCTAACTCTAACCCTTCCCCGAAGCCTGACACTCACCCGTCCCCTAATCCTAACCCGTACGCTAACACTAACCCGCGCCCTCACACGTACGCTCCCCCTAAAGCGTTGTCGTACCCTCACCTGGACCCTAAACCGTCCCCGTCCCCTAACCCTAACCCTAGCCCGAAACCTAATCCTAACCCTTCCCCGAAGCCTGACCCTCACCCGTTCCCTAATCCTAACCCGTACGCTAACACTAACCCGCGCCCTCACACGTACGCTCCCCCTAAAGCGTTGTCGTACACTCACCTGGACCCTAAACCGTCCCCGTCCCCTAACCCTAACCCTAGCCCGAACCCTAACCCTAACACTTCCCTGAAGCCTGACCCTCACCTGTCCCCTAATTCTAACCCGTACGCTAACACTAACCCGCGCCCTCACACGTAAGCTCCCCCTGAAGCGTTGTCGTACCCTCACCTGGACCCTAAACCGTCCCCGTCCCCTAACCCTAACCCTAGCCCGAACCCTAACCCTAAACCTTTCCCGAAGCCTGACCCTCACCCGTCCCCTAATCCTAAACCGTACGTTAACACTAACCCGCGCCCTCACACGTACGCTCCCCCTAAAGCGTTGTCGTACCCTCACCTGGACCCTAAACCGTCCCCATCCCCTAACCTTAACCCTAGCACGAAACCTAACCCTAACCCTTCCCCGAAGCCTGACCCTCACCCCTCCCCTAATCCTAACCCGTACGCTAACACTAACCAGCGCCCTCACACGTACGCTCCCCCTAAAGCGTTGTCGTACCCTCACCTGGACCCTAAACCGTCCCCATCCCCTAACCCTAACCCTAGCCCGAACCCTAACCCTAACACTTCCCCGAAGTCTGACCCGCAACCGTCCCCTAATCCTAACACGTACGCTAACACTAACCCACGCCCTCATACGTACGCTCCCCCTAAAGCCTTGTCGTACCCTCACCTGGACCCTAAACCGTCCCCATCCCCTAACCCTAACCCTAGCCCGAACCCTAACCCTAACCCTTCCCCGAAGCCTGACCCTCACCCGTCCCCTAATCCTAACCCGTACGCTAACACTAACCCACGCCCTCACACGTAAGCTCCTCCTAAAGCGTTGTCGTACCCTCACCTGGACCCTAAACCGTCCCCGTCCCCTAACCCTAACCCTAGCCCGAACCCTAACCCTAACCCTTTCCCGAAGCCTGACCCTCACCCGTCCCCTAATCCTAACCCGTAGGCTAACACTAACCCGCGCCCTCACACGTACGCTCCCCCTAAAGCGTTGTCGTACCCTCACCTGGACCCTAAACGGTCCCCATCCCCTAACCCTAACCCTAGCCCGAACCCTAACCCTAACCCTTCCCCGAAGCCTGACCCTCACCCGTCCCCTAATCCTAACCCGTACGCTAACAATAACCCGTTCCCTCACACGTACGCTCCCCCTAAAGCGTTGTCGTACCCTCACCTGGACCCTAAACCGTCCCCGTCCCCTAACCCTAACCCTAGCCCAAACCCTAACCCTAACACTTCCCCAAAGCCTGACACTCACCCGTCCCCTAATCCTAACGCGTACGCTAACACTAACCAGCGCCCTCACACGTACGCTCCCCCTAAAGCGTTGTCGTACCCTCACCTGGACCCTAAACCGTCCCCGTCCCCTAACCCTAACCCTAGCCCGAACCCTAACCCTAACCCTTCCCCGAAGCCTGACCCTCACCCGTCCCCTAATCCTAACCAGTATGCTAACACTAACCCGCTCCCTCACACGTACGCTCCCCCTAAAGCGTTGTCGTACCCTCACCTGGACCCTAAACCGTCCCCGTACCCTAACCCTAACCCTAGCCCGAACCCTAACCCTAACCCTTCCCCAAAGCCTGATCCTCACCCGTCCCCTAATCCTAACCCGTACGCTAACACTAACCCGTGCCCTCACACGTACCCTCCCCCTAAAGCGTTGTCGTACCCTCACCTGGACCCTAAACCGTCCCCGTCCCCTAACCCTAACCCTAGCCCGAACCCTAGCCCTAACACTTCCCCGAAGCCTGACCCTCACGCGTCCCCTAATCCTAACACGTACGCTAACACTAACCCGCGCCCTCACACGTACGCTCCCCCTAAAGCCTTGTCGTACCCTCACCTGGACTCTAAACCGTCCCCGTCCCCTAACCCTAACCCTAGCCCGAACCCTAAGCCTAACCCTTCCCCGAAGCCTGACCCTCACCCGTCCCCTAATCCTAACCCGTACGCTAACACTAACCCGCGCCCTCACACGTACGCTCCCCCTAAAGCGTTGTCGTACCCTCACCTGGACCCTAAACCGTCCCCGTCCCCTAACCCTAACCGTAGCCCGAACCCTAACTCTAACCCTTCCCCGAAGCCTGACCCTCACCCGTCCCCTAATCCTAACCCGTACGCTAACACTAACCCGCGCCCTCACACGTACGCTCCCCCTAAATCGTTGTCGTACCCTCACCTGGACCCTAAACCGTCCCCGTCCCCTAACCCTAACCCTAGCCCAAACCCTAACCCTAACCCTTCCCCGAAGCCTGACCCTCACCCGTCCCCTAATCCTAACACGTACGCTAACACTAACCCGCGCCCTCAAATGTACGGTCCCCCTAAAGCGTTGTCGTACCCGCACCTGGACCCTAAACCGTCCCCGTCCCCTAACCCTAACCCTAGCCCGAACCCTAACCCTAACCCTTCCCCGAAGCCTGACCCTCACCCGTCCCCTAATCCTAACCCGTACGCTAACACTAACCCGCGCCCTCACACGTACGCTCCCCCTAAAGCGTTGTCGTACCCTCACCTGGACCCTAAACCGTCCCCGTCCCCTAACCCTAACCCTAGCCCGAACCCTAACCCTAACCCTTCCCCGAAGCCTGACCCTCACCCGTCCCCTAATCCTAACCCGTACGCTAACACTAACCCGCGCCCTCACACGTACGCTCCCCCTAAAGAGTTGTCGTATCCTCACCTGGACCCTAAACCGTCCCCGTCCCCTAACCCTAACCCTAGCCCGAACCCTAACCCTAACCCTTCCCCGAAGCCTGACCCTCACCCGTCCCCTAATCCTAACCCGTACGCTAACACTAACCAGCGCCCTCACACGTAGGCTCCCCCTAAAGCGTTGTCGTACCCTCACGTGGACCCTAAACCGTCCCCGTCCCCTAACCCTAACCCTAGCCCGAACCCTAACCCTAACCCTTCCCCGAAGCATGACCCTCACCCGTCCCCTAATCCTAACCCGTACGCTAACACTAACCCGCGCCCTCACACGTACGCTCCCCCTAAAGCGTTGTCGTACCCTCACCTGGACCCTAAACCGTCCCCGTCCGCTAACCCTAACCCTAACTCGAACCCTAACCCTAACCCTTCCCCGAAGCCTGACCCTCACCCGTCCCCTAATCCTAACCCGTACGCTAACACTAACCTGCGCCCTCACACGTACGCTCCCCCTAAAGCCTTGTCGTACCCTCACCTGGACCCTAAACCGTCCCCGTCCCCTAACCCTAACCCTAGCCCGAACCCTAACCCTAACACTTCCCCAAAGCCTGACACTCACCCGTCCCCTAATCCTAACCCGTACGCTAACACTAACCAGCGCCCTCACACGTACGCTCCCCCGAAAGCGTTGTCGTACCCTCACCTGGACCCTAAACCGTCCCCGTCCCCTAACCCTAACCCTAGCCCGAACCCTAACCCTAACCCTTCCCCGAAGCCTGACCCTCACCCGTCCCCTAATCCTAACCAGTATGCTAACACTAACCCGCGCCCTCACACGTACACTCCCCCTAAAGCGTTCTCGTACCCTCACCTGGACCCTAAACCGTCCCCGTCCCCTAACCCTAACCCTAGCCCGAACCCTAACCCTAACCCTTCCCCAAAGCCTGACCCTCACCCGTCCCCTAATCCTAACCCGTACGCTAACACTAACCCGCGCCCTCACACGTACGCTCCCCCTAAATCGTTGTCGTACCCTCACCTGGACCCTAAACCGTCCCCGTCCCCTAACCCTAACCCTAGCCCGAACCCTAGCCCTAACACTTCCCCGAAGCCTGACCCTCACCCGTCCCCTAATCCTAACACGTACGCTAACACTAACCCGTGCCCTCACACGTACGCTCCCCCTAAAGCCTTGTCGTACCCTCACCTGGACTCTAAACCGTCCCCGTCCCCTAACCCTAACCCTAGCCCGAACCCTAAGCCTAACCCTTCCCCGAAGCCTGACCCTCACCCGTCCCCTAATCCTAACCCGTACGCTAACACTAACCCGCGCCCTCACACGTACGCTCCCCCTAAAGCGTTGTCGTACCCTCACCTGGACTCTAAACCGTCCCCGTCCCCTAACCCTAACCCTAGCCCGAACCCTAACTCTAACCCTTCCCCGAAGCCTGACCCTCACCCGTCCCCTAATCCTAACCCGTACGCTAACACTAACCCGCGCCCTCACACGTACGCTCCCCCTAAAGCGTTGTCGTACCCTCACCTGGACCCTAAACCGTCCCCGTCCCCTAACCCTAACCCTAGCCCGAAACCTAACCCTAACCCTTCCCCGAAGCCTGACCCTCACCCGTTCCCTAATCCTAACCCGTACGCTAACACTAACCCGCGCCCTCACACGTACGCTCCCCCTAAAGCGTTGTCGTACACTCACCTGGACCCTAAACCGTCCCCGTCCCCTAACCCTAACCCTAGCCCGAACCCTAACCCTAACACTTCCCTGAAGCCTGACCCTCACCCGTCCCCTAATTCTAACCCGTACGCTAACACTAACCCGCGCCCTCACACGTAAGCTCCCCCTGAAGCGTTGTCGTACCCTCACCTGGACCCTAAACCGTCCCCGTCCCCTAACCCTAACCCTAGCCCGAACCCTAACCCTAAACCTTTCCCGAAGCCTGACCCTCACCCGTCCCCTAATCCTAAACCGTACGTTAACACTAAACCGCGCCCTCACACGTACGCTCCCCCTAAAGCGTTGTCGTACCCTCACCTGGACCCTAAACCGTCCCCATCCCCTAACCCTAACCCTAGCACGAAACCTAACCCTAACCCTTCCCCGAAGCCTGACCCTCACCCCTCCCCTAATCCTAACCCGTACGCTAACACTAACCAGCGCCCTCACACGTACGCTCCCCCTAAAGCGTTGTCGTACCCTCACCTGGACCCTAAACCGTCCCCATCCCCTAACCCTAACCCTAGCCCGAACCCTAACCCTAACACTTCCCCGAAGTCTGACCCGCACCCGTCCCCTAATCCTAACACGTACGCTAACACTAACCGACGCCCTCACACGTACGCTCCCCCTAAAGCCTTGTCGTACCCTCACCTGGACCCTAAACCGTCCCCATCCCCTAACCCTAACCCTAGCCCGAACCCTAACCCTAACCCTTCCCCGAAGCCTGACCCTCACCCGTCCCCTAATCCTAACCCGTACGCTAACACTAACCCACGCCCTCACACGTAAGCTCCTCCTAAAGCGTTGTCGTACCCTCACCTGGACCCTAAACCGTCCCCGTCCCCTAACCCTAACCCTAGCCCGAACCCTAACCCTAACCCTTTCCCGAAGCCTGACCCTCACCCGTCCCCTAATCCTAACCCGTACGCTAACACTAACCCGCGCCCTCACACGTACGCTCCCCCTAAAGCCTTGTCGTACCCTCACCTGGACCCTAAACGGTCCCCATCCCCTAACCCTAACCCTAGCCCGAACCCTAACCCTAACCCTTCCCCGAAGCCTGACCCTCACCCGTCCCCTAATCCTAACCCGTACGCTAACACTAACCCGTTCCCTCACACGTACGCTCCCCCTAAAGCGTTGTCGTACCCTCACCTGGACCCTAAACCGTCCCCGTCCCCTAACCCTAACCCTAGCCCAAACCCTAACCCTAACACTTCCCCAAAGCCTGACACTCACCCGTCCCCTAATCCTAACGCGTACGCTAACACTAACCAGCGCCCTCACACGTACGCTCCCCCTAAAGCGTTGTCGTACCCTCACCTGGACCCTAAACCGTCCCCGTCCCCTAACCCTAACCCTAGCCCGAACCCTAACCCTAACCCTTCCCCGAAGCCTGACCCTCACCCGTCCCCTAATCCTAACCAGTATGCTAACACTAACCCGCGCCCTCACACGTACGCTCCCCCTAAAGCGTTGTCGTACCCTCACCTGGACCCTAAACCGTCCCCGTACCCTAACCCTAACCCTAGCCCGAACCCTAACCCTAATCCTTCCCCAAAGCCTGATCCTCACCCGTCCCCTAATCCTAACCCGTACGCTAACACTAACCCGTGCCCTCACACGTACCCTCCCCCTAAAGCGTTGTCGTACCCTCACCTGGACCCTAAACCGTCCCCGTCCCCTAACCCTAACCCTAGCCCGAACCCTAGCCCTAACACTTCCCCGAAGCCTGACCCTCACCCGTCCCCTAATCCTAACACGTACGCTAACACTAACCCGCGCCCTCACACGTACGCTCCCCCTAAAGCCTTGTCGTACCCTCACCTGGACTCTAAACCGTCCCCGTCCCCTAACCCTAACCCTAGCCCGAACCCTAAGCCTAACCCTTCCCCGAAGCCTGACCCTCACCCGTCCCCTAATCCTAACCCGTACGCTAACACTAACCCGCGCCCTCACACGTACGCTCCCCCTAAAGCGTTGTCGTACCCTCACCTGGACCCTAAACCGTCCCCGTCCCCTAACCCTAACCCTAGCCCGAACCCTAACTCTAACCCTTCCCCGAAGCCTGACCCTCACCCGTCCCCTAATCCTAACCCGTACGCTAACACTAACCCGCGCCCTCACACGTACGCTCCCCCTAAAGCGTTGTCGTACACTCACCTGGACCCTAAACCGTCCCCGTCCCCTAACCCTAACCCTAGCCCAAACCATAACCCTAACCCTTCCCCGAAGCCTGACCCTCACCCGTCCCCTAATCCTAACCCGTACGCTAACACTAACCCGCGCCCTCAAATGTACGGTCCCCCTAAAGCGTTGTCGTACCCTCACGTGGACCCTAAACCGTCCCCGTCCCCTAACCCTAACCCTAGCCCGAACCCTAACCCTAACCCTTCCCCGAAGCCTGACCCTCACCCGTCCCCTAATCCTAACCCGTACGCTAACACTAACCCGCGCCCTCACACGTACGCTCCCCCTAAAGCGTTGTCGTACCCTCACCTGGACCCAAAACCGTCCCCGTCCCCTAACCCTAACCCTAGCCCGAACCCTAACCCTAACCCTTCCCCGAAGCCTGACCCTCACCCGTCCCCTAATCCTAACCCGTACGCTAACACTAACCCGCGCCCTCACACGTACGTTCCCCCTAAAGCGTTGTCGTATCCTCACCTGGACCCTAAACCGGCCCCGTCCCCTAACCCTAACCCTAGCCCGAACCCTAACCCTAACCCTTCCCCGAAGCCTGACCCTCACCCGTCCCCTAATCCTAACCCGTACGCTAACACTAACCAGCGCCCTCACACGTACGCTCCCCCTAAAGCGTTGTCGTACCCTCACGTGGACCCTAAACCGTCCCCGTCCCCTAACCCTAACCCTAGCCCGAACCCTAACCCTAACCCTTCCCCGAAGCATGACCCTCACCCGTCCCCTAATCCTAACCCGTACGCTAACACTAACCCGCGCCCTCACACGTACGCTCCCCCTAAAGCGTTGTCGTACCCTCACCTGGACCCTAAACCGTCCCCGTCCCCTAACCCTAACCCTAGCCCAAACCCTAACCCTAACCCTTCCCCGAAGCCTGACCCTCACCCGTCCCCTAATCCTAACCCGTACGCTAACACTAACCCGCGCCCTCAAATGTACGGTCCCCCTAAAGCGTTGTCGTACCCTCACCTGGACCCTAAACCGTCCCCGTCCCCTAACCCTAACCCTAGCCCGAACCCTAGCCCTAACCCTTCCCCGAAGCCTGACCCTCACCCGTCCCCTAATCCTAACCCGTACGCTAACACTAACCCGCGCCCTCACACGTACGCTCCCCCTAAAGCGTTGTCGTACCCTCACCTGGACCCTAAACCGTCCCCGTCCCCTAACCCTAACCCTAGCCCAAACCCTAACCCTAACCCTTCCCCGAAGCCTGACCCTCACCCGTCCCCTAATCCTAACCCGTACGCTAACACTAACCCGCGCCCTCAAATGTACGGTCCCCCTAAAGCGTTGTCGTACCCTCACCAGGACCCTAAACCGTCCCCGTCCCCTAACCCTAACCCTAGACCGAACCCTAACCCTAACCCTTCCCCGAAGCCTGACCCTCACCCGTCCCCTAATCCTAACCCGTACGCTAACACTAACCCGCGCCCTCACACGTACGCTCCCCCTAAAGAGTTGTCGTATCCTCACCTGGACCCTAAACCGTCCCCGTCCCCTAACCCTAACCCTAGCCCGAACCCTAACCCTAACCCTTCCCCGAAGCCTGACCCTCACCAGTCCCCTAATCCTAACCCGTACGCTAACACTAACCAGCGCCCTCACACGTAGGCTCCCCCTAAAGCGTTGTCGTACCCTCACGTGGACCCTAAACCGTCCCCGTCCCCTAACCCTAACCCTAGCCCGAACCCTAACCCTAACCCTTCCCCGAAGCATGACCCTCACCCGTCCCCTAATCCTAACCCGTACGCTAACACTAACCCGCGCCCTCACACGTACGCTCCCCCTAAAGCGTTGTCGTACCCTCACCTGGACCCTAAACCGTCCCCATCCCCTAACCCTAACCCTAACTCGAATCCTAACCCTAACCCTTCCCCGAAGCCTGACCCTCACCCGTCCCCTAATCCTAACCCGTACGCTAACACTAACCCGCGCCCTCACACGTACGCTCCCCCTAAAGCCTTGTCGTACCCTCACCTGGACCCTAAACCGTCCCCGTCCCCTAACCCTAACCCTAGCCCGAACCCTAACTCTAACCCTTCCCCGAAGCCTGACACTCACCCGTCCCCTAATCCTAACCCGTACGCTAACACTAACCCGCGCCCTCACACGTACGCTCCCCCTAAAGCGTTGTCGTACCCTCACCTGGACCCTAAACCGTCCCCGTCCCCTAACCCTAACCCTAGCCCGAAACCTAATCCTAACCCTTCCCCGAAGCCTGACCCTCACCCGTTCCCTAATCCTAACCCGTACGCTAACACTAACCCGCGCCCTCACACGTACGCTCCCCCTAAAGCGTTGTCGTACACTCACCTGGACCCTAAACCGTCCCCGTCCCCTAACCCTAACCCTAGCCCGAACCCTAACCCTAACACTTCCCTGAAGCCTGACCCTCACCTGTCCCCTAATTCTAACCCGTACGCTAACACTAACCCGCGCCCTCACACGTAAGCTCCCCCTGAAGCGTTGTCGTACCCTCACCTGGACCCTAAACCGTCCCCGTCCCCTAACCCTAACCCTAGCCCGAACCCTAACCCTAAACCTTTCCCGAAGCCTGACCCTCACCCGTCCCCTAATCCTAAACCGTACGTTAACACTAACCCGCGCCCTCACACGTACGCTCCCCCTAAAGCGTTGTCGTACCCTCACCTGGACCCTAAACCGTCCCCATCCCCTAACCTTAACCCTAGCACGAAACCTAACCCTAACCCTTCCCCGAAGCCTGACCCTCACCCCTCCCCTAATCCTAACCCGTACGCTAACACTAACCAGCGCCCTCACACGTACGCTCCCCCTAAAGCGTTGTCGTACCCTCACCTGGACCCTAAACCGTCCCCATCCCCTAACCCTAACCCTAGCCCGAACCCTAACCCTAACACTTCCCCGAAGTCTGACCCGCAACCGTCCCCTAATCCTAACACGTACGCTAACACTAACCCACGCCCTCATACGTACGCTCCCCCTAAAGCCTTGTCGTACCCTCACCTGGACCCTAAACCGTCCCCATCCCCTAACCCTAACCCTAGCCCGAACCCTAACCCTAACCCTTCCCCGAAGCCTGACCCTCACCCGTCCCCTAATCCTAACCCGTACGCTAACACTAACCCACGCCCTCACACGTAAGCTCCTCCTAAAGCGTTGTCGTACCCTCACCTGGACCCTAAACCGTCCCCGTCCCCTAACCCTAACCCTAGCCCGAACCCTAACCCTAACCCTTTCCCGAAGCCTGACCCTCACCCGTCCCCTAATCCTAACCCGTAGGCTAACACTAACCCGCGCCCTCACACGTACGCTCCCCCTAAAGCGTTGTCGTACCCTCACCTGGACCCTAAACGGTCCCCATCCCCTAACCCTAACCCTAGCCCGAACCCTAACCCTAACCCTTCCCCGAAGCCTGACCCTCACCCGTCCCCTAATCCTAACCCGTACGCTAACAATAACCCGTTCCCTCACACGTACGCTCCCCCTAAAGCGTTGTCGTACCCTCACCTGGACCCTAAACCGTCCCCGTCCCCTAACCCTAACCCTAGCCCAAACCCTAACCCTAACACTTCCCCAAAGCCTGACACTCACCCGTCCCCTAATCCTAACGCGTACGCTAACACTAACCAGCGCCCTCACACGTACGCTCCCCCTAAAGCGTTGTCGTACCCTCACCTGGACCCTAAACCGTCCCCGTCCCCTAACCCTAACCCTAGCCCGAACCCTAACCCTAACCCTTCCCCGAAGCCTGACCCTCACCCGTCCCCTAATCCTAACCAGTATGCTAACACTAACCCGCTCCCTCACACGTACGCTCCCCCTAAAGCGTTGTCGTACCCTCACCTGGACCCTAAACCGTCCCCGTACCCTAACCCTAACCCTAGCCCGAACCCTAACCCTAACCCTTCCCCAAAGCCTGATCCTCACCCGTCCCCTAATCCTAACCCGTACGCTAACACTAACCCGTGCCCTCACACGTACCCTCCCCCTAAAGCGTTGTCGTACCCTCACCTGGACCCTAAACCGTCCCCGTCCCCTAACCCTAACCCTAGCCCGAACCCTAGCCCTAACACTTCCCCGAAGCCTGACCCTCACGCGTCCCCTAATCCTAACACGTACGCTAACACTAACCCGCGCCCTCACACGTACGCTCCCCCTAAAGCCTTGTCGTACCCTCACCTGGACTCTAAACCGTCCCCGTCCCCTAACCCTAACCCTAGCCCGAACCCTAAGCCTAACCCTTCCCCGAAGCCTGACCCTCACCCGTCCCCTAATCCTAACCCGTACGCTAACACTAACCCGCGCCCTCACACGTACGCTCCCCCTAAAGCGTTGTCGTACCCTCACCTGGACCCTAAACCGTCCCCGTCCCCTAACCCTAACCGTAGCCCGAACCCTAACTCTAACCCTTCCCCGAAGCCTGACCCTCACCCGTCCCCTAATCCTAACCCGTACGCTAACACTAACCCGCGCCCTCACACGTACGCTCCCCCTAAAGCGTTGTCGTACCCTCACCTGGACCCTAAACCGTCCCCGTCCCCTAACCATAACCCTAGCCCAAACCCTAACCCTAACCCTTCCCCGAAGCCTGACCCTCACCCGTCCCCTAATCCTAACCCGTACGCTAACACTAACCCGCGCCCTCACACGTACGCTCCCCCTAAAGCGTTGTCGTACACTCACCTGGACCCTAAACCGTCCCCGTCCCCTAACCCTAACCCTAGCCCAAACCATAACCCTAACCCTTCCCCGAAGCCTGACCCTCACCCGTCCCCTAATCCTAACCCGTACGCTAACACTAACCCGCGCCCTCAAATGTACGGTCCCCCTAAAGCGTTGTCGTACCCTCACGTGGACCCTAAACCGTCCCCGTCCCCTAACCCTAACCCTAGCCCAAACCCTAACCCTAACCCTTCCCCGAAGCCTGACCCTCACCCGTCCCCTAATCCTAACCCGTACGCTAACACTAACCCGCGCCCTCACACGTACGCTCCCCCTAAAGCGTTGTCGTACCCTCACCTGGACCCTAAACCGTCCCCGTCCCCTAACCCTAACCCTAGCCCGAACCCTAACCCTAACCCTTCCCCGAAGCCTGACCCTCACCCGTCCCCTAATCCTAACCCGTACGCTAACACTAACCCGCGCCCTCACACGTACGCTCCCCCTAAAGCGTTGTCGTATCCTCACCTGGACCCTAAACCGGCCCCGTCCCCTAACCCTAACCCTAGCCCGAACCCTAACCCTAACCCTTCCCCGAAGCCTGACCCTCACCCGTCCCCTAATCCTAACCCGTACGCTAACACTAACCAGCGCCCTCACACGTACGCTCCCCCTAAAGCGTTGTCGTACCCTCACGTGGACCCTAAACCGTCCCCGTCCCCTAACCCTAACCCTAGCCCAAACCCTAACCCTAACCCTTCCCCGAAGCATGACCCTCACCCGTCCCCTAATCCTAACCCGTACGCTAACACTAACCCGCGCCCTCACACGTACGCTCCCCCTAAAGCGTTGTCGTACCCTCACCTGGACCCTAAACCGTCCCCGTCCCCTAACCCTAACCCTAGCCCAAACCCTAACCCTAACCCTTCCCCGAAGCCTGACCCTCACCCGTCCCCTAATCCTAACCCGTACGCTAACACTAACCCGCGCCCTCAAATGTACGGTCCCCCTAAAGCGTTGTCGTACCCTCACCTGGACCCTAAACCGTCCCCGTCCCCTAACCCTAACCCTAGCCCGAACCCTAGCCCTAACCCTTCCCCGAAGCCTGACCCTCACCCGTCCCCTAATCCTAACCCGTACGCTAACACTAACCCGCGCCCTCACACGTACGCTCCCCCTAAAGCGTTGTCGTACCCTCACCTGGACCCTAAACCGTCCCCGTCCCCTAACCCTAACCCTAGCCCGAACCCTAACCCTAACCCTTCCCCGAAGCCTGACCCTCACCCGTCCCCTAATCCTAACCCGTACGCTAACACTAACCCGCGCCCTCACACGTACGCTCCCCCTAAAGAGTTGTCGTATCCTCATCTGGACCCTAAACCGTCCCCGTCCCCTAACCCTAACCCTAGCCCGAACCCTAACCCTAACCCTTCCCCGAAGCCTGACCCTCACCCGTCCCCTAATCCTAACCCGTACGCTAACACTAACCAGCGCCCTCACACGTAGGCTCCCCCTAAAGCGTTGTCGTACCCTCACGTGGACCCTAAACCGTCCCCGTCCCCTAACCCTAACCCTAGCCCGAACCCTAACCCTAACCCTTCCCCGAAGCATGACCCTCACCCGTCCCCTAATCCTAACCCGGACGCTAACACTAACCCGCGCCCTCACACGTACGCTCCCCCTAAAGCGTTGTCGTACCCTCACCTGGACCCTAAACCGTCCCCGTCCCCTAACCCTAACCCTAACTCGAATCCTAACCCTAACCCTTCCCCGAAGCCTGACCCTCACCCGTCCCCTAATCCTAACCCGTACGCTAACACTAACCCGCGCCCTCACACGTACGCTCCCCCTAAAGCCTTGTCGTACCCTCACCTGGACCCTAAACCGTCCCCGTCCCCTAACCCTAACCCTAGCCCGAACCCTAACCCTAACACTTCCCCAAAGCCTGACACTCACCCGTCCCCTAATCCTAACCCGTACGCTAACACTAACAAGCGCCCTCACACGTACGCTCCCCCTAAAGCGTTGTCGTACCCTCACCTGGACCCTAAACCGTCCCCGTCCCCTAACCCTAACCCTAGCCCGAACCCTAACCCTAACCCTTCCCCGAAGCCTGACCCTCACCCGTCCCCTAATCCTAACCAGTATGCTAACACTAACCCGCGCCCTCACACGTACGCTCCCCCTAAAGCGTTGTCGTACCCTCACCTGGACCCTAAACCGTCCCCGTCCCGTAACCCTAACCCTACCCCGAACCCTAACCCTAACCCTTCACCAAAGCCTGACCCTCACCCGTCCCCTAATCCTAACCCGTACGCTAACACTAACCCGCGCCCTCACACGTACGCTCCCCCTAAAGCGTTGTCGTACCCTCACCTGGAACCTAAACCGTCCCCGTCCCCTAACCCTAACCCTAGCCCGAACCCTAGCCCTAACACTTCCCCGAAGCCTGACCCTCACCCGTCCCCTAATCCTAACCCGTACGCTAACACTAACCCGCGCCCTCACACGTACGCTCCCGCTAAAGCCTTGTCGTACCCTCACCTGGACCCTAAACCGTCCCCGTCCCCTAACCCTAACCCTAGCCCGAACCCTAACCCTAACACTTCCCCAAAGCCTGACACTCACCCGTCCCCTAATCCTAACCCGTACGCTAACACTAACCAGCGCCCTCACACGTACGCTCCCCCTAAAGCGTTGTCGTACCCTCACCTGGACCCTAAACCGTCCCCATCCCCTAACCCTTACCCTAGCCCGAACCCTAACCCTAACCCTTCCCCGAAGCCTGACCCTCACCCGTCCCCTAATCCTAACAAGTATGCTAACACTAACCCGCGCCCTCACACGTACGCTCCCCCTAAAGCGTTGTCGTACCCTCACCTGGACCCTAAACCGTCCCCGTCCCCTAACCCTAACCCTAGCCCGAACCCTAACCCTAACCCTTCCCCAAAGCTTGACCCTCACCCGTCCCCTAATCCTAACCCGTACGCTAACACTAACCCGCGCCCTCACACGTACGCTCCCCCTAAAGCGTTGTCGTACCCTCACCTGGACCCTAAACCGTCCCCGTCCCCTAACCCTAACCCTAGCCCGAACCCTAGCCCTAACACTTCCCCGAAGCCTGACCCTCACCCGTCCCCTAATCCTAACACGTACGCTAACACTAACCCGCGCCCTCACACGTACGCTCCCCCTAAAGCCTTGTCGTACCCTCACCTGAACTCTAAACCGTCCCCGTCCCCTAACCCTAACCCTAGCCCGAACCCTAAGCCTAACACTTCCCCGAAGCCTGACCCTCACCCGTCCCCTAATCCTAACCCGTACGCTAACACTAACCCGCGCCCTCACACGTACGCTCCCGCTAAAGCCTTGTCGTACCCTCACCTGGACCCTAAACCGTCCCCGTCCCCTAACCCTAACCCTAGCCCGAACCCTAACCCTAACACTTCCCCAAAGCCTGACACTCACCCGTCCCCTAATCCTAACCCGTACGCTAACACTAACCAGCGCCCTCACACGTACGCTCCCCCTAAAGCGTTGTCGTACCCTCACCTGGACCCTAAACCGTCCCCATCCCCTAACCCTTACCCTAGCCCGAACCCTAACCCTAACCCTTCCCCGAAGCCTGACCCTCACCCGTCCCCTAATCCTAACAAGTATGCTAACACTAACCCGCGCCCTCACACGTACGCTCCCCCTAAAGCGTTGTCGTACCCTCACCTGGACCCTAAACCGTCCCCGTCCCCTAACCCTAACCCTAGCCCGAACCCTAACCCTAACCCTTCCCCAAAGCCTGACCCTCACCCGTCCCCTAATCCTAACCCGTACGCTAACACTAACCCGCGCCCTCACACGTACGCTCCCCCTAAAGCGTTGTCGTACCCTCACCTGGACCCTAAACCGTCCCCGTCCCCTAACCCTAACCCTAGCCCGAACCCTAGCCCTAACACTTCCCCGAAGCCTGACCCTCACCCGTCCCCTAATCCTAACACGTACGCTAACACTAACCCGCGCCCTCACACGTACGCTCCCCCTAAAGCCTTGTCGTACCCTCACCTGAACTCTAAACCGTCCCCGTCCCCTAACCCTAACCCTAGCCCGAACCCTAAGCCTAACACTTCCCCGAAGCCTGACCCTCACCCGTCCCCTAATCCTAACCCGTACGCTAACACTAACCCGCGCCCTCACACGTGCGCTCCCCCTAAAGCGTTGTCGTACCCTCACCTGGACCCTAAACCGTCCCCGTCCCCTAACCCTAACCCTAACTCGAATCCTAACCCTAACCCTTCCCCGAAGCCTGACCCTCACCTGTCCCCTAATCCTAACCCGTACGCTAACACTAACCCGCGCCCTCACACGTACGCTCCCGCTAAAGCCTTGTCGTACCCTCACCTGGACCCTAAACCGTCCCCGTCCCCTAACCCTAACCCTAGCCCGAACCCTAACCCTAACACTTCCCCAAAGCCTGACACTCACCCGTCCCCTAATCCTAACCCGTACGCTAACACTAACCAGCGCCCTCACACGTACGCTCCCCCTAAAGCGTTGTCGTACCCTCACCTGGACCCTAAACCGTCCCCATCCCCTAACCCTTACCCTAGCCCGAACCCTAACCCTAACCCTTCCCCGAAGCCTGACCCTCACCCGTCCCCTAATCCTAACAAGTATGCTAACACTAACCCGCGCCCTCACACGTACGCTCCCCCTAAAGCGTTGTCGTACCCTCACCTGGACCCTAAACCGTCCCCGTCCCCTAACCCTAACCCTAGCCCGAACCCTAACCCTAACCCTTCCCCAAAGCCTGACCCTCACCCGTCCCCTAATCCTAACCCGTACGCTAACACTAACCCGCGCCCTCACACGTACGCTCCCCCTAAAGCGTTGTCGTACCCTCACCTGGACCCTAAACCGTCCCCGTCCCCTAACCCTAACCCTAGCCCGAACCCTAACCCTAACCCTTCCCCAAAGCCTGACCCTCACCCGTCCCCTAATCCTAACCCGTACGCTAACACTAACCCGCGCCCTCACACGTACGCTCCCCCTAAAGCGTTGTCGTACCCTCACCTGGACCCTAAACCGTCCCCGTCCCCTAACCCTAACCCTAGCCCGAACCCTAGCCCTAACACTTCCCCGAAGCCTGACCCTCACCCGTCCCCTAATCCTAACACGTACGCTAACACTAACCCGCGCCCTCACACGTACGCTCCCCCTAAAGCCTTGTCGTACCCTCACCTGAACTCTAAACCGTCCCCGTCCCCTAACCCTAACCCTAGCCCGAACCCTAAGCCTAACACTTCCCCGAAGCCTGACCCTCACCCGTCCCCTAATCCTAACCCGTACGCTAACACTAACCCGCGCCCTCACACGTGCGCTCCCCCTAAAGCCTTGTCGTACCCTCACCTGGACCCTAAACCGTCCCCGTCCCCTAACCCTAACCCTAGCCCGAACCCTAACCCTAACACTTCCCCAAAGCCTGACACTCACCCGTCCCCTAATCCTAACCCGTACGCTAACACTAACCAGCGCCCTCACACGTACGCTCCCCCTAAAGCGTTGTCGTACCCTCACCTGGACCCTAAACCGTCCCCATCCCCTAACCCTTACCCTAGCCCGAACCCTAACCCTAACCCTTCCCCGAAGCCTGACCCTCACCCGTCCCCTAATCCTAACAAGTATGCTAACACTAACCCGCGCCCTCACACGTACGCTCCCCCTAAAGCGTTGTCGTACCCTCACCTGGACCCTAAACCGTCCCCGTCCCCTAACCCTAACCCTAGCCCGAACCCTAACCCTAACCCTTCCCCAAAGCCTGACCCTCACCCGTCCCCTAATCCTAACCCGTACGCTAACACTAACCCGCGCCCTCACACGTACGCTCCCCCTAAAGCGTTGTCGTACCCTCACCTGGACCCTAAACCGTCCCCGTCCCCTAACCCTAACCCTAGCCCGAACCCTAGCCCTAACACTTCCCCGAAGCCTGACCCTCACCCGTCCCCTAATCCTAACACGTACGCTAACACTAACCCGCGCCCTCACACGTACGCTCCCCCTAAAGCCTTGTCGTACCCTCACCTGAACTCTAAACCGTCCCCGTCCCCTAACCCTAACCCTAGCCCGAACCCTAAGCCTAACACTTCCCCGAAGCCTGACCCTCACCCGTCCCCTAATCCTAACCCGTACGCTAACACTAACCCGCGCCCTCACACGTACGCTCCCCCTAAAGCGTTGTCGTACCCTCACCTGGACCCTAAACCGTCCCCGTCCCCTAACCCTAACCCTAACTCGAATCCTAACCCTAACCCTTCCCCGAAGCCTGACCCTCACCTGTCCCCTAATCCTAACCCGTACGCTAACACTAACCCGCGCCCTCACACGTACGCTCCCGCTAAAGCCTTGTCGTACCCTCACCTGGACCCTAAACCGTCCCCGTCCCCTAACCCTAACCCTAGCCCGAACCCTAACCCTAACACTTCCCCAAAGCCTGACACTCACCCGTCCCCTAATCCTAACCCGTACGCTAACACTAACCAGCGCCCTCACACGTACGCTCCCCCTAAAGCGTTGTCGTACCCTCACCTGGACCCTAAACCGTCCCCATCCCCTAACCCTTACCCTAGCCCGAACCCTAACCCTAACCCTTCCCCGAAGCCTGACCCTCACCCGTCCCCTAATCCTAACAAGTATGCTAACACTAACCCGCGCCCTCACACGTACGCTCCCCCTAAAGCGTTGTCGTACCCTCACCTGGACCCTAAACCGTCCCCGTCCCCTAACCCTAACCCTAGCCCGAACCCTAACCCTAACCCTTCCCCAAAGCCTGACCCTCACCCGTCCCCTAATCCTAACCCGTACGCTAACACTAACCCGCGCCCTCACACGTACGCTCCCCCTAAAGCGTTGTCGTACCCTCACCTGGACCCTAAACCGTCCCCGTCCCCTAACCCTAACCCTAGCCCGAACCCTAACCCTAACCCTTCCCCAAAGCCTGACCCTCACCCGTCCCCTAATCCTAACCCGTACGCTAACACTAACCCGCGCCCTCACACGTACGCTCCCCCTAAAGCGTTGTCGTACCCTCACCTGGACCCTAAACCGTCCCCGTCCCCTAACCCTAACCCTAGCCCGAACCCTAGCCCTAACACTTCCCCGAAGCCTGACCCTCACCCGTCCCCTAATCCTAACACGTACGCTAACACTAACCCGCGCCCTCACACGTACGCTCCCCCTAAAGCCTTGTCGTACCCTCACCTGAACTCTAAACCGTCCCCGTCCCCTAACCCTAACCCTAGCCCGAACCCTAAGCCTAACACTTCCCCGAAGCCTGACCCTCACCCGTCCCCTAATCCTAACCCGTACGCTAACACTAACCCGCGCCCTCACACGTACGCTCCCGCTAAAGCCTTGTCGTACCCTCACCTGGACCCTAAACCGTCCCCGTCCCCTAACCCTAACCCTAGCCCGAACCCTAACCCTAACACTTCCCCAAAGCCTGACACTCACCCGTCCCCTAATCCTAACCCGTACGCTAACACTAACCAGCGCCCTCACACGTACGCTCCCCCTAAAGCGTTGTCGTACCCTCACCTGGACCCTAAACCGTCCCCATCCCCTAACCCTTACCCTAGCCCGAACCCTAACCCTAACCCTTCCCCGAAGCCTGACCCTCACCCGTCCCCTAATCCTAACAAGTATGCTAACACTAACCCGCGCCCTCACACGTACGCTCCCCCTAAAGCGTTGTCGTACCCTCACCTGGACCCTAAACCGTCCCCGTCCCCTAACCCTAACCCTAGCCCGAACCCTAACCCTAACCCTTCCCCAAAGCCTGACCCTCACCCGTCCCCTAATCCTAACCCGTACGCTAACACTAACCCGCGCCCTCACACGTACGCTCCCCCTAAAGCGTTGTCGTACCCTCACCTGGACCCTAAACCGTCCCCGTCCCCTAACCCTAACCCTAGCCCGAACCCTAGCCCTAACACTTCCCCGAAGCCTGACCCTCACCCGTCCCCTAATCCTAACACGTACGCTAACACTAACCCGCGCCCTCACACGTACGCTCCCCCTAAAGCCTTGTCGTACCCTCACCTGAACTCTAAACCGTCCCCGTCCCCTAACCCTAACCCTAGCCCGAACCCTAAGCCTAACACTTCCCCGAAGCCTGACCCTCACCCGTCCCCTAATCCTAACCCGTACGCTAACACTAACCCGCGCCCTCACACGTGCGCTCCCCCTAAAGCGTTGTCGTACCCTCACCTGGACCCTAAACCGTCCCCGTCCCCTAACCCTAACCCTAACTCGAATCCTAACCCTAACCCTTCCCCGAAGCCTGACCCTCACCTGTCCCCTAATCCTAACCCGTACGCTAACACTAACCCGCGCCCTCACACGTACGCTCCCGCTAAAGCCTTGTCGTACCCTCACCTGGACCCTAAACCGTCCCCGTCCCCTAACCCTAACCCTAGCCCGAACCCTAACCCTAACACTTCCCCAAAGCCTGACACTCACCCGTCCCCTAATCCTAACCCGTACGCTAACACTAACCAGCGCCCTCACACGTACGCTCCCCCTAAAGCGTTGTCGTACCCTCACCTGGACCCTAAACCGTCCCCATCCCCTAACCCTTACCCTAGCCCGAACCCTAACCCTAACCCTTCCCCGAAGCCTGACCCTCACCCGTCCCCTAATCCTAACAAGTATGCTAACACTAACCCGCGCCCTCACACGTACGCTCCCCCTAAAGCGTTGTCGTACCCTCACCTGGACCCTAAACCGTCCCCGTCCCCTAACCCTAACCCTAGCCCGAACCCTAACCCTAACCCTTCCCCAAAGCCTGACCCTCACCCGTCCCCTAATCCTAACCCGTACGCTAACACTAACCCGCGCCCTCAAATGTACGGTCCCCCTAAAGCGTTGTCGTACCCTCACGTGGACCCTAAACCGTCCCCGTCCCCTAACCCTAACCCTAGCCCAAACCCTAACCCTAACCCTTCCCCGAAGCCTGACCCTCACCCGTCCCCTAATCCTAACCCGTACGCTAACACTAACCCGCGCCCTCACACGTACGCTCCCCCTAAAGCGTTGTCGTACCCTCACCTGGACCCTAAACCGTCCCCGTCCCCTAACCCTAACCCTAGCCCGAACCCTAACCCTAACCCTTCCCCGAAGCCTGACCCTCACCCGTCCCCTAATCCTAACCCGTACGCTAACACTAACCCGCGCCCTCACACGTACGCTCCCCCTAAAGCGTTGTCGTATCCTCACCTGGACCCTAAACCGGCCCCGTCCCCTAACCCTAACCCTAGCCCGAACCCTAACCCTAACCCTTCCCCGAAGCCTGACCCTCACCCGTCCCCTAATCCTAACCCGTACGCTAACACTAACCAGCGCCCTCACACGTACGCTCCCCCTAAAGCGTTGTCGTACCCTCACGTGGACCCTAAACCGTCCCCGTCCCCTAACCCTAACCCTAGCCCAAACCCTAACCCTAACCCTTCCCCGAAGCATGACCCTCACCCGTCCCCTAATCCTAACCCGTACGCTAACACTAACCCGCGCCCTCACACGTACGCTCCCCCTAAAGCGTTGTCGTACCCTCACCTGGACCCTAAACCGTCCCCGTCCCCTAACCCTAACCCTAGCCCAAACCCTAACCCTAACCCTTCCCCGAAGCCTGACCCTCACCCGTCCCCTAATCCTAACCCGTACGCTAACACTAACCCGCGCCCTCAAATGTACGGTCCCCCTAAAGCGTTGTCGTACCCTCACCTGGACCCTAAACCGTCCCCGTCCCCTAACCCTAACCCTAGCCCGAACCCTAGCCCTAACCCTTCCCCGAAGCCTGACCCTCACCCGTCCCCTAATCCTAACCCGTACGCTAACACTAACCCGCGCCCTCACACGTACGCTCCCCCTAAAGCGTTGTCGTACCCTCACCTGGACCCTAAACCGTCCCCGTCCCCTAACCCTAACCCTAGCCTGAACCCTAACCCTAACCCTTCCCCGAAGCCTGACCCTCACCCGTCCCCTAATCCTAACCCGTACGCTAACACTAACCCGCGCCCTCACACGTACGCTCCCCCTAAAGAGTTGTCGTATCCTCATCTGGACCCTAAACCGTCCCCGTCCCCTAACCCTAACCCTAGCCCGAACCCTAACCCTAACCCTTCCCCGAAGCCTGACCCTCACCCGTCCCCTAATCCTAACCCGTACGCTAACACTAACCAGCGCCCTCACACGTAGGCTCCCCCTAAAGCGTTGTCGTACCCTCACGTGGACCCTAAACCGTCCCCGTCCCCTAACCCTAACCCTAGCCCGAACCCTAACCCTAACCCTTCCCCGAAGCATGACCCTCACCCGTCCCCTAATCCTAACCCGGACGCTAACACTAACCCGCGCCCTCACACGTACGCTCCCCCTAAAGCGTTGTCGTACCCTCACCTGGACCCTAAACCGTCCCCGTCCCCTAACCCTAACCCTAACTCGAATCCTAACCCTAACCCTTCCCCGAAGCCTGACCCTCACCCGTCCCCTAATCCTAACCCGTACGCTAACACTAACCCGCGCCCTCACACGTACGCTCCCCCTAAAGCCTTGTCGTACCCTCACCTGGACCCTAAACCGTCCCCGTCCCCTAACCCTAACCCTAGCCCGAACCCTAACCCTAACACTTCCCCAAAGCCTGACACTCACCCGTCCCCTAATCCTAACCCGTACGCTAACACTAACAAGCGCCCTCACACGTACGCTCCCCCTAAAGCGTTGTCGTACCCTCACCTGGACCCTAAACCGTCCCCGTCCCCTAACCCTAACCCTAGCCCGAACCCTAACCCTAACCCTTCCCCGAAGCCTGACCCTCACCCGTCCCCTAATCCTAACCAGTATGCTAACACTAACCCACGCCCTCACACGTACGCTCCCCCTAAAGCGTTGTCGTACCCTCACCTGGACCCTAAACCGTCCCCGTCCCGTAACCCTAACCCTACCCCGAACCCTAACCCTAACCCTTCACCAAAGCCTGACCCTCACCCGTCCCCTAATCCTAACCCGTACGCTAACACTAACCCGCGCCCTCACACGTACGCTCCCCCTAAAGCGTTGTCGTACCCTCACCTGGACCCTAAACCGTCCCCGTCCCCTAACCCTAACCCTAGCCCGAACCCTAGCCCTAACACTTCCCCGAAGCCTGACCCTCACCCGTCCCCTAATCCTAACACGTACGCTAACACTAACCCGCGCCCTCACACGTACGCTCCCCCTAAAGTCTTGTCGTACCTTCACCTGGACTCTAAACCGTCCCCGTCCCCTAACCCTAACCCTAGCCCGAACCCTAAGCCTAACACTTCCCCGAAGCCTGACCCTCACCCGTCCCCTAATCCTAACCCGTACGCTAACACTAACCCGCGCCCTCACACGTGCGCTCCCCCTAAAGCGTTGTCGTACCCTCACCTGGACCCTAAACCGTCCCCGTCCCCTAACCCTAACCCTAACTCGAATCCTAACCCTAACCCTTCCCCGAAGCCTGACCCTCACCCGTCCCCTAATCCTAACCCGTACGCTAACACTAACCCGCGCCCTCACACGTACGCTCCCGCTAAAGCCTTGTCGTACCCTCACCTGGACCCTAAACCGTCCCCGTCCCCTAACCCTAACCCTAGCCCGAACCCTAACCCTAACACTTCCCCAAAGCCTGACACTCACCCGTCCCCTAATCCTAACCCGTACGCTAACACTACCCAGCGCCCTCACACGTACGCTCCCCCTAAAGCGTTGTCGTACCCTCACCTGGACCCTAAACCGTCCCCATCCCCTAACCCTTACCCTAGCCCGAACCCTAACCCTAACCCTTCCCCGAAGCCTGACCCTCACCCGTCCCCTAATCCTAACAAGTATGCTAACACTAACCCGCGCCCTCACACGTACGCTCCCCCTAAAGCGTTGTCGTACCCTCACCTGGACCCTAAACCGTCCCCGTCCCCTAACCCTAACCCTAGCCCGAACCCTAACCCTAACCCTTCCCCAAAGCCTGACCCTCACCCGTCCCCTAATCCTAACCCGTACGCTAACACTAACCCGCGCCCTCACACGTACGCTCCCCCTAAAGCGTTGTCGTACCCTCACCTGGACCCTAAACCGTCCCCGTCCCCTAACCCTAACCCTAGCCCGAACCCTAGCCCTAACACTTCCCCGAAGCCTGACCCTCACCCGTCCCCTAATCCTAACACGTACGCTAACACTAACCCGCGCCCTCACACGTACGCTCCCCCTAAAGCCTTGTCGTACCCTCACCTGGACTCTAAACCGTCCCCGTCCCCTAACCCTAACCCTAGCCCGAACCCTAAGCCTAACCCTTCCCCGAAACCTGACCCTCACCCGTCCCCTAATCCTAACCCGTACGCTAACCCTAACCCGCGCCCTCACACGTACGCTCCCCCTAAAGCGTTGTCGTACCCTCACCTGGACCCTAAACCGTCCCCGTCCCCTAACCCTAACCCTAGCCCGAACCCTAACTCTAACCCTTCCCCGAAGCCTGACCCTCACCCGTCCCCTAATCCTAACCCGTAAGCTAACACTAACCCACGCCCTCACACGTACGCTCCCCCTAAAGCGTTGTCGTACCCTCACCTGGACCCTAAACCGTCCCCGTCCCCTAACCCTAACCCTAGCCCGAAACCTAACCCTAACCCTTCCCCGAAGCCTGACCCTCACCCGTCCCCTAATCCTAACCCGTACGCTAACACTAACCCGCGCCCTCACACGTACGCTCCCCCTAAAGCGTTGTCGTACACTCACCTGGACCCTAAACCGTCCCCGTCCCCTAACCCTAACCCTAGCCCGAACCCTAACCCTAACACTTCCCTGAAGCCTGACCCTCACCCGTCCCCTAATTCTAACCCGTACGCTAACACTAACCCGCGCCCTCACACGTAAGCTCCCCCTGAAGCGTTGTCGTACCCTCACCTGGACCCTAAACCGTCCCCGTCCCCTAACCCTAACCCTAGCCCGAACCCTAACCCTAAACCTTTCCCGAAGCCTGACCCTCACCCGTCCCCTAATCCTAAACCGTACGTTAACACTAACCCGCGCCCTCACACGTACGCTCCCCCTAAAGCGTTGTCGTACCCTCACCTGGACCCTAAACCGTCCCCGTCCCCTAACCCTAACCCTAGCCCGAACCCTAACCCTAACACTTCCCCGAAGTCTGACCCGCACCCGTCCCCTAATCCTAACACGTACGCTAACACTAACCCACGCCCTCACACGTACGCTCCCCCTAAAGCCTTGTCGTACCCTTACCTGGACCCTAAACCGTCCCCATCCCCTAACCCTAACCCTAGCCCGAACCCTAACCCTAACCCTTCCCCGAAGCCTGACCCTCACCCGTCCCCTAATCCTAATCCGTACGCTAACACTAACCCACGCCCTCACACGTAAGCTCCTCCTAAAGCGTTGTCGTACCCTCACCTGGACCCTAAACCATCCCCGTCCCCTAACCCTAACCCTAGCCCGAACCCTAACCCTAACCCTTTCCCGAAGCCTGACCCTCACCCGTCCCCTAATCCTAACCCGTAGGCTAACACTAACCCGCGCCCTCACACGTACGCTCCCCCTAAAGCGTTGTCGTACCCTCACCTGGACCCTAAACGGTCCCCATCCCCTAACCCTAACCCTAGCCCGAACCCTAACCCTAACTCTTCCCCGAAGCCTGACCCTCACCCGTCCCCTAATCCTAACCCGTACGCTAACACTAACCCGTTCCCTCACATGTACGCTCCCCCTAAAGCATTGTCGTACCCTCACCTGGACCCTAAACGGTCCCCGTCCCCTAACCCTAACCCTAGCCCGAACCCTAACCCTAACACTTCCCCAAAGCCTGACACTCACCCGTCCCCTAATCCTAACGCGTACGCTAACACTAACCAGCGCCCTCACACGTACGCTCCCCCTAAAGCATTGTCGTACCCTCACCTGGACCCTAAACCGTCCCCGTCCCCTAACCCTAACCCTAGCCCGAACCCTAACCCTAACCCTTCCCCGAAGCCTGACCCTCACCCGTCCCCTAATCCTAACCAGTATGCTAACACTAACCCGCGCCCTCACACGTACGCTCCCCCTAAAGCGTTGTCGTACCCTCACCTGGACCCTAAACCGTCCCCGTCCCCTAACCCTAACCCTAGCCCGAACCCTAACCCTAACCCTTCCCCAAAGCCTGAACCTCACCCGTCCCCTAATCCTAACCCGTACGCTAACACTAACCCGCGCCCTCACACGTACGCTCCCCCTAAAGCGTTGTCGTACCCTCACCTGGACCCTAAACCGTCCCCGTCCCCTAACCCTAACCCTAGCCCGAACCCTAGCCCTAACACTTCCCCGAAGCCTGACCCTCACCCGTCCCCTAATCCTAACACGTACGCTAACACTAACCCGCGCCCTCACACGTACGCTCCCCCTAAAGCCTTGTCGTACCCTCACCTGGACTCTAAACCGTCCCCGTCCCCTAACCCTAACCCTAGCCCGAACCCTAAGCCTAACCCTTCCCCGAAGCCTGACCCTCACCCGTCCCCTAATCCTAACCCGTACGCTAACACTAACCAGCGCCCTCACACGTAGGCTCCCCCTAAAGCGTTGTCGTACCCTCACGTGGACCCTAAACCGTCCCCGTCCCCTAACCCTAACCCTAGCCCGAACCCTAACCCTAACCCTTCCCCGAAGCATGACCCTCACCCGTCCCCTAATCCTAACCCGTATGCTAACACTAACCCGCGCCCTCACACGTACGCTCCCCCTAAAGCGTTGTCGTACCCTCACCTGGACCCTAAACCGTCCCCGTCCCCTAACCCTAACCCTAACTCGAATCCTAACCCTAACCCTTCCCCGAAGCCTGACCCTCACCCGTCCCCTAATCCTAACCCGTACGCTAACACTAACCCGCGCCCTCACACGTACGCTCCCCCTAAAGCCTTGTCGTACCCTCACCTGGACCCTAAACCGTCCCCGTCCCCTAACCCTAACCCTAGCCCGAACCCTAACTCTAACCCTTCCCCGAAGCCTGACCCTCACCCGTCCCCTAATCCTAAACCGTACGTTAACACTAACCCGCGCCCTCACACGTACGCTCCCCCTAAAGCGTTGTCGTACCCTCACCTGGACCCTAAACCGTCCCCATCCCCTAACCCTAACCCTAGCACGAAACCTAACCCTAACCCTTCCCCGAAGCCTGACCCTCACCCGTCCCCTAATCCTAACCCGTACGCTAACACTAACCTGCGCCCTCACACGTACGCTCCCGCTAAAGCCTTGTCGTACCCTCACCTGGACCCTAAACCGTCCCCGTCCCCTAACCCTAACCCTAGCCCGAACCCTAACCCTAACACTTCCCCAAAGCCTGACACTCACCCGTCCCCTAATCCTAACCCGTACGCTAACACTAACCAGCGCCCTCACACGTACGCTCCCCCTAAAGCGTTGTCGTACCCTCACCTGGACCCTAAACCGTCCCCGTCCCCTAACCCTAACCCTAGCCCGAACCCTAAGCCTAACCCTTCCCCGAAGCCTGACCCTCACCCGTCCCCTAATCCTAACCAGTATGCTAACACTAACCCGCGCCCTCACACGTACGCTCCCCCTAAAGCGTTGTCGTACCCTCACCTGGACCCTAAACCGTCCCCGTCCCCTAACCCTAACCCTAGCCCGAACCCTAACCCTAACCCTTCCCCAAAGCCTGACCCTCACCCGTCCCCTAATCCTAACCCGTACGCTAACACTAACCCGCGCCCTCACACGTACGCTCCCCCTAAAGCGTTGTCGTACCCTCACCTGGACCCTAAACCGTCCCCGTCCCCTAACCCTAACCCTCGCCCGAACCCTAGCCCTAACACTTCCCCGAAGCCTGACCCTCACCCGTCCCCTAATCCTAACACGTACGCTAACACTAACCCGCGCCCTCACACGTACGCTCCCCCTAAAGCCTTGTCGTACCCTCACCTGGACTCTAAACCGTCCCCGTCCCCTAACCCTAACCCTAGCCCGAACCCTAAGCCTAACCCTTCCCCGAAGCCTGACCCTCACCCGTCCCCTAATCCTAACCCGTACGCTAACACTAACCCGCGACCTCACACGTACGCTCCCCCTAAAGCGTTGTCGTACCCTCACCTGGACCCTAAACCGTCCCCGTCCCCTAACCCTATCCCTAGCCCGAACCCTAACTCTAACCCTTCCCCGAAGCCTGACCCTCACCCGTCCCCTAATCCTAACCCGTACGCTAACACTAACCCACGCCCTCACACGTACGCTCCCCCTAAAGCGTTGTCGTACCCTCACCTGGACCCTAAACCGTCCCCGTCCCCTAACCCTAACCCTAGCCCGAAACCTAACCCTAACCCTTCCCCGAAGCCTGACCCTCACCCGTCCCCTAATCCTAACCCGTACGCTAACACTAACCCGCGCCCTCACACGTACGCTCCCCCTAAAGCGTTGTCGTACACTCACCTGGACCCTAAACCGTCCCCGTCCCCTAACCCTAACCCTAGCCCGAACCCTAACCCTAACACTTCCCTGAAGCCTGACCCTCACCCGTCCCCTAATTCTAACCCGTACGCTAACACTAACCCGCGCCCTCACACGTAAGCTCCCCCTGAAGCGTTGTCGTACCCTCACCTGGACCCTAAACCGTCCCCGTCCCCTAACCCTAAACCTAGCCCGAACCCTAACCCTAAACCTTTCCCGAAGCCTGACCCTCACCCGTCCCCTAATCCTAAACCGTACGTTAACACTAACCCGCGCCCTCACACGTACGCTCCCCCTAAAGCGTTGTCGTACCCTCACCTGGACACTAAACCGTCCCCATCCCCTAACCCTAACCCTAGCACGAAACCTAACCCTAACCCTTCCCCGAAGCCTGACCCTCACCCCTCCCCTAATCCTAACCCGTACGCTAACACTAACCAGCGCCCTCACACGTACGCTCCCCCTAAAGCGTTGTCGTACCCTCACCTGGACCCTAAACCGTCCCCATCCCCTAACCCTAACCCTAGCCCGAACCCTAACCCTAACACTTCCCCGAAGTCTGACCCGCACCCGTCCCCTAATCCTAACACGTACGCTAACACTAACCCACGCCCTCACACGTACGCTCCCCCTAAAGCCTTGTCGTACCCTTACCTGGACCCTAAACCGTCCCCATCCCCTAACCCTAACCCTAGCCCGAACCCTAACCCTAACCCTTCCCCGAAGCCTGACCCTCACCCGTCCCCTAATCCTAATCCGTACGCTAACACTAACCCACGCCCTTACACGTAAGCTCCTCCTAAAGCGTTGTCGTACCCTCACCTGGACCCTAAACCGTCCCGTCCCCTAACCCTAACCCTAGCCCGAACCCTAACTCTAACCCTTCCCCGAAGCCTGACCCTCACCCGTCCCCTAATCCTAAACCGTACGTTAACACTAACCCGCGCCCTCACACGTACGCTCCCCCTAAAGCGTTGTCGTACCCTCACCTGGACCCTAAACCGTCCCCATCCCCTAACCCTAACCCTAGCACGAAACCTAACCCTAACCCTTCCCCGAAGCCTGACCCTCACCCGTCCCCTAATCCTAACCCGTACGCTAACACTAACCCGCGCCCTCACACGTACGCTCCCGCTAAAGCCTTGTCGTACCCTCACCTGGACCCTAAACCGTCCCCGTCCCCTAACCCTAACCCTAGCCCGAACCCTAACCCTAACACTTCCCCAAAGCCTGACACTCACCCGTCCCCTAATCCTAACCCGTACGCTAACACTAACCAGCGCCCTCACACGTACGCTCCCCCTAAAGCGTTGTCGTACCCTCACCTGGACCCTAAACCGTCCCCGTCCCCTAACCCTAACCCTAGCCCGAACCCTAACCCTAACCCTTCCCCGAAGCCTGACCCTCACCCGTCCCCTAATCCTAACCAGTATGCTAACACTAACCCGCGCCCTCACACGTACGCTCCCCCTAAAGCGTTGTCGTACCCTCACCTGGACCCTAAACCGTCCCCGTCCCCTAACCCTAACCCTAGCCCGAACCCTAACCCTAACCCTTCCCCAAAGCCTGACCCTCACCCGTCCCCTAATCCTAACCCGTACGCTAACACTAACCCGCGCCCTCACACGTACGCTCCCCCTAAAGCGTTGTCGTACCCTCACCTGGACCCTAAACCGTCCCCGTCCCCTAACCCTAACCCTAGCCCGAACCCTAGCCCTAACACTTCCCCGAAGCCTGACCCTCACCCGTCCCCTAATCCTAACACGTACGCTAACACTAACCCGCGCCCTCACACGTACGCTCCCCCTAAAGCCTTGTCGTACCCTCACCTGGACTCTAAACCGTCCCCGTCCCCTAACCCTAACCCTAGCCCGAACCCTAAGCCTAACCCTTCCCCGAAGCCTGACCCTCACCCGTCCCCTAATCCTAACCCGTACGCTAACACTAACCCGCGCCCTCACACGTACGCTCCCCCTAAAGCGTTGTCGTACCCTCACCTGGACCCTAAACCGTCCCCGTCCCCTAACCCTATCCCTAGCCCGAACCCTAACTCTAACCCTTCCCCGAAGCCTGACCCTCACCCGTCCCCTAATCCTAACCCGTACGCTAACACTAACCCACGCCCTCACACGTACGCTCCCCCTAAAGCGTTGTCGTACCCTCACCTGGACCCTAAACCGTCCCCGTCCCCTAACCCTAACCCTAGCCCGAAACCTAACCCTAACCCTTCCCCGAAGCCTGACCCTCACCCGTCCCCTAATCCTAACCCGTACGCTAACACTAACCCGCGCCCTCACACGTACGCTCCCCCTAAAGCGTTGTCGTACACTCACCTGGACCCTAAACCGTCCCCGTCCCCTAACCCTAACCCTAGCCCGAACCCTAACCCTAACACTTCCCTGAAGCCTGACCCTCACCCGTCCCCTAATTCTAACCCGTACGCTAACACTAACCCGCGCCCTCACACGTAAGCTCCCCCTGAAGCGTTGTCGTACCCTCACCTGGACCCTAAACCGTCCCCGTCCCCTAACCCTAACCCTAGCCCGAACCCTAACCCTAAACCTTTCCCGAAGCCTGACCCTCACCCGTCCCCTAATCCTAAACCGTACGTTAACACTAACCCGCGCCCTCACACGTACGCTCCCCCTAAAGCGTTGTCGTACCCTCACCTGGACACTAAACCGTCCCCATCCCCTAACCCTAACCCTAGCACGAAACCTAACCCTAACCCTTCCCCGAAGCCTGACCCTCACCCCTCCCCTAATCCTAACCCGTACGCTAACACTAACCAGCGCCCTCACACGTACGCTCCCCCTAAAGCGTTGTCGTACCCTCACCTGGACCCTAAACCGTCCCCATCCCCTAACCCTAACCCTAGCCCGAACCCTAACCCTAACACTTCCCCGAAGTCTGACCCGCACCCGTCCCCTAATCCTAACACGTACGCTAACACTAACCCACGCCCTCACACGTACGCTCCCCCTAAAGCCTTGTCGTACCCTTACCTGGACCCTAAACCGTCCCCATCCCCTAACCCTAACCCTAGCCCGAACCCTAACCCTAACCCTTCCCCGAAGCCTGACCCTCACCCGTCCCCTAATCCTAATCCGTACGCTAACACTAACCCACGCCCTCACACGTAAGCTCCTCCTAAAGCGTTGTCGTACCCTCACCTGGACCATAAACCGTCCCCGTCCCCTAACCCTAACCCTAGCCCAAACCCTAACCCTAACCCTTTCCCGAAGCCTGACCCTCACCCGTCCCCTAATCCTAACCCGTAGGCTAACACTTACCCGCGCCCTCACACGTACGCTCCCCCTAAAGCGTTGTCGTACCCTCACCTGGACCCTAAACGGTCCCCATCCCCTAACCCTAACCCTAGCCCGAACCCTAACCCTAACTCTTCCCCGAAGCCTGACCCTCACCCGTCCCCTAATCCTAACCCGTACGCTAACACTAACCCGTTCCCTCACATGTACGCTCCCCCTAAAGCATTGTCGTACCCTCACCTGGACCCTAAACGGTCCCCGTCCCCTAACCCTAACCCTAGCCCGAACCCTAACCCTAACACTTCCCCAAAGCCTGACACTCACCCGTCCCCTAATCCTAACGCGTACGCTAACACTAACCAGCGCCCTCACACGTACGCTCCCCCTAAAGCGTTGTCGTACCCTCACCTGGACCCTAAACCGTCCCCGTCCCCTAACCCTAACCCTAGCCCGAACCCTAACCCTAACCCTTCCCCGAAGCCTGACCCTCACCCGTCCCCTAATCCTAACCAGTATGCTAACACTAACCCGCGCCCTCACACGTACGCTCCCCCTAAAGCGTTGTCGTACCCTCACCTGGACCCTAAACCGTCCCCGTCCCCTAACCCTAACCCTAGCCCGAACCCTAACCCTAACCCTTCCCCAAAGCCTGAACCTCACCCGTCCCCTAATCCTAACCCGTACGCTAACACTAACCCGCGCCCTCACACGTACGCTCCCCCTAAAGCGTTGTCGTACCCTCACCTGGACCCTAAACCGTCCCCGTCCCCTAACCCTAACCCTAGCCCGAACCCTAGCCCTAACACTTCCCCGAAGCCTGACCCTCACCCGTCCCCTAATCCTAACACGTACGCTAACACTAACCCGCGCCCTCACACGTACGCTCCCCCTAAAGCCTTGTCGTACCCTCACCTGGACTCTAAACCGTCCCCGTCCCCTAAACCTAACCCTAGCCCGAACCCTAAGCCTAACCCTTCCCCGAAGCCTGACCCTCACCCGTCCCCTAATCCTAACCCGTACGCTAACACTAACCAGCGCCCTCACACGTAGGCTCCCCCTAAAGCGTTGTCGTACCCTCACGTGGACCCTAAACCGTCCCCGTCCCCTAACCCTAACCCTAGCCCGAACCCTAACCCTAACCCTTCCCCGAAGCATGACCCTCACCCGTCCCCTAATCCTAACCCGTATGCTAACACTAACCCGCGCCCTCACACGTACGCTCCCCCTAAAGCGTTGTCGTACCCTCACCTGGACCCTAAACCGTCCCCGTCACCTAACCCTAACCCTAACTCGAATCCTAACCCTAACCCTTCCCCGAAGCCTGACCCTCACCCGTCCCCTAATCCTAACCCGTACGCTAACACTAACCCGCGCCCTCACACGTACGCTCCCCCTAAAGCCTTGTCGTACCCTCACCTGGACCCTAAACCGTCCCCGTCCCCTAACCCTAACCCTAGCCCGAACCCTAACTCTAACCCTTCCCCGAAGCCTGACCCTCACCCGTCCCCTAATCCTAAACCGTACGTTAACACTAACCCGCGCCCTCACACGTACGCTCCCCCTAAAGCGTTGTCGTACCCTCACCTGGACCCTAAACCGTCCCCGTCCCCTAACCCTAACCCTAGCACGAAACCTAACCCTAACCCTTCCCCGAAGCCTGACCCTCACCCCTCCCCTAATCCTAACCCGTACGCTAACACTAACCAGCGCCCTCACACGTACGCTCCCCCTAAAGCGTTGTCGTACCCTCACCTGGACCCTAAACCGTCCCCATCCCCTAACCCTAACCCTAGCCCGAACCCTAACCCTAACACTTCCCCGAAGTCTGACCCGCACCCGTCCCCTAATCCTAACACGTACGCTAACACTAACCCACGTCCTCACACGTACGCTCCCCCTAAAGCCTTGTCGTACCCTCACCTGGACCCTAAACCGTCCCCATCCCCTAACCCTAACCCTAGCCCGAACCCTAACCCTAACCCTTCCCCGAAGCCTGACCCTCACCCGTCCCCTAATCCTAACCCGTACGCTAACACTAACCCGCGCCCTCACACGTACGCTCCCCCTAAAGCGTTGTCGTACCCTCACCTGGACCCTAAACCGTCCCCGTCCCCTAACCCTAACCCTAGCCCCAACCCTAACTCTAACCCTTCCCCGAAGCCTGACCCTCACCCGTCCCCTAATCTTAACCCGTACGCTAACACTAACCCGCGCCCTCACACGTACGCTCCCCCTAAAGCGTTGTCGTACCCTCACCTGGACCCTAAACCGTCCCCGTCCCCTAACCAGAACCCTAGCCCAAACCCTAACCCTAACCCTTCCCCGAAGCCTGACCCTCACCCGTCCCCTAATCCTAACCCGTACGCTAACACTAACCCGCGCCCTCACACGTACGCTCCCCCTAAAGCGTTGTCGTACACTCACCTGGACCCTAAACCGTCCCCGTCCCCTAACCCTAACCCTAGCCCAAACCATAACCCTAACCCTTCCCCGAAGCCTGACCCTCACCCGTCCCCTAATCCTAACCCGTACGCTAACACTAACCCGCGCCCTCAAATGTACGGTCCCCCTAAAGCGTTGTCGTACCCTCACGTGGACCCTAAACCGTCCCCGTCCCCTAACCCTAACCCTAGCCCGAACCCTAACCCTAACCCTTCCCCGAAGCCTGACCCTCACCCGTCCCCTAATCCTAACCCGTACGCTAACACTAACCCGCGCCCTCACACGTACGCTCCCCCTAAAGCGTTGTCGTACCCTCACCTGGACCCTAAACCGTCCCCGTCCCCTAACCCTAACCCTAGCCCGAACCCTAACCCTAACCCTTCCCCGAAGCCTGACCCTCACCCGTCCCCTAATCCTAACCCGTACGCTAACACTAACCCGCGCCCTCACACGTACGCTCCCCCTAAAGCGTTGTCGTATCCTCACCTGGACCCTAAACCGGCCCCGTCCCCTAACCCTAACCCTAGCCCGAACCCTAACCCTAACCCTTCCCCGAAGCCTGACCCTCACCCGTCCCCTAATCCTAACCCGTACGCTAACACTAACCAGCGCCCTCACACGTACGCTCCCCCTAAAGCGTTGTCGTACCCTCACGTGGACCCTAAACCGTCCCCGTCCCCTAACCCTAACCCTAGCCCGAACCCTAACCCTAACCCTTCCCCGAAGCATGACCCTCACCCGTCCCCTAATCCTAACCCGTACGCTAACACTAACCCGCGCCCTCACACGTACTCTCCCCCTAAAGCGTTGTCGTACCCTCACCTGGACCCTAAACCGTCCCCGTCCCCTAACCCTAACCCTAGCCCAAACCCTAACCCTAACCCTTCCCCGAAGCCTGACCCTCACCCGTCCCCTAATCCTAACCCGTACGCTAACACTAACCCGCGCCCTCAAATGTACGGTCCCCCTAAAGCGTTGTCGTACCCTCACCTGGACCCTAAACCGTCCCCGTCCCCTAACCCTAACCCTAGCCCGAACCCTAGCCCTAACCCTTCCCCGAAGCCTGACCCTCACCCGTCCCCTAATCCTAACCCGTACGCTAACACTAACCCGCGCCCTCACACGTACGCTCCCCCTAAAGCGTTGTCGTACCCTCACCTGGACCCTAAACCGTCCCCGTCCCCTAACCCTAACCCTAGCCCGAACCCTAACCCTAACCCTTCCCCGAAGCCTGACCCTCACCCGTCCCCTAATCCTAACCCGTACGCTAACACTAACCCGCGCCCTCACACGTACGCTCCCCCTAAAGAGTTGTCGTATCCTCACCTGGACCCTAAACCGTCCCCGTCCCCTAACCCTAACCCTAGCCCGAACCCTAACCCTAACCCTTCCCCGAAGCCTGACCCTCACCCGTCCCCTAATCCTAACCCGTACGCTAACACTAACCAGCGCCCTCACACGTAGGCTCCCCCTAAAGCGTTGTCGTACCCTCACGTGGACCCTAAACCGTCCCCGTCCCCTAACCCTAACCCTAGCCCGAACCCTAACCCTAACCCTTCCCCGAAGCATGACCCTCACCCGTCCCCTAATCCTAACCCGTACGCTAACACTAACCCGCGCCCTCACACGTACGCTCCCCCTAAAGCGTTGTCGTACCCTCACCTGGACCCTAAACCGTCCCCGTCCCCTAACCCTAACCCTAACTCGAATCCTAACCCTAACCCTTCCCCGAAGCCTGACCCTCACCCGTCCCCTAATCCTAACCCGTACGCTAACACTAACCCGCGCCCTCACACGTACGCTCCCCCTAAAGCCTTGTCGTACCCTCACCTGGACCCTAAACCGTCCCCGTCCCCTAACCCTAACCCTAGCCCGAACCCTAACCCTAACACTTCCCCAAAGCCTGACACTCACCCGTCCCCTAATCCTAACCCGTACGCTAACACTAACAAGCGCCCTCACACGTACGCTCCCCCTAAAGCGTTGTCGTACCCTCACCTGGACCGTAAACCGTCCCCGTCCCCTAACCCTAACCCTAGCCCGAACCCTAACCCTAACCCTTCCCCGAAGCCTGACCCTCACCCGTCCCCTAATCCTAACCAGTATGCTAACACTAACCCGCGCCCTCACACGTACGCTCCCCCTAAAGCGTTGTCGTACCCTCACCTGGACCCTAAACCGTCCCCGTCCCCTAACCCTAACCCTAGCCCGAACCCTAACCCTAACCCTTCCCCAAAGCCTGACCCTCACCCGTCCCCTAATCCTAACCCGTACGCTAACACTAACCCGCGCCCTCACACGTACGCTCCCCCTAAAGCGTTGTCGTACCCTCACCTGGACCCTAAACCGTCCCCGTCCCCTAACCCTAACCCTAGCCCGAACCCTAGCCCTAACACTTCCCCGAAGCCTGACCCTCACCCGTCCCCTAATCCTAACACGTACGCTAACACTAACCCGCGCCCTCACACGTACGCTCCCCCTAAAGCCTTGTCGTACCCTCACCTGGACTCTAAACCGTCCCCGTCCCCTAACCCTAACCCTAGCCCGAACCCTAAGCCTAACACTTCCCCGAAGCCTGACCCTCACCCGTCCCCTAATCCTAACCCGTACGCTAACACTAACCCGCGCCCTCACACGTACGCTCCCCCTAAAGCGTTGTCGTACCCTCACCTGGACCCTAAACCGTCCCCGTCCCCTAACCCTAACCCTAACTCGAATCCTAACCCTAACCCTTCCCCGAAGCCTGACCCTCACCCGTCCCCTAATCCTAACCCGTACGCTAACACTAACCCGCGCCCTCACACGTACGCTCCCCCTAAAGCCTTGTCGTACCCTCACCTGGACCCTAAAACGTCCCCGTCCCCTAACCCTAACCCTAGCCCGAACCCTAACCCTAACACTTCCCCAAAGCCTGACACTCACCCGTCCCCTAATCCTAACCCGTACGCTAACACTAACCAGCGCCCTCACACGTACGCTCCCCCTAAAGCGTTGTCGTACCCTCACCTGGACCCTAAACCGTCCCCGTCCCCTAACCCTAACCCTAGCCCGAACCCTAACCCTAACCCTTCCCCGAAGCCTGACCCTCACCCGTCCCCTAATCCTAACCAGTATGCTAACACTAACCCGCGCCCTCACACGTACGCTCCCCCTAAAGCGTTGTCGTACCCTCACCTGGACCCTAAACCGTCCCCGTCCCCTAACCCTAAGCCTAGCCCGAACCCTAACCCTAACCCTTCCCCAAAGCCTGACCCTCACCCGTCCCCTAATCCTAACCCGTACGCTAACACTAACCCGCGCCCTCACACGTACGCTCCCCCTAAAGCGTTGTCGTACCCTCACCTGGACCCTAAACCGTCCCCGTCCCCTAACCCTAACCCTAGCCCGAACCCTAGCCCTAACACTTCCCCGAAGCCTGACCCTCACCCGTCCCCTAATCCTAACACGTACGCTAACACTAACCCGCGCCCTCACACGTACGCTCCCCCTAAAGCCTTGTCGTACCCTCACCTGGACTCTAAACCGTCCCCGTCCCCTAACCCGAACCCTAGCCCGAACCCTAAGCCTAACCCTTCCCCGAAGCCTGACCCTCACCCGTCCCCTAATCCTAACCCGTACGCTAACACTAACCCGCGCCCTCACACGTACGCTCCCCCTAAAGCGTTGTCGTACCCTCACCTGGACCCTAAACCGTCCCCGTCCCCTAACCCTAACCCTAGCCCGAACCCTAACTCTAACCCTTCCCCGAAGCCTGACCCTCACCCGTCCCCTAATCCTAACCCGTACGCTAACACTAACCCGCGCCCTCACACGTACGCTCCCCCTAAAGCGTTGTCGTACCCTCACGTGGACCCTAAACCGTCCCCGTCCCCTAACCCTAACCCTAGCCCGAAACCTAACCCTAACCCTTCCCCGAAGCCTGACCCTCACCCGTCCCCTAATCCTAACCCGTACGCTAACACTAACCCGCGCCCTCACACGTACGCTCCCCCTAAAGCGTTGTCGTACCCTCACCTGGACCCTAAACCGTCCCCGTCCCCTAACCCTAACCCTAGCCCGAACCCTAACCCTAACACTTCTCTGAAGCCTGACCCTCACCCGTCCCCTAATTCTAACCCGTACGCTAACACTAACCCGCGCCCTCACACGTAAGCTCCCCCTGAAGCGTTGTCGTACCCTCACCTGGACCCTAAACCGTCCCCGTCCCCTAACCCTAACCCTAGCCCGAACCCTAACCCTAAACCTTTCCCGAAGCCTGACCCTCACCCGTCCCCTAATCCTAAACCGTACGTTAACACTAACCCGCGCCCTCACACGTACGCTCCCCCTAAAGCGTTGTCGTACCCTCACCTGGACCCTAAACCGTCCCCATCCCCTAACCCTAACCCTAGCACGAAACCTAACCCTAACCCTTCCCCGAAGCCTGACCCTCACCCCTCCCCTAATCCTAACCCGTACGCTAACACTAACCAGCGCCCTCACACGTACGCTCCCCCTAAAGCGTTGTCGTACCCTCACCTGGACCCTAAACCGTCCCCATCCCCTAACCCTAACCCTAGCCCGAACCCTAACCCTAACACTTCCCCGAAGTCTGACCCGCACCCGTCCCCTAATCCTAACACGTACGCTAACACTAACCCACGCCCTCACACGTACGCTCCCCCTAAAGCCTTGTCGTACCCTCACCTGGACCCTAAACCGTCCCTATCCCCTAACCCTAACCCTAGCCCGAACCCTAACCCTAACCCTTCCCCGAAGCCTGACCCTCACCCGTCCCCTAATCCTAACCCGTACGCTAACACTAACCCACGCCCTCACACGTAAGCTCCTCCTAAAGCGTTGTCGTACCCTCACCTGGACCCTAAACCGTCCCCGTCCCCTAACCCTAACCCTAGCCTGAACCCTAACCCTAACCCTTTCCCGAAGCCTGACCCTCACCCGTCCCCTAATCCTAACCCGTAGGCTAACACTAACCCGCGCCCTCACACGTACGCTCCCCCTAAAGCGTTGTCGTACCCTCACCTGGACCCTAAACGGTCCCCATCCCCTAACCCTAACCCTACCCCGAACCCTAACCCTAACCCTTCCCCGAAGCCTGACCCTCACCCGTCCCCTAATCCTAACCCGTACGCTAACACTAACCCGTTCCCTCACACGTACGCTCCCCCTAAAGCGTTGTCGTACCCTCACCTGGACCCTAAACCGTCCCCGTCCCCTAACCCTAACCCTAGCCCGAACCCTAACCCTAACACTTCCCCAAAGCCTGACACTCACCCGTCCCCTAATCCTAACGCGTACGCTAACACTAACCAGCGCCCTCACACGTACGCTCCCCCTAAAGCGTTGTCGTACCCTCACCTGGACCCTAAACCGTCCCCGTCCCCTAACCCTAACCCTAGCCCGAACCCTAACCCTAACCCTTCCCCGAAGCCTGACCCTCACCCGTCCCCTAATCCTAACCAGTATGCTAACACTAACCCGCGCCCTCACACGTACGCTCCCCCTAAAGCGTTGTCGTACCCTCACCTGGACCCTAAACCGTCCCCGTCCCCTAACCCTAACCCTAGCCCGAACCCTAACCCTAACCCTTCCCCAAAGCCTGATCCTCACCCGTCCCCTAATCCTAACCCGTACGCTAACACTAACCCGTGCCCTCACACGTACCCTCCCCCTAAAGCGTTGTCGTACCCTCACCTGGACCCTAAACCGTCCCCGTCCCCTAACCCTAACCCTAGCCCGAACCCTAGCCCTAACACTTCCCCGAAGCCTGACCCTCACCCGTCCCCTAATCCTAACACGTACGCTAACACTAACCCGCGCCCTCACACGTACGCTCCCCCTAAAGCCTTGTCGTACCCTCACCTGGACTCTAAACCGTCCCCGTCCCCTAACCCTAACCCTAGCCCGAACCCTAAGCCTAACCCTTCCCCGAAGCCTGACCCTCACCCGTCCCCTAATCCTAACCCGTACGCTAACACTAACCCGCGCCCTCACACGTACGCTCCCCCTAAAGCGTTGTCGTACCCTCACCTGGACCCTAAACCGTCCCCGTCCCCTAACCCTAACCCTAGCCCGAACCCTAACCCTAACCCTTCCCCGAAGCCTGACCCTCACCCGTCCCCTAATCCTAACCCGTACGCTAACACTAACCCGCGCCCTCACACGTACGCTCCCCCTAAAGCGTTGTCGTACCCTCACCTGGACCCTAAACCGTCCCCGTCCCCTAACCCTAACCCTAGCCCGAACCCTAACCCTAACCCTTCCCCGAAGCCTGACCCTCACCCGTCCCCTAATCCTAACCCGTACGCTAACACTAACCCGCGCCCTCACACGTACGCTCCCCCTAAAGCGTTGTCGTATCCTCACCTGGACCCTAAACCGGCCCCGTCCCCTAACCCTAACCCTAGCCCGAACCCTAACCCTAACCCTTCCCCGAAGCCTGACCCTCACCCGTCCCCTAATCCTAACCCGTACGCTAACACTAACCAGCGCCCTCACACGTACGCTCCCCCTAAAGCGTTGTCGTACCCTCACGTGGACCCTAAACCGTCCCCGTCCCCTAACCCTAACCCTAGCCCGAACCCTAACCCTAACCCTTCCCCGAAGCATGACCCTCACCCGTCCCCTAATCCTAACCCGTACGCTAACACTAACCCGCGCCCTCACACGTACTCTCCCCCTAAAGCGTTGTCGTACCCTCACCTGGACCCTAAACCGTCCCCGTCCCCTAACCCTAACCCTAGCCCAAACCCTAACCCTAACCCTTCCCCGAAGCCTGACCCTCACCCGTCCCCTAATCCTAACCCGTACGCTAACACTAACCCGCGCCCTCAAATGTACGGTCCCCCTAAAGCGTTGTCGTACCCTCACCTGGACCCTAAACCGTCCCCGTCCCCTAACCCTAACCCTAGCCCGAACCCTAGCCCTAACCCTTCCCCGAAGCCTGACCCTCACCCGTCCCCTAATCCTAACCCGTACGCTAACACTAACCCGCGCCCTCACACGTACGCTCCCCCTAAAGCGTTGTCGTACCCTCACCTGGACCCTAAACCGTCCCCGTCCCCTAACCCTAACCCTAGCCCGAACCCTAACCCTAACCCTTCCCCGAAGCCTGACCCTCACCCGTCCCCTAATCCTAACCCGTACGCTAACACTAACCCGCGCCCTCACACGTACGCTCCCCCTAAAGAGTTGTCGTATCCTCACCTGGACCCTAAACCGTCCCCGTCCCCTAACCCTAACCCTAGCCCGAACCCTAACCCTAACCCTTCCCCGAAGCCTGACCCTCACCCGTCCCCTAATCCTAACCCGTACGCTAACACTAACCAGCGCCCTCACACGTAGGCTCCCCCTAAAGCGTTGTCGTACCCTCACATGGACCCTAAACCGTCCCCGTCCCCTAACCCTAACCCTAGCCCGAACCCTAACCCTAACCCTTCCCCGAAGCATGACCCTCACCCGTCCCCTAATCCTAACCCGTACGCTAACACTAATCCGCGCCCTCACACGTACGCTCCCCCTAAAGCGTTGTCGTACCCTCACCTGGACCCTAAACCGTCCCCGTCCCCTAACCCTAACCCTAACTCGAATCCTAACCCTAACCCTTCCCCGAAGCCTGACCCTCACCCGTCCCCTAATCCTAACCCGTACGCTAACACTAACCAGCGCCCTCACACGTAGGCTCCCCCTAAAGCGTTGTCGTACCCTCACATGGACCCTAAACCGTCCCCGTCCCCTAACCCTAACCCTAGCCCGAACCCTAACCCTAACCCTTCCCCGAAGCATGACCCTCACCCGTCCCCTAATCCTAACCCGTACGCTAACACTAACCCGCGCCCTCACACGTACGCTCCCCCTAAAGCGTTGTCGTACCCTCACCTGGACCCTAAACCGTCCCCGTCCCCTAACCCTAACCCTAACTCGAATCCTAACCCTAACCCTTCCCCGAAGCCTGACCCTCACCCGTCCCCTAATCCTAACCCGTACGCTAACACTAACCCGCGCCCTCACACGTACGCTCCCCCTAAAGCCTTGTCGTACCCTCACCTGGACCCTAAACCGTCCCCGTCCCCTAACCCTAACCCTAGACCCGAACCCTAGCCCTAACACTTCCCCGAAGCCTGACCCTCACCCGTCCCCTAATCCTAACACGTACGCTAACACTAACCCGCGCCCTCACACGTACGCTCCCCCTAAAGCCTTGTCGTACCCTCACCTGGACTCTAAACCGTCCCCGTCCCCTAACCCTTGCCCTAGCCCGAACCCTAAGCCTAACCCTTCCCCGAAGCCTGACCCTCACCCGTCCCTTAATCCTAACCCGTACGCTAACACTAACCCGCGCCCTCACACGTACGCTCCCCCTAAAGCGTTGTCGTACCCTCACCTGGACCCTAAACCGTCCCCGTCCCCTAACCCTAACCCTAGCCCGAACCCTAACTCTAACCCTTCCCCGAAGCCTGACCCTCACCCGTCCCCTAATCCTAACCCGTACGCTAACACTAACCCGCGCCCTCACACGTACGCTCCCCCTAAAGCGTTGTCGTACCCTCACCTGGACCCTAAACCGTCCCCGTCCCCTAACCCTAACCCTAGCCCGAACCCTAACCCTAAGACTTCCCCGAAGCCTGACCCTCACCCGGCCCCTAATCCTAACCCGTACGCTAACACTAACCCGCGCCCTCACACGTACGCTCCCCCTAAAGCGTTGTCGTACACTCACCTGGACCCTAAACCGTCCCCGTCCCCTAACCCTAACCCTAGCCCAAACCCTAACCCTAACCCTTCCCCGAAGCCTGACCCTCACCCGTCCCCTAATCCTAACCCGTACGCTAACACTAACCCACGCCCTCAAATGTACGGTCCCCCTAAAGCGTTGTCGTACCCGCACCTGGACCCTAAACCGTCCCCGTCCCCTAACCCTAACCCTAGCCCGAACCCTAACCCTAACACTTCCCCGAAGCCTGACCCTCACCCGTCCCCTAATCCTAACCCGTACGCTAACACTAACCCGCGCCCTCACACGTACGCTCCCCCTAAAGCGTTGTCGTACCCTCACCTGGACCCTAAACCGTCCCCGTCCCCTAACCCTAACCCTAGCCCGAACCCTAACCCTAACCCTTCCCCGAAGCCTGACCCTCACCCGTCCCCTAATCCTAACCCGTACGCTAACACTAACCCGCGCCCTCACACGTACGCTCCCCCTAAAGAGTTGTCGTATCCTCACCTGGACCCTAAACCGTCCCCGTCCCCTAACCCTAACCCTAGCCCGAACCCTAACCCTAACCCTTCTCCGAAGCCTGACCCTCACCCGTCCCCTAATCCTAACCCGTACGCTAACACTAACCAGCGCCCTCACACGTAGGCTCCCCCTAAAGCGCTGTCGTACCCTCACGTGGACCCTAAACCGTCCCCGTCCCCTAACCCTAACCCTAGCCCGAACCCTAACCCTAACCCTTCCCCGAAGCATGACCCTCACCCGTCCCCTAATCCTAACCCGTACGCTAACACTAACCCGCGCCCTCACACGTACGCTCCCCCTAAAGCGTTGTCGTACCCTCACCTGGACCCTAAACCGTCCCCGTCCCCTAACCCTAACCCTAGCCCGAACCCTAACCCTAACCCTTCCCCGAAGCCTGACCCTCACCCGTCCCCTAATCCTAACCAGTATGCTAACACTAACCCGCGCCCTCACACGTACACTCCCCCTAAAGCGTTGTCGTACCCTCACCTGGACCCTGAACCGTCCCCGTCCCCTAACCCTAACCCTAGCCCGAACCCTAACCCTAACCCTTCTCCAAAGCCTGACCCTCACCCGTCCCCTAATCCTAACCCGTACGCTAACACTAACCCGCGCCCTCACACGTACGCTCCCCCTAAATCGTTGTCGTACCCTCACCTGGACCCTAAACCGTCCCCGTCCCCTAACCCTAACCCTAGCCCGAACCCTAACCCTAACCCTTCCCCGAAGCCTGACCCTCACCCGTCCCCTAATCCTAACCAGTATGCTAACACTAACCCGCGCCCTCACACGTACACTCCCCCTAAAGCGTTGTCGTACCCTCACCTGGACCCTGAACCGTCCCCGTCCCCTAACCCTAACCCTAGCCCGAACCCTAACCCTAACCCTTCCCCAAAGCCTGACCCTCACCCGTCCCCTAATCCTAACCCGTACGCTAACACTAACCCGCGCCCTCACACGTACGCTCCCCCTAAAGCGTTGTCGTACCCTCACCTGGACCCTAAACCGTCCCCGTCCCCTAACCCTAACCCTAGCCCGAACCCTAACCCTAACCCTTCCCCGAAGCCTGACCCTCACCCGTCCCCTAATCCTAACCAGTATGCTAACACTAACCCGCGCCCTCACACGTACACTCCCCCTAAAGCGTTGTCGTACCCTCACCTGGACCCTGAACCGTCCCCGTCCCCTAACCCTAACCCTAGCCCGAACCCTAACCCTAACCCTTCCCCAAAGCCTGACCCTCACCCGTCCCCTAATCCTAACCCGTACGCTAACACTAACCCGCGCCCTCACACGTACGCTCCCCCTAAATCGTTGTCGTACCCTCACCTGGACCCTAAACCGTCCCCGTCCCCTAACCCTAACCCTAGCCCGAACCCTAACCCTAACCCTTCCCCGAAGCCTGACCCTCACCCGTCCCCTAATCCTAACCAGTATGCTAACACTAACCCGCGCCCTCACACGTACACTCCCCCTAAAGCGTTGTCGTACCCTCACCTGGACCCTGAACCGTCCCCGTCCCCTAACCCTAACCCTAGCCCGAACCCTAACCCTAACCCTTCCCCAAAGCCTGACCCTCACCCGTCCCCTAATCCTAACCCGTACGCTAACACTAACCCGCGCCCTCACACGTACGCTCCCCCTAAATCGTTGTCGTAACCTCACCTGGACCCTAAACCGTCCCCGTCCCCTAACCCTAACCCTAGCCCGAACCCTAGCCCTAACACTTCCCCGAAGCCTGACCCTCACCCGTCCCCTAATCCTAACACGTACGCTAACACTAACCCGCGCCCTCACACGTACGCTCCCCCTAAAGCCTTGTCGTACCCTCACCTGGACTCTAAACCGTCCCCGTCCCCTAACCCTAACCCTAGCCCGAACCCTAAGCCTAACCCTTCCCCGAAGCCTGACCCTCACCCGTCCCCTAATCCTAACCCGTACGCTAACACTAACCCGCGCCCTCACACGTACGCTCCCCCTAAAGCGTTGTCGTACCCTCACCTGGACCCTAAACCGTCCCCGTCCCCTAACCCTAACCCTAGCCCGAACCCTAACTCTAACCCTTCCCCGAAGCCTGACCCTCACCCGTCCCCTAATCCTAACCCGTACGCTAACACTAACCCGCGCCCTCACACGTACGCTCCCCCTAAAGCGTTGTCGTACCCTCACCTGGACCCTAAACCGTCCCCGTCCCCTAACCCTAACCCTAGCCCGAAACCTAACCCTAACCCTTCCCCGAAGCCTGACCCTCACCCGTTCCCTAATCCTAACCCGTACGCTAACACTAACCCGCGCCCTCACACGTACGCTCCCCCTAAAGCGTTGTCGTACACTCACCTGGACCCTAAACCGTCCCCGTCCCCTAACCCTAACCCTAGCCCGAACCCTAACCCTAACACTTCCCTGAAGCCTGACCCTCACCCGTCCCCTAATTCTAACCCGTACGCTAACACTAACCCGCGCCCTCACACGTAAGCTCCCCCTGAAGCGTTGTCGTACCCTCACCTGGACCCTAAACCGTCCCCGTCCCCTAACCCTAACCCTAGCCCGAACCCTAACCCTAACCCTTCCCCAAAGCCTGACCCTCACCCGTCCCCTAATCCTAACCCGTACGCTAACACTAACCCGCGCCCTCACACGTACGCTCCCCCTAAATCGTTGTCGTACCCTCACCTGGACCCTAAACCGTCCCCGTCCCCTAACCCTAACCCTAGCCCGAACCCTAACCCTAACCCTTCCCCGAAGCCTGACCCTCACCCGTCCCCTAATCCTAACCAGTATGCTAACACTAACCCGCGCCCTCACACGTACACTCCCCCTAAAGCGTTGTCGTACCCTCACCTGGACCCTGAACCGTCCCCGTCCCCTAACCCTAACCCTAGCCCGAACCCTAACCCTAACCCTTCCCCAAAGCCTGACCCTCACCCGTCCCCTAATCCTAACCCGTACGCTAACACTAACCCGCGCCCTCACACGTACGCTCCCCCTAAATCGTTGTCGTACCCTCACCTGGACCCTAAACCGTCCCCGTCCCCTAACCCTAACCCTAGCCCGAACCCTAGCCCTAACACTTCCCCGAAGCCTGACCCTCACCCGTCCCCTAATCCTAACACGTACGCTAACACTAACCCGCGCCCTCACACGTACGCTCCCCCTAAAGCCTTGTCGTACCCTCACCTGGACTCTAAACCGTCCCCGTCCCCTAACCCTAACCCTAGCCCGAACCCTAAGCCTAACCCTTCCCCGAAGCCTGACCCTCACCCGTCCCCTAATCCTAACCCGTACGCTAACACTAACCCGCGCCCTCACACGTACGCTCCCCCTAAAGCGTTGTCGTACCCTCACCTGGACCCTAAACCGTCCCCGTCCCCTAACCCTAACCCTAGCCCGAACCCTAACTCTAACCCTTCCCCGAAGCCTGACCCTCACCCGTCCCCTAATCCTAACCCGTACGCTAACACTAACCCGCGCCCTCACACGTACGCTCCCCCAAAAGCGTTGTCGTACCCTCACCTGGACCCTAAACCGTCCCCGTCCCCTAACCCTAACCCTAGCCCGAAACCTAACCCTAACCCTTCCCCGAAGCCTGACCCTCACCCGTTCCCTAATCCTAACCCGTACGCTAACACTAACCCGCGCCCTCACACGTACGCTCCCCCTAAAGCGTTGTCGTACACTCACCTGGACCCTAAACCGTCCCCGTCCCCTAACCCTAACCCTAGCCCGAACCCTAACCCTAACACTTCCCTGAAGCCTGACCCTCACCCGTCCCCTAATTCTAACCCGTACGCTAACACTAACCCGCGCCCTCACACGTAAGCTCCCCCTGAAGCGTTGTCGTACCCTCACCTGGACCCTAAACCGTCCCCGTCCCCTAACACTAACCCTAGCCCGAACCCTAACCCTAAACCTTTCCCGAAGCCTGACCCTCACCCGTCCCCTAATCCTAAACCGTACGTTAACACTAAACCGCGCCCTCACACGTACGCTCCCCCTAAAGCGTTGTCGTACCCTCACCTGGACCCTAAACCGTCCCCATCCCCTAACCCTAACCCGAGCACGAAACCTAACCCTAACCCTTCCCCGAAGCCTGACCCTCACCCGTCCCCTAATCCTAACCCGTACGCTAACACTAACCAGCGCCCTCACACGTACGCTCCCCCTAAAGCGTTGTCGTACCCTCACCTGGACCCTAAACCGTCCCCATCCCCTAACCCTAACCCTAGCCCGAACCCTAGCCCTAACACTTCCCCGAAGCCTGACCCTCACCCGTCCCCTAATCCTAACACGTACGCTAACACTAACCCGCGCCCTCACACGTACGCTCCCCCTAAAGCGTTGTCGTACCCTCACCTGGACCCTAAACCGTCCCCGTCCCCTAACCCTAACCCTAGCCCGAACCCTAACCCTAACCCTTCCCCAAAGCCTGACCCTCACCCGTCCCCTAATCCTAACCCGTACGGTAACACTAACCCGCGCCCTCACACGTACGCTCCCCCTAAAGCGTTGTCGTACCCTCACCTGGACCCTAAACCGTCCCAGTCCCCTAACCCTAACCCTAGCCCGAACCCTAACTCTAACCCTTCCCCGAAGCCTGACCCTCACCCGTCCCCTAATCCTAACCCGTACGCTAACACTAACCCGCGCCCTCACACGTACGCTCCCCCTAAAGCGTTGTCGTACCCTCACCTGGACCCTAAACCGTCCCCGTCCCCTAACCCTAACCCTAGCCCGAACCCTAACCCTAACATTTCCCCGAAGCCTGACCCTCACCCGTCCCCTAATCCTAACCCGTACGCTAACACTAACCCGCCCCCTCACACGTACGCTCCCCCTAAAGCGTTGTCGTACCCTCACCTGGACCCTAAACCGTCCCCGTCCCCTAACCCTAACCCTAGCCCTAACCCTAACTCTAACCCTTCCCCGAAGCCTGACCCTCACCCGTCCCCTAATCCTAACCCGTACGCTAACACTAACCCGCGCCCTCACACGTACGCTCCCCCTAAAGCGTTGTCGTACCCTCACCTGGACCCTAAACCGTCCCTGTCCCCTAACCCTAACCCTAGCCCGAACCCTAACCCTAACCCTTCCCCGAAGCCTGACCCTCACCCGTCCCCTAATCCTAACCCGTACGCTAACACTAACCCGCGCCCTCACACGTACGCTCCCCCTAAAGCCTTGTCGTACCCTCACCTGGACTCTAAACCGTCCCCGTCCCCTAACCCTAACCCTAGCCCGAACCCTAAGCCTAACCCTTCCCCGAAGCCTGACCCTCACCCGTCCCCTAATCCTAACCCGTAGGCTAACACTAACCCGCGCCCTCACACGTACGCTCCCCCTAAAGCGTTGTCGTACCCTCACCTGGACCCTAAACGGTCCCCATCCCCTAACCCTAACCCTAGCCCGAACCCTAACCCTAACTCTTCCCCGAAGCCTGACCCTCACCCGTCCCCTAATCCTAACCCGTACGCTAACACTAACCCGTTCCCTCACATGTACGCTCCCCCTAAAGCATTGTCGTACCCTCACCTGGACCCTAAACGGTCCCCGTCCCCTAACCCTAACCCTAGCCCGAACCCTAACCCTAACACTTCCCCAAAGCCTGACACTCACCCGTCCCCTAATCCTAACGCGTACGCTAACACTAACCAGCGCCCTCACACGTACGCTCCCCCTAAAGCGTTGTCGTACCCTCACCTGGACCCTAAACCGTCCCCGTCCCCTAACCCTAACCCTAGCCCGAACCCTAACCCTAACCCTTCCCCGAAGCCTGACCCTCACCCGTCCCCTAATCCTAACCAGTATGCTAACACTAACCCGCGCCCTCACACGTACGCTCCCCCTAAAGCGTTGTCGTACCCTCACCTGGACCCTAAACCGTCCCCGTCCCCTAACCCTAACCCTAGCCCGAACCCTAACCCTAACCCTTCCCCAAAGCCTGAACCTCACCCGTCCCCTAATCCTAACCCGTACGCTAACACTAACCCGCGCCCTCACACGTACGCTCCCCCTAAAGCGTTGTCGTACCCTCACCTGGACCCTAAACCGTCCCCGTCCCCTAACCCTAACCCTAGCCCGAACCCTAGCCCTAACACTTCCCCGAAGCCTGACCCTCACCCGTCCCCTAATCCTAACACGTACGCTAACACTAACCCGCGCCCTCACACGTACGCTCCCCCTAAAGCGTTGTCGTACCCTCACCTGGACTCTAAACCGTCCCCGTCCCCTAACCCTAACCCTAGCCCGAACCCTAAGCCTAACCCTTCCCCGAAGCCTGACCCTCACCCGTCCCCTAATCCTAACCCGTACGCTAACACTAACCAGCGCCCTCACACGTAGGCTCCCCCTAAAGCGTTGTCGTACCCTCACGTGGACCCTAAACCGTCCCCGTCCCCTAACCCTAACCCTAGCCCGAACCCTAACCCTAACCCTTCCCCGAAGCATGACCCTCACCCGTCCCCTAATCCTAACCCGTATGCTAACACTAACCCGCGCCCTCACACGTACGCTCCCCCTAAAGCGTTGTCGTACCCTCACCTGGACCCTAAACCGTCCCCGTCCCCTAACCCTAACCCTAACTCGAATCCTAACCCTAACCCTTCCCCGAAGCCTGACCCTCACCCGTCCCCTAATCCTAACCCGTACGCTAACACTAACCCGCGCCCTCACACGTACGCTCCCCCTAAAGCCTTGTCGTACCCTCACCTGGACCCTAAACCGTCCCCGTCCCCTAACCCTAACCCTAGCCCGAACCCTAACTCTAACCCTTCCCCGAAGCCTGACCCTCACCCGTCCCCTAATCCTAAACCGTACGTTAACACTAACCCGCGCCCTCACACGTACGCTCCCCCTAAAGCGTTGTCGTACCCTCACCTGGACCCTAAACCGTCCCCATCCCCTAACCCTAACCCTAGCACGAAACCTAACCCTAACCCTTCCCCGAAGCCTGACCCTCACCCGTCCCCTAATCCTAACCCGTACGCTAACACTAACCCGCGCCCTCACACGTACGCTCCCGCTAAAGCCTTGTCGTACCCTCACCTGGACCCTAAACCGTCCCCGTCCCCTAACCCTAACCCTAGCCCGAACCCTAACCCTAACACTTCCCCAAAGCCTGACACTCACCCGTCCCCTAATCCTAACCCGTACGCTAACACTAACCAGCGCCCTCACACGTACGCTCCCCCTAAAGCGTTGTCGTACCCTCACCTGGACCCTAAACCGTCCCCGTCCCCTAACCCTAACCCTAGCCCGAACCCTAACCCTAACCCTTCCCCGAAGCCTGACCCTCACCCGTCCCCTAATCCTAACCAGTATGCTAACACTAACCCGCGCCCTCACACGTACGCTCCCCCTAAAGCGTTGTCGTACCCTCACCTGGACCCTAAACCGTCCCCGTCCCCTAACCCTAACCCTAGCCCGAACCCTAACCCTAACCCTTCCCCAAAGCCTGACCCTCACCCGTCCCCTAATCCTAACCCGTACGCTAACACTAACCCGCGCCCTCACACGTACGCTCCCCCTAAAGCGTTGTCGTACCCTCACCTGGACCCTAAACCGTCCCCGTCCCCTAACCCTAACCCTCGCCCGAACCCTAGCCCTAACACTTCCCCGAAGCCTGACCCTCACCCGTCCCCTAATCCTAACACGTACGCTAACACTAACCCGCGCCCTCACACGTACGCTCCCCCTAAAGCCTTGTCGTACCCTCACCTGAACTCTAAACCGTCCCCGTCCCCTAAACCTAACCCTAGCCCGAACCCTAAGCCTAACCCTTCCCCGAAGCCTGACCCTCACCCGTCCCCTAATCCTAACCCGTACGCTAACACTAACCCGCGACCTCACACGTACGCTCCCCCTAAAGCGTTGTCGTACCCTCACCTGGACCCTAAACCGTCCCCGTCCCCTAACCCTATCCCTAGCCCGAACCCTAACTCTAACCCTTCCCCGAAGCCTGACCCTCACCCGTCCCCTAATCCTAACCCGTACGCTAACACTAACCCACGCCCTCACACGTACGCTCCCCCTAAAGCGTTGTCGTACCCTCACCTGGACCCTAAACCGTCCCCGTCCCCTAACCCTAACCCTAGCCCGAAACCTAACCCTAACCCTTCCCCGAAGCCTGACCCTCACCCGTCCCCTAATCCTAACCCGTACGCTAACACTAACCCGCGCCCTCACACGTACGCTCCCCCTAAAGCGTTGTCGTACACTCACCTGGACCCTAAACCGTCCCCGTCGCCTAACCCTAACCCTAGCCCGAACCCTAACCCTAACACTTCCCTGAAGCCTGACCCTCACCCGTCCCCTAATTCTAACCCGTACGCTAACACTAACCCGCGCCCTCACACGTAAGCTCCCCCTGAAGCGTTGTCGTACCCTCACCTGGACCCTAAACCGTCCCCGTCCCCTAACCCTAACCCTAGCCCGAACCCTAACCCTAAACCTTTCCCGAAGCCTGACCCTCACCCGTCCCCTAATCCTAAACCGTACGTTAACACTAACCCGCGCCCTCACACGTACGCTCCCCCTAAAGCGTTGTCGTACCCTCACCTGGACACTAAACCGTCCCCATCCCCTAACCCTAACCCTAGCACGAAACCTAACCCTAACCCTTCCCCGAAGCCTGACCCTCACCCCTCCCCTAATCCTAACCCGTACGCTAACACTAACCAGCGCCCTCACACGTACGCTCCCCCTAAAGCGTTGTCGTACCCTCACCTGGACCCTAAACCGTCCCCATCCCCTAACCCTAACCCTAGCCCGAACCCTAACCCTAACACTTCCCCGAAGTCTGACCCGCACCCGTCCCCTAATCCTAACACGTACGCTAACACTAACCCACGCCCTCACACGTACGCTCCCCCTAAAGCCTTGTCGTACCCTTACCTGGACCCTAAACCGTCCCCATCCCCTAACCCTAACCCTAGCCCGAACCCTAACCCTAACCCTTCCCCGAAGCCTGACCCTCACCCGTCCCCTAATCCTAATCCGTACGCTAACACTAACCCACGCCCTCACACGTAAGCTCCTCCTAAAGCGTTGTCGTACCCTCACCTGGACCCTAAACCGTCCCCGTCCCCTAACCCTAACCCTAGCCCGAACCCTAACTCTAACCCTTCCCCGAAGCCTGACCCTCACCCGTCCCCTAATCCTAAACCGTACGTTAACACTAACCCGCGCCCTCACACGTACGCTCCCCCTAAAGCGTTGTCGTACCCTCACCTGGACCCTAAACCGTCCCCATCCCCTAACCCTAACCCTAGCACGAAACCTAACCCTAACCCTTCCCCGAAGCCTGACCCTCACCCGTCCCCTAATCCTAACCCGTACGCTAACACTAACCCGCGCCCTCACACGTACGCTCCCGCTAAAGCCTTGTCGTACCCTCACCTGGACCCTAAACCGTCCCCATCCCCTAACCCTAACCCTAGCCCGAACCCTAACCCTAACACTTCCCCAAAGCCTGACACTCACCCGTCCCCTAATCCTAACCCGTACGCTAACACTAACCAGCGCCCTCACACGTACGCTCCCCCTAAAGCGTTGTCGTACCCTCACCTGGACCCTAAACCGTCCCCGTCCCCTAACCCTAACCCTAGCCCGAACCCTAACCCTAACCCTTCCCCGAAGCCTGACCCTCACCCGTCCCCTAATCCTAACCAGTATGCTAACACTAACCCGCGCCCTCACACGTACGCTCCCCCTAAAGCGTTGTCGTACCCTCACCTGGACCCTAAACCGTCCACGTCCCCTAACCCTAACCCTAGCCCGAACCCTAACCCTAACCCTTCCCCAAAGCCTGACCCTCACCCGTCCCCTAATCCTAACCCGTACGCTAACACTAACCCGCGCCCTCACACGTACGCTCCCCCTAAAGCGTTGTCGTACCCTCACCTGGACCCTAAACCGTCCCCGTCCCCTAACCCTAACCCTAGCCCGAACCCTAGCCCTAACACTTCCCCGAAGCCTGACCCTCACCCGTCCCCTAATCCTAACACGTACGCTAACACTAACCCGCGCCCTCACACGTACGCTCCCCCTAAAGCCTTGTCGTACCCTCACCTGGACTCTAAACCGTCCCCGTCCCCTAACCCTAACCCTAGCCCGAACCCTAAGCCTAACCCTTCCCCGAAGCCTGACCCTCACCCGTCCCCTAATCCTAACCCGTACGCTAACACTAACCCGCGCCCTCACACGTACGCTCCCCCTAAAGCGTTGTCGTACCCGCACCTGGACCCTAAACCGTCCCCGTCCCCTAACCCTATCCCTAGCCCGAACCCTAACTCTAACCCTTCCCCGAAGCCTGACCCTCACCCGTCCCCTAATCCTAACCCGTACGCTAACACTAACCCGCGCCCTCACACGTACGCTCCCCCTAAAGCGTTGTCGTACACTCACCTGGACCCTAAACCGTCCCCGTCCCCTAACCCTAACCCTAGCCCGAACCCTAACCCTAACACTTCCCTGAAGCCTGACCCTCACCCGTCCCCTAATTCTAACCCGTACGCTAACACTAACCCGCGCCCTCACACGTAAGCTCCCCCTGAAGCGTTGTCGTACCCTCACCTGGACCCTAAACCGTCCCCGTCCCCTAACCCTAACCCTAGCCCGAACCCTAACCCTAAACCTTTCCCGAAGCCTGACCCTCACCCGTCCCCTAATCCTAAACCGTACGTTAACACTAACCCGCGCCCTCACACGTACGCTCCCCCTAAAGCGTTGTCGTACCCTCACCTGGACACTAAACCGTCCCCATCCCCTAACCCTAACCCTAGCACGAAACCTAACCCTAACCCTTCCCCGAAGCCTGACCCTCACCCCTCCCCTAATCCTAACCCGTACGCTAACACTAACCAGCGCCCTCACACGTACGCTCCCCCTAAAGCGTTGTCGTACCCTCACCTGGACCCTAAACCGTCCCCATCCCCTAACCCTAACCCTAGCCCGAACCCTAACCCTAACACTTCCCCGAAGTCTGACCCGCACCCGTCCCCTAATCCTAACACGTACGCTAACACTAACCCACGCCCTCACACGTACGCTCCCCCTAAAGCCTTGTCGTACCCTTACCTGGACCCTAAACCGTCCCCATCCCCTAACCCTAACCCTAGCCCGAACCCTAACCCTAACCCTTCCCCGAAGCCTGACCCTCACCCGTCCCCTAATCCTAATCCGTACGCTAACACTAACCCACGCCCTCACACGTAAGCTCCTCCTAAAGCGTTGTCGTACCCTCACCTGGACCCTAAACCGTCCCCGTCCCCTAACCCTAACCCTAGCCCGAACCCTAACCCTAACCCTTTCCCGAAGCCTGACCCTCACCCGTCCCCTAATCCTAACCCGTAGGCTAACACTAACCCGCGCCCTCACACGTACGCTCCCCCTAAAGCGTTGTCGTACCCTCACCTGGACCCTAAACGGTCCCCATCCCCTAACCCTAACCCTAGCCCGAACCCTAACCCTAACTCTTCCCCGAAGCCTGACCCTCACCCGTCCCCTAATCCTAACCCGTACGCTAACACTGACCCGTTCCCTCACATGTACGCTCCCCCTAAAGCATTGTCGTACCCTCACCTGGACCCTAAACGGTCCCCGTCCCCTAACCCTAACCCTAGCCCGAACCCTAACCCTAACACTTCCCCAAAGCCTGACACTCACCCGTCCCCTAATCCTAACGCGTACGCTAACACTAACCAGCGCCCTCACACGTACGCTCCCCCTAAAGCGTTGTCGTACCCTCACCTGGACCCTAAACCGTCCCCGTCCCCTAACCCTAACCCTAGCCCGAACCCTAACCCTAACCCTTCCCCGAAGCCTGACCCTCACCCGTCCCCTAATCCTAACCAGTATGCTAACACTAACCCGCGCCCTCACACGTACGCTCCCCCTAAAGCGTTGTCGTACCCTCACCTGGACCCTAAACCGTCCCCATCCCCTAACCCTAACCCTAGCCCGAACCCTAACCCTAACCCTTCCCCAAAGCCTGAACCTCACCCGTCCCCTAATCCTAACCCGTACGCTAACACTAACCGCGCCCTCACACGTACGCTCCCCCTAAAGCGTTGTCGTACCCTCACCTGGACCCTAAACCGTCCCCGTCCCCTAACCCTAACCCTAGCCCGAACCCTAGCCCTAACACTTCCCCGAAGCCTGACCCTCACCCGTCCCCTAATCCTAACACGTACGCTAACACTAACCCGCGCCCTCACACGTACGCTCCCCCTAAAGCCTTGTCGTACCCTCACCTGGACTCTAAACCGTCCCCGTCCCCTAACCCTAACCCTAGCCCGAACCCTAAGCCTAACCCTTCCCCGAAGCCTGACCCTCACCCGTCCCCTAATCCTAACCCGTACGCTAACACTAACCAGCGCCCTCACACGTAGGCTCCCCCTAAAGCGTTGTCGTACCCTCACGTGGACCCTAAACCGTCCCCGTCCCCTAACCCTAACCCTAGCCCGAACCCTAACCCTAACCCTTCCCCGAAGCATGACCCTCACCCGTCCCCTAATCCTAACCCGTATGCTAACACTAACCCGCGCCCTCACACGTACGCTCCCCCTAAAGCGTTGTCGTACCCTCACCTGGACCCTAAACCGTCCCCGTCCCCTAACCCTAACCCTAACTCGAATCCTAACCCTAACCCTTCACCGAAGCCTGACCCTCACCCGTCCCCTAATCCTAACCCGTACGCTAACACTAACCCGCGCCCTCACACGTACGCTCCCCCTAAAGCATTGTCGTACCCTCACCTGGACCCTAAACCGTCCCCGTCCCCTAACCCTAACCCTAGCCCGAACCCTAACTCTAACCCTTCCCCGAAGCCTGACCCTCACCCGTCCCCTAATCCTAAACCGTACGTTAACACTAACCCGCGCCCTCACACGTACGCTCCCCCTAAAGCGTTGTCGTACCCTCACCTGGACCCTAAACCGTCCCCATCCCCTAACCCTAACCCTAGCACGAAACCTAACCCTAACCCTTTCCCGAAGCCTGACCCTCACCCCTCCCCTAATCCTAACCCGTACGCTAACACTAACCAGCGCCCTCACACGTACGCTCCCCCTAAAGCGTTGTCGTACCCTCACCTGGACCCTAAACCGTCCCCATCCCCTAACCCTAACCCTAGCCCGAACCCTAACCCTAACACTTCCCCGAAGTCTGACCCGCACCCGTCCCCTAATCCTAACACGTACGCTAACACTAACCCACGTCCTCACACGTACGCTCCCCCTAAAGCCTTGTCGTACCCTCACCTGGACCCTAAACCGTCCCCATCCCCTAACCCTAACCCTAGCCCGAACCCTAACCCTAACCCTTCCCCGAAGCCTGACCCTCACCCGTCCCCTAATCCTAACCCGTACGCTAACACTAACCCGCGCCCTCACACGTACGCTCCCCCTAAAGCGTTGTCGTACCCTCACCTGGACCCTAAACCGTCCCCGTCCCCTAACCCTAACCCTAGCCCCAACCCTAACTCTAACCCTTCCCCGAAGCCTGACCCTCACCCGTCCCCTAATCTTAACCCGTACGCTAACACTAACCCGCGCCCTCACACGTACGCTCCCCCTAAAGCGTTGTCGTACCCTCACCTGGACCCTAAACCGTCCCCGTCCCCTAACCAGAACCCTAGCCCAAACCCTAACCCTAACCCTTCCCCGAAGCCTGACCCTCACCCGTCCCCTAATCCTAACCCGTACGCTAACACTAACCCGCGCCCTCACACGTACGCTCCCCCTAAAGCGTTGTCGTACACTCACCTGGACCCTAAACCGTCCCCGTCCCCTAACCCTAACCCTAGCCCAAACCATAACCCTAACCCTTCCCCGAAGCCTGACCCTCACCCGTCCCCTAATCCTAACCCGTACGCTAACACTAACCCGCGCCCTCAAATGTACGGTCCCCCTAAAGCGTTGTCGTACCCTCACGTGGACCCTAAACCGTCCCCGTCCCCTAACCCTAACCCTAGCCCGAACCCTAACCCTAACCCTTCCCCGAAGCCTGACCCTCACCCGTCCCCTAATCCTAACCCGTACGCTAACACTAACCCGCGCCCTCACACGTACGCTCCCCCTAAAGCGTTGTCGTACCCTCACCTGGACCCTAAACCGTCCCCGTCCCCTAACCCTAACCCTAGCCCGAACCCTAACCCTAACCCTTCCCCGAAGCCTGACCCTCACCCGTCCCCTAATCCTAACCCGTACGCTAACACTAACCCGCGCCCTCACACGTACGCTCCCCCTAAAGCGTTGTCGTATCCTCACCTGGACCCTAAACCGGCCCCGTCCCCTAACCCTAACCCTAGCCCGAACCCTAACCCTAACCCTTCCCCGAAGCCTGACCCTCACCCGTCCCCTAATCCTAACCCGTACGCTAACACTAACCAGCGCCCTCACACGTACGCTCCCCCTAAAGCGTTGTCGTACCCTCACGTGGACCCTAAACCGTCCCCGTCCCCTAACCCTAACCCTAGCCCGAACCCTAACCCTAACCCTTCCCCGAAGCATGACCCTCACCCGTCCCCTAATCCTAACCCGTACGCTAACACTAACCCGCGCCCTCACACGTACTCTCCCCCTAAAGCGTTGTCGTACCCTCACCTGGACCCTAAACCGTCCCCGTCCCCTAACCCTAACCCTAGCCCAAACCCTAACCCTAACCCTTCCCCGAAGCCTGACCCTCACCCGTCCCCTAATCCTAACCCGTACGCTAACACTAACCCGCGCCCTCAAATGTACGGTCCCCCTAAAGCGTTGTCGTACCCTCACCTGGACCCTAAACCGTCCCCGTCCCCTAACCCTAACCCTAGCCCGAACCCTAGCCCTAACCCTTCCCCGAAGCCTGACCCTCACCCGTCCCCTAATCCTAACCCGTACGCTAACACTAACCCGCGCCCTCACACGTACGCTCCCCCTAAAGCGTTGTCGTACCCTCACCTGGACCCTAAACCGTCCCCGTCCCCTAACCCTAACCCTAGCCCGAACCCTAACCCTAACCCTTCCCCGAAGCCTGACCCTCACCCGTCCCCTAATCCTAACCCGTACGCTAACACTAACCCGCGCCCTCACACGTACGCTCCCCCTAAAGAGTTGTCGTATCCTCACCTGGACCCTAAACCGTCCCCGTCCCCTAACCCTAACCCTAGCCCGAACCCTAACCCTAACCCTTCCCCGAAGCCTGACCCTCACCCGTCCTCTAATCCTAACCCGTACGCTAACACTAACCAGCGCCCTCACACGTAGGCTCCCCCTAAAGCGTTGTCGTACCCTCACGTGGACCCTAAACCGTCCCCGTCCCCTAACCCTAACCCTAGCCCGAACCCTAACCCTAACCCTTCCCCGAAGCATGACCCTCACCCGTCCCCTAATCCTAACCTGTACGCTAACACTAACCCGCGCCCTCACACGTACGCTCCCCCTAAAGCGTTGTCGTACCCTCACCTGGACCCTAAACCGTCCCCGTCCCCTAACCCTAACCCTAACTCGAATCCTAACCCTAACCCTTCCCCGAAGCCTGACCCTCACCCGTCCCCTAATCCTAACCCGTACGCTAACACTAACCCGCGCCCTCACACGTACGCTCCCCCTAAAGCCTTGTCGTACCCTCACCTGGACCCTAAACCGTCCCCGTCCCCTAACCCTAACCCTAGCCCGAACCCTAACCCTAACCCTTCCCCAAAGCCTGACCCTCACCCGTCCCCTAATCCTAACCCGTACGCTAACACTAACCCGCGCCCTCACACGTACGCTCCCCCTAAAGCGTTGTCGTACCCTCACCTGGACCCTAAACCGTCCCCGTCCCCTAACCCTAACCCTAGCCCGAACCCTAGCCCTAACACTTCCCCGAAGCCTGACCCTCACCCGTCCCCTAATCCTAACACGTACGCTAACACTAACCCGCGCCCTCACACGTACGCTCCCCCTAAAGCCTTGTCGTACCCTCACCTGGACTCTAAACCGTCCCCGTCCCCTAACCCTAACCCTAGCCCGAACCCTAAGCCTAACACTTCCCCGAAGCCTGACCCTCACCCGTCCCCTAATCCTAACCCGTACGCTAACACTAACCCGCGCCCTCACACGTACGCTCCCCCTAAAGCGTTGTCGTACCCTCACCTGGACCCTAAACCGTCCCCGTCCCCTAACCCTAACCCTAACTCGAATCCTAACCCTAACCCTTCCCCGAAGCCTGACCCTCACCCGTCCCCTAATCCTAACCCGTACGCTAACACTAACCCGCGCCCTCACACGTACGCTCCCCCTAAAGCCTTGTCGTACCCTCACCTGGACCCTAAACCGTCCCCGTTCCCTAACCCTAACCCTAGCCCGAACCCTAACCCTAACACTTCCCCAAAGCCTGACACTCACCCGTCCCCTAATCCTAACCCGTACGCTAACACTAACCAGCGCCCTCACACGTACGCTCCCCCTAAAGCGTTGTCGTACCCTCACCTGGACCCTAAACCGTCCCCGTCCCCTAACCCTAAACCTAGCCCGAACCCTAACCCTAACCCTTCCCCGAAGCCTGACCCTCACCCGTCCCCTAATCCTAACCAGTATGCTAACACTAACCCGCGCCCTCACACGTACGCTCCCCCTAAAGCGTTGTCGTACCCTCACCTGGACCCTAAACCGTCCCCGTCCCCTAACCCTAAGCCTAGCCCGAACCCTAACCCTAACCCTTCCCCAAAGCCTGACCCTCACCCGTCCCCTAATCCTAACCCGTACGCTAACACTAACCCGCGCCCTCACACGTACGCTCCCCCTAAAGCGTTGTCGTACCCTCACCTGGACCCTAAACCGTCCCCGTCCCCTAACCCTAACCCTAGCCCGAACCCTAGCCCTAACACTTCCCCGAAGCCTGACCCTCACCCGTCCCCTAATCCTAACACGTACGCTAACACTAACCCGCGCCCTCACACGTACGCTCCCCCTAAAGCCTTGTCGTACCCTCACCTGGACTCTAAACTGTCCCCGTCCCCTAACCCGAACCCTAGCCCGAACCCTAAGCCTAACCCTTCCCCGAAGCCTGACCCTCACCCGTCCCCTAATCCTAACCCGTACGCTAACACTAACCCGCGCCCTCACACGTACGCTCCCCCTAAAGCGTTGTCGTACCCTCACCTGGACCCTAAACCGTCCCCGTCCCCTAACCCTAACCCTAGCCCGAACCCTAACTCTAACCCTTCCCCGAAGCCTGACCCTCACCCGTCCCCTAATCCTAACCCGTACGCTAACACTAACCCGCGCCCTCACACGTACGCTCCCCCTAAAGCGTTGTCGTACCCTCACGTGGACCCTAAACCGTCCCCGTCCCCTAACCCTAACCCTAGCCCGAAACCTAACCCTAACCCTTCCCCGAAGCCTGACCCTCACCCGTCCCCTAATCCTAACCCGTACGCTAACACTAACCCGCGCCCTCACACGTACGCTCCCCCTAAAGCGTTGTCGTACCCTCACCTGGACCCTAAACCGTCCCCGTCCCCTAACCCTAACCCTAGCCCGAACCCTAACCCTAACACTTCCCTGAAGCCTGACCCTCACCCGTCCCCTAATTCTAACCCGTACGCTAACACTAACCCGCGCCCTCACACGTAAGCTCCCCCTGAAGCGTTGTCGTACCCTCACCTGGACCCTAAACCGTCCCCGTCCCCTAACCCTAACCCTAGCCCGAACCCTAACCCTAAACCTTTCCCGAAGCCTGACCCTCACCCGTCCCCTAATCCTAAACCGTACGTTAACACTAACCCGCGCCCTCACACGTACGCTCCCCCTAAAGCGTTGTCGTACCCTCACCTGGACCCTAAACCGTCCCCATCCCCTAACCCTAACCCTAGCACGAAACCTAACCCTAACCCTTCCCCGAAGCCTGACCCTCACCCCTCCCCTAATCCTAACCCGTACGCTAACACTAACCAGCGCCCTCACACGTACGCTCCCCCTAAAGCGTTGTCGTACCCTCACCTGGACCCTAAACCGTCCCCATCCCCTAACCCTAACCCTAGCCCGAACCCTAACCCTAACACTTCCCCGAAGTCTGACCCGCACCCGTCCCCTAATCCTAACACGTACGCTAACACTAACCCACGCCCTCACACGTACGCTCCCCCTAAAGCCTTGTCGTACCCTCACCTGGACCCTAAACCGTCCCCATCCCCTAACCCTAACCCTAGCCCGAACCCTAACCCTAACCCTTCCCCGAAGCCTGACCCTCACCCGTCCCCTAATCCTAACCCGTACGCTAACACTAACCCACGCCCTCACACGTAAGCTCCTCCTAAAGCGTTGTCGTACCCTCACCTGGACCCTAAACCGTCCCCGTCCCCTAACCCTAACCCTAGCCCGAACCCTAACCCTAACCCTTTCCCGAAGCCTGACCCTCACCCGTCCCCTAATCCTAACCCGTAGGCTAACACTAACCCGCGCCCTCACACGTACGCTCCCCCTAAAGCGTTGTCGTACCCTCACCTGGACCCTAAACGGTCCCCATCCCCTAACCCTAACCCTACCCCGAACCCTAACCCTAACCCTTCCCCGAAGCCTGACCCTCACCCGTCCCCTAATCCTAACCCGTACGCTAACACTAACCCGTTCCCTCACACGTACGCTCCCCCTAAAGCGTTGTCGTACCCTCACCTGGACCCTAAACGGTCCCCGTCCCCTAACCCTAACCCTAGCCCGAACCCTAACCCTAACACTTCCCCAAAGCCTGACACTCACCCGTCCCCTAATCCTAACGCGTACGCTAACACTAACCAGCGCCCTCACACGTACGCTCCCCCTAAAGCGTTGTCGTACCCTCACCTGGACCCTAAACCGTCCCCGTCCCCTAACCCTAACCCTAGCCCGAACCCTAACCCTAACCCTTCCCCGAAGCCTGACCCTCACCCGTCCCCTAATCCTAACCAGTATGCTAACACTAACCCGCGCCCTCACACGTACGCTCCCCCTAAAGCGTTGTCGTACCCTCACCTGGACCCTAAACCGTCCCCGTCCCCTAACCCTAACCCTAGCCCGAACCCTAACCCTAACCCTTCCCCAAAGCCTGATCCTCACCCGTCCCCTAATCCTAACCCGTACGCTAACACTAACCCGTGCCCTCACACGTACCCTCCCCCTAAAGCGTTGTCGTACCCTCACCTGGACCCTAAACCGTCCCCGTCCCCTAACCCTAACCCTAGCCCGAACCCTAGCCCTAACACTTCCCCGAAGCCTGACCCTCACCCGTCCCCTAATCCTAACACGTACGCTAACACTAACCCGCGCCCTCACACGTACGCTCCCCCTAAAGCCTTGTCGTACCCTCACCTGGACTCTAAACCGTCCCCGTCCCCTAACCCTAACCCTAGCCCGAACCCTAAGCCTAACCCTTCCCCGAAGCCTGACCCTCACCCGTCCCCTAATCCTAACCCGTACGCTAACACTAACCCGCGCCCTCACACGTACGCTCCCCCTAAAGCGTTGTCGTACCCTCACCTGGACCCTAAACCGTCCCCGTCCCCTAACCCTAACCCTAGCCCGAACCCTAACCCTAACCCTTCCCCGAAGCCTGACCCTCACCCGTCCCCTAATCCTAACCCGTACGCTAACACTAACCCGCGCCCTCACACGTACGCTCCCCCTAAAGCGTTGTCGTACCCTCACCTGGACCCTAAACCGTCCCCGTCCCCTAACCCTAACCCTAGCCCGAACCCTAACCCTAACCCTTCCCCGAAGCCTGACCCTCACCCGTCCCCTAATCCTAACCCGTACGCTAACACTAACCCGCGCCCTCACACGTACGCTCCCCCTAAAGCGTTGTCGTATCCTCACCTGGACCCTAAACCGGCCCCGTCCCCTAACCCTAACCCTAGCCCGAACCCTAACCCTAACCCTTCCCCGAAGCCTGACCCTCACCCGTCCCCTAATCCTAACCCGTACGCTAACACTAACCAGCGCCCTCACACGTACGCTCCCCCTAAAGCGTTGTCGTACCCTCACGTGGACCCTAAACCGTCCCCGTCCCCTAACCCTAACCCTAGCCCGAACCCTAACCCTAACCCTTCCCCGAAGCATGACCCTCACCCGTCCCCTAATCCTAACCCGTACGCTAACACTAACCCGCGCCCTCACACGTACTCTCCCCCTAAAGCGTTGTCGTACCCTCACCTGGACCCTAAACCGTCCCCGTCCCCTAACCCTAACCCTAGCCCAAACCCTAACCCTAACCCTTCCCCGAAGCCTGACCCTCACCCGTCCCCTAATCCTAACCCGTACGCTAACACTAACCCGCGCCCTCAAATGTACGGTCCCCCTAAAGCGTTGTCGTACCCTCACCTGGACCCTAAACCGTCCCCGTCCCCTAACCCTAACCCTAGCCCGAACCCTAGCCCTAACCCTTCCCCGAAGCCTGACCCTCACCCGTCCCCTAATCCTAACCCGTACGCTAACACTAACCCGCGCCCTCACACGTACGCTCCCCCTAAAGCGTTGTCGTACCCTCACCTGGACCCTAAACCGTCCCCGTCCCCTAACCCTAACCCTAGCCCGAACCCTAACCCTAACCCTTCCCCGAAGCCTGACCCTCACCCGTCCCCTAATCCTAACCCGTACGCTAACACTAACCCGCGCCCTCACACGTACGCTCCCCCTAAAGAGTTGTCGTATCCTCACCTGGACCCTAAACCGTCCCCGTCCCCTAACCCTAACCCTAGCCCGAACCCTAACCCTAACCCTTCCCCGAAGCCTGACCCTCACCCGTCCCCTAATCCTAACCCGTACGCTAACACTAACCAGCGCCCTCACACGTAGGCTCCCCCTAAAGCGTTGTCGTACCCTCACATGGACCCTAAACCGTCCCCGTCCCCTAACCCTAACCCTAGCCCGAACCCTAACCCTAACCCTTCCCCGAAGCATGACCCTCACCCGTCCCCTAATCCTAACCCGTACGCTAACACTAACCCGCGCCCTCACACGTACGCTCCCCCTAAAGCGTTGTCGTACCCTCACCTGGACCCTAAACCGTCCCCGTCCCCTAACCCTAACCCTAACTCGAATCCTAACCCTAACCCTTCCCCGAAGCCTGACCCTCACCCGTCCCCTAATCCTAACCCGTACGCTAACACTAACCCGCGCCCTCACACGTACGCTCCCCTAAAGCCTTGTCGTACCCTCACCTGGACCCTAAACCGTCCCCGTCCCCTAACCCTAACCCTAGCCCGAACCCTAACCCTAACACTTCCCCAAAGCCTGACACTCACCCGTCCCCTAATCCTAACCCGTACGCTAACACTAACAAGCGCCCTCACACGTACGCTCCCCCTAAAGCGTTGTCGTACCCTCACCTGGACCGTAAACCGTCCCCGTCCCCTAACCCTAACCCTAGCCCGAACCCTAACCCTAACCCTTCCCCGAAGCCTGACCCTCACCCGTCCCCTAATCCTAACCAGTATGCTAACACTAACCCGCGCCCTCACACGTACGCTCCCCCTAAAGCGTTGTCGTACCCTCACCTGGACCCTAAACCGTCCCCGTCCCCTAACCCTAACCCTAGCCCGAACCCTAACCCTAACCCTTCCCCAAAGCCTGACCCTCACCCGTCCCCTAATCCTAACCCGTACGCTAACACTAACCCGCGCCCTCACACGTACGCTCCCCCTAAAGCGTTGTCGTACCCTCACCTGGACCCTAAACCGTCCCCGTCCCCTAACCCTAACCCTAGCCCGAACCCTAGCCCTAACACTTCCCCGAAGCCTGACCCTCACCCGTCCCCTAATCCTAACACGTACGCTAACACTAACCCGCGCCCTCACACGTACGCTCCCCCTAAAGCCTTGTCGTACCCTCACCTGGACTCTAAACCGTCCCCGTCCCCTAACCCTAACCCTAGCCCGAACCCTAAGCCTAACCCTTCCCCGAAGCCTGACCCTCACCCGTCCCCTAATCCTAACCCGTACGCTAACACTAACCCGCGCCCTCACACGTACGCTCCCCCTAAAGCGTTGTCGTACCCTCACCTGGACCCTAAACCGTCCCCGTCCCCTAACCCTAACCCTAACTCGAATCCTAACCCTAACCCTTCCACGAAGCCTGACCCTCACCCGTCCCCTAATCCTAACCCGTACGCTAACACTAACCCGCGCCCTCACACGTACGCTCCCCCTAAAGCCTTGTCGTACCCTCACCTGGACCCTAAACCGTCCCCGTCCCCTAACCCTAACCCTAGCCCGAACCCTAACCCTAACACTTCCCCAAAGCCTGACACTCACCCGTCCCCTAATCCTAACCCGTACGCTAACACTAACCAGCGCCCTCACACGTACGCTCCCCCTAAAGCGTTGTCGTACCCTCACCTGGACCCTAAACCGTCCCCGTCCCCTAACCCTAACCCTAGCCCGAACCCTAACCCTAACCCTTCCCCGAAGCCTGACCCTCACCCGTCCCCTAATCCTAACCAGTATGCTAACACTAACCCGCGCCCTCACACGTACGCTCCCCCTAAAGCGTTGTCGTACCCTCACCTGGACCCTAAACCGTCCCCGTCCCCTAACCCTAAGCCTAGCCCGAACCCTAACCCTAACCCTTCCCCAAAGCCTGACCCTCACCCGTCCCCTAATCCTAACCCGTACGCTAACACTAACCCGCGCCCTCACACGTACGCTCCCCCTAAAGCGTTGTCGTACCCTCACCTGGACCCTAAACCGTCCCCGTCCCCTAACCCTAACCCTAGCCCGAACCCTAGCCCTAACACTTCCCCGAAGCCTGACCCTCACCCGTCCCCTAATCCTAACACGTACGCTAACACTAACCCGCGCCCTCACACGTACGCTCCCCCTAAAGCCTTGTCGTACCCTCACCTGGACTCTAAACCGTCCCCGTCCCCTAACCCGAACCCTAGCCCGAACCCTAAGCCTAACCCTTCCCCGAAGCCTGACCCTCACCCGTCCCCTAATCCTAACCCGTACGCTAACACTAACCCGCGCCCTCACACGTACGCTCCCCCTAAAGCGTTGTCGTACCCTCACCTGGACCCTAAACCGTCCCCGTCCCCTAACCCTAACCCTAGCCCGAACCCTAACTCTAACCCTTCCCTGAAGCCTGACCCTCACCCGTCCCCTAATTCTAACCCGTACGCTAACACTAACCCGCGCCCTCACACGTAAGCTCCCCCTGAAGCGTTGTCGTACCCTCACCTGGACCCTAAACCGTCCCCATCCCCTAACCCTAACCCTAGCCCGAACCCTAACCCTAAACCTTTCCCGAAGCCTGACCCTCACCCGTCCCCTAATCCTAAACCGTACGTTAACACTAACCCGCGCCCTCACACGTACGCTCCCCCTAAAGCGTTGTCGTACCCTCACCTGGACCCTAAACCGTCCCCATCCCCTAACCCTAACCCTAGCACGAAACCTAACCCTAACCCTTCCCCGAAGCCTGACCCTCACCCCTCCCCTAATCCTAACCCGTACGCTAACACTAACCAGCGCCCTCACACGTACGCTCCCCCTAAAGCGTTGTCGTACCCTCACCTGGACCCTAAACCGTACCCATCCCCTAACCCTAACCCTAGCCTGAACCCTAACCCTAACACTTCCCCGAAGTCTGACCCGCACCCGTCCCCTAATCCTAACACGTACGCTAACACTAACCCACGCCCTCACACGTACGCTCCCCCTAAAGCCTTGTCGTACCCTCACCTGGACTCTAAACCGTCCCCATCCCCTAACCCTAACCCTAGCCCGAACCCTAACCCTAACCCTTCCCCGAAGCCTGACCCTCACCCGTCCCCTAATCCTAACCCGTACGCTAACACTAACCCGTTCCCTCACACGTACGCTCCCCCTAAAGCGTTGTCGTACCCTCACCTGGACCCTAAACCGTCCCCGTCCCCTAACCCTAACCCTAGCCCGAACCCTAACCCTAACACTTCCCCAAAGCCTGACACTCACCCGTCCCCTAATCCTAACGCGTACGCTAACACTAACCAGCGCCCTCACACGTACGCTCCCCCTAAAGCGTTGTCGTACCCTCACCTGGACCCTAAACCGTCCCCGTCCCCTAACCCTAACCCTAGCCCGAACCCTAACCCTAACCCTTCCCGAAAGCCTGATCCTCACCCGTCCCCTAATCCTAACCCGTACGCTAACACTAACCCGTGCCCTCACACGTACCCTCCCCCTAAAGCGTTGTCGTACCCTCACCTGGACCCTAAACCGTCCCCGTCCCCTAACCCTAACCCTAGCCCGAACCCTAGCCCTAACACTTCCCCGAAGCCTGACCCTCACCCGTCCCCTAATCCTAACACGTACGCTAACACTAACCCGCGCCCTCACACGTACGCTCCCCCTAAAGCCTTGTCGTACCCTCACCTGGACTCTAAACCGTCCCCGTCCCCTAACCCTAACCCTAGCCCGAACCCTAAGCCTAACCCTTCCCCGAAGCCTGACCCTCACCCGTCCCCTAATCCTAACCCGTACGCTAACACTAACCCGCGCCCTCACACGTACGCTCCCCCTAAAGCGTTGTCGTACCCTCACCTGGACCCTAAACCGTCCCCGTCCCCTAACCCTAACCCTAGCCCGAACCCTAACCCTAACCCTTCCCCGAAGCCTGACCCTCACCCGTCCCCTAATCCTAACCCGGACGCTAACACTAACCCGCGCCCTCACACGTACGCTCCCCCTAAAGCGTTGTCGTACACTCACCTGGACCCTAAACCGTCCCCGTCCCCTAACCCTAACCCTAGCCCAAACCATAACCCTAACCCTTCCCCGAAGCCTGACCCTCACCCGTCCCCTAATCCTAACCCGTACGCTAACACTAACCCGCGCCCTCAAATGTACGCTCCCCCTAAAGAGTTGTCGTATCCTCACCTGGACCCTAAACCGTCCCCGTCCCCTAACCCTAACCCTAGCCCGAACCCTAACCCTAACCCTTCCCCGAAGCCTGACCCTCACCCGTCCCCTAATCCTAACCCGTACACTAACACTAACCAGCGCCCTCACACGTACGCTCCCCCTAAAGCGTTGTCGTACCCTCACGTGGACCCTAAACCGTCCCCGTCCCCTAACCCTAACCCTAGCCCGAACCGTAACCCTAACCCTTCCCCGAAGCATGACCCTCACCCGTCCCCTAATCCTAACCCGTACGCTAACACTAACCCGCGCCCTCACACGTACGCTCCCCCTAAAGCGTTGTCGTACCCTCACCTGGACCCTAAACCGTCCCCGTCCCCTAACCCTAACCCTAACTCGAACCCTAACCCTAACCCTTCCCCGAAGCCTGACCCTCACCCGTCCCCTAATCCTAACCCGTACGCTAACACTAACCCGCGCCCTCACACGTACGCTCCCCCTAAAGCCTTGTCGTACCCTCACCTGGACCCTAAACCGTCCCCGTCCCCTAACCCTAACCCTAGCCCGAACCCTAACCCTAACACTTCCCCAAAGCCTGACACTCACCCGTCCCCTAATCCTAACCCGTACGCTAACACTAACCAGCGCCCTCACACGTACGCTCCCCCTAAAGCGTTGTCGTACCCTCACCTGGAACCTAAACCGTCCCCGTCCCCTAACCCTAACCCTAGCCCGAACCCTAACCCTAACCCTTCCCCGAAGCCTGACCCTCACCCGTCCCCTAATCCTAACCAGTATGCTAACACTAACCCGCGCCCTCACACGTACGCTCCCCCTAAAGCGTTGTCGTACCCTCACCTGGACCCTAAACCGTCCCCGTCCCCTAACCCTAACCCTAGCCCGAACCCTAACCCTAACCCTTCCCCAAAGCCTGACCCTCACCCGTCCCCTAATCCTAACCCGTACGCTAACACTAACCCGCGCCCTCACACGTACGCTCCCCCTAAAGCGTTGTCGTACCCTCACCTGGACCCTAAACCGTCCCCGTCCCCTAACCCTAACCCTAGCCCGAACCCTAGCCCTAACACTTCCCCGAAGCCTGACCCTCACCCGTCCCCTAATCCTAACACGTACGCTAACACTAACCCGCGCCCTCACACGTACGCTCCCCCTAAAGCCTTGTCGTACCCTCACCTGGACTCTAAACCGTCCCCGTCCCCTAACCCTAACCCTAGCCCGAACCCTAAGCCTAACCCTTCCCCGAAGCCTGACCCTCACCCGTCCCCTAATCCTAACCCGTACGCTAACACTAACCCGCGCCCTCACACGTACGCTCCCCCTAAAGCGTTGTCGTACCCTCACCTGGACCCTAAACCGTCCCCGTCCCCTAACCCTAACCCTAGCCCGAACCCTAACTCTAACCCTTCCCCGAAGCCTGACCCTCACCCGTCCCCTAATCCTAACCCGTACGCTAACACTAACCCGCGCCCTCACACGTACGCTCCCCCTAAAGCGTTGTCGTACCCTCACCTGGACCCTAAACCGTCCCCGTCCCCTAACCCTAACCCTAGCCCGAACCCTAACCCTAACACTTCCCTGAAGCCTGACCCTCACCCGTCCCCTAATTCTAACCCGTACGCTAACACTAACCCGCGCCCTCACACGTAAGCTCACCCTGAAGCGTTGTCGTACCCTCACCTGGACCCTAAACCGTCCCCGTCCCCTAACCCTAACCCTAGCCCGAACCCTAACCCTAACACTTCCCCGAAGTCTGACCCGCACCCGTCCCCTAATCCTAACCCGTACGCTAACACTAACCCACGCCCTCACACGTAAGCTCCTCCTAAAGCGTTGTCGTACCCTCACCTGGACCCTAAACCGTCCCCGTCCCCTAACCCTAACCCTAGCCCGAACCCTAACCCTAACCCTTTCCCGAAGCCTGACCCTCACCCGTCCCCTAATCCTAACCCGTACGCTAACACTAACCCGTTCCCTCACACGTACGCTCCCCCTAAAGCGTTGTCGTACCCTCACCTGGACCCTAAACCGTCCCCGTCCCCTAACCCTAACCCTAGCCCGAACCCTAACCCTAACCCTTCCCCGAAGCCTGACCCTCACCCGTCCCCTAATCCTAACCAGTATGCTAACACTAACCCGCGCCCTCACACGTACGCTCCCCCTAAAGCGTTGTCGTACCCTCACCTGGACCCTAAACCGTCCCCGTCCCCTAACCCTAACCCTAGCCCGAACCCTAACCCTAACCCTTCCCGAAAGCCTGATCCTCACCCGTCCCCTAATCCTAACCCGTACGCTAACACTAACCCGTGCCCTCACACGTACCCTCCCCCTAAAGCGTTGTCGTACCCTCACCTGGACCCTAAACCGTCCCCGTCCCCTAACCCTAACCCTAGCCCGAACCCTAGCCCTAACACTTCCCCGAAGCCTGACCCTCACCCGTCCCCTAATCCTAACACGTACGCTAACACTAACCCGCGCCCTCACACGTACGCTCCCCCTAAAGCCTTGTCGTACCCTCACCTGGACTCTAAACCGTCCCCGTCCCCTAACCCTAACCCTAGCCCGAACCCTAAGCCTAACCCTTCCCCGAAGCCTGACCCTCACCCGTCCCCTAATCCTAACCCGTACGCTAACACTAACCCGCGCCCTCACACGTACGCTCCCCCTAAAGCGTTGTCGTACACTCACCTGGACCCTAAACCGTCCCCGTCCCCTAACCCTAACCCTAGCCCAAACCATAACCCTAACCCTTCCCCGAAGCCTGACCCTCACCCGTCCCCTAATCCTAACCCGTACGCTAACACTAACCCGCGCCCTCAAATGTACGGTCCCCCTAAAGCGTTGTCGTACCCTCACGTGGACCCTAAACCGTCCCCGTCCCCTAACCCTAACCCTAGCCCGAACCCTAACCCTAACCCTTCCCCGAAGCCTGACCCTCACCCGTCCCCTAATCCTAACCCGTACGCTAACACTAACCCGCGCCCTCACACGTACGCTCCCCCTAAAGCGTTGTCGTACCCTCACCTGGACCCTAAACCGTCCCCGTCCCCTAACCCTAACCCTAGCCCGAACCCTAACCCTAACCCTTCCCCGAAGCCTGACCCTCACCCGTCCCCTAATCCTAACCCGTACGCTAACACTAACCCGCGCCCTCACACGTACGCTCCCCCTAAAGCGTTGTCGTATCCTCACCTGGACCCTAAACCGGCCCCGTCCCCTAACCCTAACCCTAGCCCGAACCCTAACCCTAACCCTTCCCCGAAGCCTGACCCTCACCCGTCCCCTAATCCTAACCCGTACGCTAACACTAACCAGCGCCCTCACACGTACGCTCCCCCTAAAGCGTTGTCGTACCCTCACGTGGACCCTAAACCGTCCCCGTCCCCTAACCCTAACCCTAGCCCGAACCCTAACCCTAACCCTTCCCCGAAGCATGACCCTCACCCGTCCCCTAATCCTAACCCGTACGCTAACACTAACCCGCGCCCTCACACGTACTCTCCCCCTAAAGCGTTGTCGTACCCTCACCTGGACCCTAAACCGTCCCCGTCCCCTAACCCTAACCCTAGCCCAAACCCTAACCCTAACCCTTCCCCGAAGCCTGACCCTCACCCGTCCCCTAATCCTAACCCGTACGCTAACACTAACCCGCGCCCTCAAATGTACGGTCCCCCTAAAGCGTTGTCGTACCCTCACCTGGACCCTAAACCGTCCCCGTCCCCTAACCCTAACCCTAGCCCGAACCCTAGCTCTAACCCTTCCCCGAAGCCTGACCCTCACCCGTCCCCTAATCCTAACCCGTACGCTAACACTAACCCGCGCCCTCACACGTACGCTCCCCCTAAAGCGTTGTCGTACCCTCACCTGGACCCTAAACCGTCCCCGTCCCCTAACCCTAACCCTAGCCCGAACCCTAACCCTAACCCTTCCCCGAAGCCTGACCCTCACCCGTCCCCTAATCCTAACCCGTACGCTAACACTAACCCGCGCCCTCACACGTACGCTCCCCCTAAAGAGTTGTCGTATCCTCACCTGGACCCTAAACCGTCCCCGTCCCCTAACCCTAACCCTAGCCCGAACCCTAACCCTAACCCTTCCCCGAAGCCTGACCCTCACCCGTCCTCTAATCCTAACCCGTACGCTAACACTAACCAGCGCCCTCACACGTAGGCTCCCCCTAAAGCGTTGTCGTACCCTCACGTGGACCCTAAACCGTCCCCGTCCCCTAACCCTAACCCTAGCCCGAACCCTAACCCTAACCCTTCCCCGAAGCATGACCCTCACCCGTCCCCTAATCCTAACCTGTACGCTAACACTAACCCGCGCCCTCACACGTACGCTCCCCCTAAAGCGTTGTCGTACCCTCACCTGGACCCTAAACCGTCCCCGTCCCCTAACCCTAACCCTAACTCGAATCCTAACCCTAACCCTTCCCCGAAGCCTGACCCTCACCCGTCCCCTAATCCTAACCCGTACGCTAACACTAACCCGCGCCCTCACACGTACGCTCCCCCTAAAGCCTTGTCGTACCCTCACCTGGACCCTAAACCGTCCCCGTCCCCTAACCCTAACCCTAGCCCGAACCCTAACCCTAACACTTCCCCAAAGCCTGACACTCACCCGTCCCCTAATCCTAACCCGTACGCTAACACTAACAAGCGCCCTCACACGTACGCTCCCCCTAAAGCGTTGTCGTACCCTCACCTGGACCGTAAACCGTCCCCGTCCCCTAACCCTAACCCTAGCCCGAACCCTAACCCTAACCCTTCCCCGAAGCCTGACCCTCACCCGTCCCCTAATCCTAACCAGTATGCTAACACTAACCCGCGCCCTCACACGTACGCTCCCCCTAAAGCGTTGTCGTACCCTCACCTGGACCCTAAACCGTCCCCGTCCCCTAACCCTAACCCTAGCCCGAACCCTAACCCTAACCCTTCCCCAAAGCCTGACCCTCACCCGTCCCCTAATCCTAACCCGTACGCTAACACTAACCCGCGCCCTCACACGTACGCTCCCCCTAAAGCGTTGTCGTACCCTCACCTGGACCCTAAACCGTCCCCGTCCCCTAACCCTAACCCTAGCCCGAACCCTAGCCCTAACACTTCCCCGAAGCCTGACCCTCACCCGTCCCCTAATCCTAACACGTACGCTAACACTAACCCGCGCCCTCACACGTACGCTCCCCCTAAAGCCTTGTCGTACCCTCACCTGGACTCTAAACCGTCCCCGTCCCCTAACCCTAACCCTAGCCCGAACCCTAAGCCTAACACTTCCCCGAAGCCTGACCCTCACCCGTCCCCTAATCCTAACCCGTACGCTAACACTAACCCGCGCCCTCACACGTACGCTCCCCCTAAAGCGTTGTCGTACCCTCACCTGGACCCTAAACCGTCCCCGTCCCCTAACCCTAACCCTAACTCGAATCCTAACCCTAACCCTTCCCCGAAGCCTGACCCTCACCCGTCCCCTAATCCTAACCCGTACGCTAACACTAACCCGCGCCCTCACACGTACGCTCCCCCTAAAGCCTTGTCGTACCCTCACCTGGACCCTAAACCGTCCCCGTCCCCTAACCCTAACCCTAGCCCGAACCCTAACCCTAACACTTCCCCAAAGCCTGACACTCACCCGTCCCCTAATCCTAACCCGTACGCTAACACTAACCAGCGCCCTCACACGTACGCTCCCCCTAAAGCGTTGTCGTACCCTCACCTGGACCCTAAACCGTCCCCGTCCCCTAACCCTAACCCTAGCCCGAACCCTAACCCTAACCCTTCCCCGAAGCCTGACCCTCACCCGTCCCCTAATCCTAACCAGTATGCTAACACTAACCCGCGCCCTCACACGTACGCTCCCCCTAAAGCGTTGTCGTACCCTCACCTGGACCCTAAACCGTCCCCGTCCCCTAACCCTAAGCCTAGCCCGAACCCTAACCCTAACCCTTCCCCAAAGCCTGACCCTCACCCGTCCCCTAATCCTAACCCGTACGCTAACACTAACCCGCGCCCTCACACGTACGATCCCCCTAAAGCGTTGTCGTACCCTCACCTGGACCCTAAACCGTCCCCGTCCCCTAACCCTAACCCTAGCCCGAACCCTAGCCCTAACACTTCCCCGAAGCCTGACCCTCACCCGTCCCCTAATCCTAACACGTACGCTAACACTAACCCGCGCCCTCACACGTACGCTCCCCCTAAAGCCTTGTCGTACCCTCACCTGGACTCTAAACCGTCCCCGTCCCCTAACCCGAACCCTAGCCCGAACCCTAAGCCTAACCCTTCCCCGAAGCCTGACCCTCACCCGTCCCCTAATCCTAACCCGTACGCTAACACTAACCCGCGCCCTCACACGTACGCTCCCCCTAAAGCGTTGTCGTACCCTCACCTGGACCCTAAACCGTCCCCGTCCCCTAACCCTAACCCTAGCCCGAACCCTAACTCTAACCCTTCCCCTAAGCCTGACCCTCACCCGTCCCCTAATCCTAACCCGTACGCTAACACTAATCCGCGCCCTCACACGTACGCTCCCCCTAAAGCGTTGTCGTACCCTCACGTGGACCCTAAACCGTCCCCGTCCCCTAACCCTAACCCTAGCCCGAAACCTAACCCTAACCCTTCCCCGAAGCCTGACCCTCACCCGTCCCCTAATCCTAACCCGTACGCTAACACTAACCCGCGCCCTCACACATACGCTCCCCCTAAAGCGTTGTCGTACCCTCACCTGGACCCTAAACCGTCCCCGTCCCCTAACCCTAACCCTAGCCCGAACCCTAACCCTAACACTTCCCTGAAGCCTGACCCTCACCCGTCCCCTAATTCTAACCCGTACGCTAACACTAACCCGCGCCCTCACACGTAAGCTCCCCCTGAAGAGTTGTCGTACCCTCACCTGGACCCTAAACCGTCCCCGTCCCCTAACCCTAACCCTAGCCCGAACCCTAACCCTAAACCTTTCCCGAAGCCTGACCCTCACCCGTCCCCTAATCCTAAACCGTACGTTAACACTAACCCGCGCCCTCACACGTACGCTCCCCCTAAAGCGTTGTCGTACCCTCACCTGGACCCTAAACCGTCCCCATCCCCTAACCCTAACCCTAGCACGAAACCTAACCCTAACCCTTCCCCGAAGCCTGACCCTCACCCCTCCCCTAATCCTAACCCGTACGCTAACACTAACCAGCGCCCTCACACGTACGCTCCCCCTAAAGCGTTGTCGTACCCTCACCTGGACCCTAAACCGTCCCCATCCCCTAACCCTAACCCTAGCCCGAACCCTAACCCTAACACTTCCCCGAAGTCTGACCCGCACCCGTCCCCTAATCCTAACACGTACGCTAACACTAACCCACGCCCTCACACGTACGCTCCCCCTAAAGCCTTGTCGTACCCTCACCTGGACCCTAAACCGTCCCCATCCCCTAACCCTAACCCTAGCCCGAACCCTAACCCTAACCCTTCCCCGAAGCCTGACCCTCACCCGTCCCCTAATCCTAACCCGTACGCTAACACTAACCCACGCCCTCACACGTAAGCTCCTCCTAAAGCGTTGTCGTACCCTCACCTGGACCCTAAACCGTCCCCGTCCCCTAACCCTAACCCTAGCCCGAACCCTAACCCTAACCCTTTCCCGAAGCCTGACCCTCACCCGTCCCCTAATCCTAACCCGTAGGCTAACACTAACCCGCGCCCTCACACGTACGCTCCCCCTAAAGCGTTGTCGTACCCTCACCTGGACCCTAAACGGTCCCCATCCCCTAACCCTAACCCTACCCCGAACCCTAACCCTAACCCTTCCCCGAAGCCTGACCCTCACCCGTCCCCTAATCCTAACCCGTACGCTAACACTAACCCGTTCCCTCACACGTACGCTCCCCCTAAAGCGTTGTCGTACCCTCACCTGGACCCTAAACCGTCCCCGTCCCCTAACCCTAACCCTAGCCCGAACCCTAACCCTAACACTTCCCCAAAGCCTGACACTCACCCGTCCCCTAATCCTAACGCGTACGCTAACACTAACCAGCGCCCTCACACGTACGCTCCCCCTAAAGCGTTGTCGTACCCTCACCTGGACCCTAAACCGTCCCCGTCCCCTAACCCTAACCCTAGCCCGAACCCTAACCCTAACCCTTCCCCGAAGCCTGACCCTCACCCGTCCCCTAATCCTAACCAGTATGCTAACACTAACCCGCGCCCTCACACGTACGCTCCCCCTAAAGCGTTGTCGTACCCTCACCTGGACCCTAAACCGTCCCCGTCCCCTAACCCTAACCCTAGCCCGAACCCTAACCCTAACCCTTCCCCAAAGCCTGATCCTCACCCGTCCCCTAATCCTAACCCGTACGCTAACACTAACCCGTGCCCTCACACGTACCCTCCCCCTAAAGCGTTGTCGTACCCTCACCTGGACCCTAAACCGTCCCCGTCCCCTAACCCTAACCCTAGCCCGAACCCTAGCCCTAACACTTCCCCGAAGCCTGACCCTCACCCGTCCCCTAATCCTAACACGTACGCTAACACTAACCCGCGCCCTCACACGTACGCTCCCCCTAAAGCCTTGTCGTACCCTCACCTGGACTCTAAACCGTCCCCGTCCCCTAACCCTAACCCTAGCCCGAACCCTAAGCCTAACCCTTCCCCGAAGCCTGACCCTCACCCGTCCCCTAATCCTAACCCGTACGCTAACACTAACCCGCGCCCTCACACGTACGCTCCCCCTAAAGCGTTGTCGTACCCTCACCTGGACCCTAAACCGTCCCCGTCCCCTAACCCTAACCCTAGCCCGAACCCTAACCCTAACCCTTCCCCGAAGCCTGACCCTCACCCGTCCCCTAATCCTAACCCGTACGCTAACACTAACCCGCGCCCTCACACGTACGCTCCCCCTAAAGCGTTGTCGTACCCTCACCTGGACCCTAAACCGTCCCCGTCCCCTAACCCTAACCCTAGCCCGAACCCTAACCCTAACCCTTCCCCGAAGCCTGACCCTCACCCGTCCCCTAATCCTAACCCGTACGCTAACACTAACCCGCGCCCTCACACGTACGCTCCCCCTAAAGCGTTGTCGTATCCTCACCTGGACCCTAAACCGGCCCCGTCCCCTAACCCTAACCCTAGCCCGAACCCTAACCCTAACCCTTCCCCGAAGCCTGACCCTCACCCGTCCCCTAATCCTAACCCGTACGCTAACACTAACCAGCGCCCTCACACGTACGCTCCCCCTAAAGCGTTGTCGTACCCTCACGTGGACCCTAAACCGTCCCCGTCCCCTAACCCTAACCCTAGCCCGAACCCTAACCCTAACCCTTCCCCGAAGCATGACCCTCACCCGTCCCCTAATCCTAACCCGTACGCTAACACTAACCCGCGCCCTCACACGTACTCTCCCCCTAAAGCGTTGTCGTACCCTCACCTGGACCCTAAACCGTCCCCGTCCCCTAACCCTAACCCTAGCCCAAACCCTAACCCTAACCCTTCCCCGAAGCCTGACCCTCACCCGTCCCCTAATCCTAACCCGTACGCTAACACTAACCCGCGCCCTCAAATGTACGGTCCCCCTAAAGCGTTGTCGTACCCTCACCTGGACCCTAAACCGTCCCCGTCCCCTAACCCTAACCCTAGCCCGAACCCTAGCCCTAACCCTTCCCCGAAGCCTGACCCTCACCCGTCCCCTAATCCTAACCCGTACGATAACACTAACCCGCGCCCTCACACGTACGCTCCCCCTAAAGCGTTGTCGTACCCTCACCTGGACCCTAAACCGTCCCCGTCCCCTAACCCTAACCCTAGCCCGAACCCTAACCCTAACCCTTCCCCGAAGCCTGACCCTCACCCGTCCCCTAATCCTAACCCGTACGCTAACACTAACCCGCGCCCTCACACGTACGCTCCCCCTAAAGAGTTGTCGTATCCTCACCTGGACCCTAAACCGTCCCCGTCCCCTAACCCTAACCCTAGCCCGAACCCTAACCCTAACCCTTCCCCGAAGCCTGACCCTCACCCGTCCCCTAATCCTAACCCGTACGCTAACACTAACCAGCGCCCTCACACGTAGGCTCCCCCTAAAGCGTTGTCGTACCCTCACATGGACCCTAAACCGTCCCCGTCCCCTAACCCTAACCCTAGCCCGAACCCTAACCCTAACCCTTCCCCGAAGCATGACCCTCACCCGTCCCCTAATCCTAACCCGTACGCTAACACTAACCCGCGCCCTCACACGTACGCTCCCCCTAAAGCGTTGTCGTACCCTCACCTGGACCCTAAACCGTCCCCGTCCCCTAACCCTAACCCTAACTCGAATCCTAACCCTAACCCTTCCCCGAAGCCTGACCCTCACCCGTCCCCTAATCCTAACCCGTACGCTAACACTAACCCGCGCCCTCACACGTACGCTCCCCTAAAGCCTTGTCGTACCCTCACCTGGACCCTAAACCGTCCCCGTCCCCTAACCCTAACCCTAGCCCGAACCCTAACCCTAACACTTCCCCAAAGCCTGACACTCACCCGTCCCCTAATCCTAACCCGTACGCTAACACTAACAAGCGCCCTCACACGTACGCTCCCCCTAAAGCGTTGTCGTACCCTCACCTGGACCGTAAACCGTCCCCGTCCCCTAACCCTAACCCTAGCCCGAACCCTAACCCTAACCCTTCCCCGAAGCCTGACCCTCACCCGTCCCCTAATCCTAACCAGTATGCTAACACTAACCCGCGCCCTCACACGTACGCTCCCCCTAAAGCGTTGTCGTACCCTCACCTGGACCCTAAACCGTCCCCGTCCCCTAACCCTAACCCTAGCCCGAACCCTAACCCTAACCCTTCCCCAAAGCCTGACCCTCACCCGTCCCCTAATCCTAACCCGTACGCTAACACTAACCCGCGCCCTCACACGTACGCTCCCCCTAAAGCGTTGTCGTACCCTCACCTGGACCCTAAACCGTCCCCGTCCCCTAACCCTAACCCTAGCCCGAACCCTAGCCCTAACACTTCCCCGAAGCCTGACCCTCACCCGTCCCCTAATCCTAACACGTACGCTAACACTAACCCGCGCCCTCACACGTACGCTCCCCCTAAAGCCTTGTCGTACCCTCACCTGGACTCTAAACCGTCCCCGTCCCCTAACCCTAACCCTAGCCCGAACCCTAAGCCTAACCCTTCCCCGAAGCCTGACCCTCACCCGTCCCCTAATCCTAACCCGTACGCTAACACTAACCCGCGCCCTCACACGTACGCTCCCCCTAAAGCGTTGTCGTACCCTCACCTGGACCCTAAACCGTCCCCGTCCCCTAACCCTAACCCTAACTCGAATCCTAACCCTAACCCTTCCACGAAGCCTGACCCTCACCCGTCCCCTAATCCTAACCCGTACGCTAACACTAACCCGCGCCCTCACACGTACGCTCCCCCTAAAGCCTTGTCGTACCCTCACCTGGACCCTAAACCGTCCCCGTCCCCTAACCCTAACCCTAGCCCGAACCCTAACCCTAACACTTCCCCAAAGCCTGACACTCACCCGTCCCCTAATCCTAACCCGTACGCTAACACTAACCAGCGCCCTCACACGTACGCTCCCCCTAAAGCGTTGTCGTACCCTCACCTGGACCCTAAACCGTCCCCGTCCCCTAACCCTAACCCTAGCCCGAACCCTAACCCTAACCCTTCCCCGAAGCCTGACCCTCACCCGTCCCCTAATCCTAACCAGTATGCTAACACTAACCCGCGCCCTCACACGTACGCTCCCCCTAAAGCGTTGTCGTACCCTCACCTGGACCCTAAACCGTCCCCGTCCCCTAACCCTAAGCCTAGCCCGAACCCTAACCCTAACCCTTCCCCAAAGCCTGACCCTCACCCGTCCCCTAATCCTAACCCGTACGCTAACACTAACCCGCGCCCTCACACGTACGCTCCCCCTAAAGCGTTGTCGTACCCTCACCTGGACCCTAAACCGTCCCCGTCCCCTAACCCTAACCCTAGCCCGAACCCTAGCCCTAACACTTCCCCGAAGCCTGACCCTCACCCGTCCCCTAATCCTAACACGTACGCTAACACTAACCCGCGCCCTCACACGTACGCTCCCCCTAAAGCCTTGTCGTACCCTCACCTGGACTCTAAACCGTCCCCGTCCCCTAACCCGAACCCTAGCCCGAACCCTAAGCCTAACCCTTCCCCGAAGCCTGACCCTCACCCGTCCCCTAATCCTAACCCGTACGCTAACACTATCCCGCGCCCTCACACGTACGCTCCCCCTAAAGCGTTGTCGTACCCTCACCTGGACCCTAAACCGTCCCCGTCCCCTAACCCTAACCCTAGCCCGAACCCTAACTCTAACCCTTCCCTGAAGCCTGACCCTCACCCGTCCCCTAATTCTAACCCGTACGCTAACACTAACCCGCGCCCTCACACGTAAGCTCCCCCTGAAGCGTTGTCGTACCCTCACCTGGACCCTAAACCGTCCCCGTCCCCTAACCCTAACCCTAGCCCGAACCCTAACCCTAAACCTTTCCCGAAGCCTGACCCTCACCCGTCCCCTAATCCTAAACCGTACGTTAACACTAACCCGCGCCCTCACACGTACGCTCCCCCTAAAGCGTTGTCGTACCCTCACCTGGACCCTAAACCGTCCCCATCCCCTAACCCTAACCCTAGCACGAAACCTAACCCTAACCCTTCCCCGAAGCCTGACCCTCACCCCTCCCCTAATCCTAACCCGTACGCTAACACTAACCAGCGCCCTCACACGTACGCTCCCCCTAAAGCGTTGTCGTACCCTCCCCTGGACCCTAAACCGTACCCATCCCCTAACCCTAACCCTAGCCCGAACCCTAACCCTAACACTTCCCCGAAGTCTGACCCGCACCCGTCCCCTAATCCTAACACGTACGCTAACACTAACCCACGCCCTCACACGTACGCTCCCCCTAAAGCCTTGTCGTACCCTCACCTGGACCCTAAACCGTCCCCATCCCCTAACCCTAACCCTAGCCCGAACCCTAACCCTAACCCTTCCCCGAAGCCTGACCCTCACCCGTCCCCTAATCCTAACCCGTACGCTAACACTAACCCGTTCTCTCACACGTACGCTCCCCCTAAAGCGTTGTCGTACCCTCACCTGGACCCTAAACCGTCCCCGTCCCCTAACCCTAACCCTAGCCCGAACCCTAACCCTAACACTTCCCCAAAGCCTGACACTCACCCGTCCCCTAATCCTAACGCGTACGCTAACACTAACCAGCGCCCTCACACGTACGCTCCCCCTAAAGCGTTGTCGTACCCTCACCTGGACCCTAAACCGTCCCCGTCCCCTAACCCTAACCCTAGCCCGAACCCTAACCCTAACCCTTCCCGAAAGCCTGATCCTCACCCGTCCCCTAATCCTAACCCGTACGCTAACACTAACCCGTGCCCTCACACGTACCCTCCCCCTAAAGCGTTGTCGTACCCTCACCTGGACCCTAAACCGTCCCCGTCCCCTAACCCTAACCCTAGCCCGAACCCTAGCCCTAACACTTCCCCGAAGCCTGACCCTCACCCGTCCCCTAATCCTAACACGTACGCTAACACTAACCCGCGCCCTCACACGTACGCTCCCCCTAAAGCCTTGTCGTACCCTCACCTGGACTCTAAACCGTCCCCGTCCCCTAACCCTAACCCTAGCCCGAACCCTAAGCCTAACCCTTCCCCGAAGCCTGACCCTCACCCGTCCCCTAATCCTAACCCGTACGCTAACACTAACCCGCGCCCTCACACGTACGCTCCCCCTAAAGCGTTGTCGTACCCTCACCTGGACCCTAAACCGTCCCCGTCCCCTAACCCTAACCCTAGCCCGAACCCTAACCCTAACCCTTCCCCGAAGCCTGACCCTCACCCGTCCCCTAATCCTAACCCGGACGCTAACACTAACCCGCGCCCTCACACGTACGCTCCCCCTAAAGCGTTGTCGTACACTCACCTGGACCCTAAACCGTCCCCGTCCCCTAACCCTAACCCTAGCCCAAACCATAACCCTAAACCTTCCCCGAAGCCTGACCCTCACCCGTCCCCTAATCCTAACCCGTACGCTAACACTAACCCGCGCCCTCAAATGTACGCTCCCCCTAAAGAGTTGTCGTATCCTCACCTGGACCCTAAACCGTCCCCGTCCCCTAACCCTAACCCTAGCCCGAACCCTAACCCTAACCCTTCCCCGAAGCCTGACCCTCACCCGTCCCCTAATCCTAACCCGTACACTAACACTAACCAGCGCCCTCACACGTACGCTCCCCCTAAAGCGTTGTCGTACCCTCACGTGGACCCTAAACCGTCCCCGTCCCCTAACCCTAACCCTAGCCCGAACCGTAACCCTAACCCTTCCCCGAAGCATGACCCTCACCCGTCCCCTAATCCTAACCCGTACGCTAACACTAACCCGCGCCCTCACACGTACGCTCCCCCTAAAGCGTTGTCGTACCCTCACCTGGACCCTAAACCGTCCCCGTCCCCTAACCCTAACCCTAACTCGAACCCTAACCCTAACCCTTCCCCGAAGCCTGACCCTCACCCGTCCCCTAATCCTAACCCGTACGCTAACACTAACCCGCGCCCTCACACGTACGCTCCCCCTAAAGCCTTGTCGTACCCTCACCTGGACCCTAAACCGTCCCCGTCCCCTAACCCTAACCCTAGCCCGAACCCTAACCCTAACACTTCCCCAAAGCCTGACACTCACCCGTCCCCTAATCCTAACCCGTACGCTAACACTAACCAGCGCCCTCACACGTACGCTCCCCCTAAAGCGTTGTCGTACCCTCACCTGGAACCTAAACCGTCCCCGTCCCCTAACCCTAACCCTAGCCCGAACCCTAACCCTAACCCTTCCCCGAAGCCTGACCCTCACCCGTCCCCTAATCCTAACCAGTATGCTAACACTAACCCGCGCCCTCACACGTACGCTCCCCCTAAAGCGTTGTCGTACCCTCACCTGGACCCTAAACCGTCCCCGTCCCCTAACCCTAACCCTAGCCCGAACCCTAACCCTAACCCTTCCCCAAAGCCTGACCCTCACCCGTCCCCTAATCCTAACCCGTACGCTAACACTAACCCGCGCCCTCACACGTACGCTCCCCCTAAAGCGTTGTCGTACCCTCACCTGGACCCTAAACCGTCCCCGTCCCCTAACCCTAACCCTAGCCCGAACCCTAGCCCTAACACTTCCCCGAAGCCTGACCCTCACCCGTCCCCTAATCCTAACACGTACGCTAACACTAACCCGCGCCCTCACACGTACGCTCCCCCTAAAGCCTTGTCGTACCCTCACCTGGACTCTAAACCGTCCCCGTCCCCTAACCCTAACCCTAGCCCGAACCCTAAGCCTAACCCTTCCCCGAAGCCTGACCCTCACCCGTCCCCTAATCCTAACCCGTACGCTAACACTAACCCGCGCCCTCACACGTACGCTCCCCCTAAAGCGTTGTCGTACCCTCACCTGGACCCTAAACCGTCCCCGTCCCCTAACCCTAACCCTAGCCCGAACCCTAACTCTAACCCTTCCCCGAAGCCTGACCCTCACCCGTCCCCTAATCCTAACCCGTACGCTAACACTAACCCGCGCCCTCACACGTACGCTCCCCCTAAAGCGTTGTCGTACCCTCACCTGGACCCTAAACCGTCCCCGTCCCCTAACCCTAACCCTAGCCCGAACCCTAACCCTAACACTTCCCTGAAGCCTGACCCTCACCCGTCCCCTAATTCTAACCCGTACGCTAACACTAACCCGCGCCCTCACACGTAAGCTCACCCTGAAGCGTTGTCGTACCCTCACCTGGACCCTAAACCGTCCCCGTCCCCTAACCCTAACCCTAGCCCGAACCCTAACCCTAACACTTCCCCGAAGTCTGACCCGCACCCGTCCCCTAATCCTAACACGTACGCTAACACTAACCCACGCCCTCACACGTACGCTCCCCCTAAAGCCTTGTCGTACCCTCACCTGGACCCTAAACCGTCCCCATCCCCTAACCCTAACCCTAGCCCGAACCCTAACCCTAACCCTTCCCCGAAGCCTGACCCTCACCCGTCCCCTAATCCTAACCCGTACGCTAACACTAACCCACGCCCTCACACGTAAGCTCCTCCTAAAGCGTTGTCGTACCCTCACCTGGACCCTAAACCGTCCCCGTCCCCTAACCCTAACCCTAGCCCGAACCCTAACCCTAACCCTTTCCCGAAGCCTGACCCTCACCCGTCCCCTAATCCTAACCCGTACGTTAACACTAACCCGTTCCCTCACACGTACGCTCCCCCTAAAGCGTTGTCGTACCCTCACCTGGACCCTAAACCGTCCCCGTCCCCTAACCCTAACCCTAGCCCGAACCCTAACCCTAACCCTTCCCCGAAGCCTGACCCTCACCCGTCCCCTAATCCTAACCAGTATGCTAACACTAACCCGCGCCCTCACACGTACGCTCCCCCTAAAGCGTTGTCGTACCCTCACCTGGACCCTAAACCGTCCCCGTCCCCTAACCCTAACCCTAGCCCGAACCCTAACCCTAACCCTTCCCGAAAGCCTGATCCTCACCCGTCCCCTAATCCTAACCCGTACGCTAACACTAACCCGTGCCCTCACACGTACCCTCCCCCTAAAGCGTTGTCGTACCCTCACCTGGACCCTAAACCGTCCCCGTTCCCTAACCCTAACCCTAGCCCGAACCCTAGCCCTAACACTTCCCCGAAGCCTGACCCTCACCCGTCCCCTAATCCTAACACGTACGCTAACACTAACCCGCGCCCTCACACGTACGCTCCCCCTAAAGCCTTGTCGTACCCTCACCTGGACTCTAAACCGTCCCCGTCCCCTAACCCTAACCCTAGCCCGAACCCTAAGCCTAACCCTTCCCCGAAGCCTGACCCTCACCCGTCCCCTAATCCTAACCCGTACGCTAACACTAACCCGCGCCCTCACACGTACGCTCCCCCTAAAGCGTTGTCGTACCCTCACCTGGACCCTAAACCGTCCCCGTCCCCTAACCCTAACCCTAGCCCGAACCCTAACCCTAACCCTTCCCCGAAGCCTGACCCTCACCCGTCCCCTAATCCTAACCCGGACGCTAACACTAACCCGCGCCCTCACACGTACGCTCCCCCTAAAGCGTTGTCGTACACTCACCTGGACCCTAAACCGTCCCCGTCCCCTAACCCTAACCCTAGCCCAAACCATAACCCTAACCCTTCCCCGAAGCCTGACCCTCACCCGTCCCCTAATCCTAACCCGTACGCTAACACTAACCCGCGCCCTCAAATGTACGCTCCCCCTAAAGAGTTGTCGTATCCTCACCTGGACCCTAAACCGTCCCCGTCCCCTAACCCTAACCCTAGCCCGAACCCTAACCCTAACCCTTCCCCGAAGCCTGACCCTCACCCGTCCCCTAATCCTAACCCGTACGCTAACACTAACCAGCGCCCTCACACGTACGCTCCCCCTAAAGCGTTGTCGTACCCTCACGTGGACCCTAAACCGTCCCCGTCCCCTAACCCTAACCCTAGCCCGAACCGTAACCCTAACCCTTCCCCGAAGCATGACCCTCACCCGTCCCCTAATCCTAACCCGTACGCTAACACTAACCCGCGCCCTCACACGTACGCTCCCCCTAAAGCGTTGTCGTACCCTCACCTGGACCCTAAACCGTCCCCGTCCCCTAACCCTAACCCTAACTCGAACCCTAACCCTAACCCTTCCCCGAAGCCTGACCCTCACCCGTCCCCTAATCCTAACCCGTACGCTAACACTAACCCGCGCCCTCACACGTACGCTCCCCCTAAAGCCTTGTCGTACCCTCACCTGGACCCTAAACCGTCCCCGTCCCCTAACCCTAACCCTAGCCCGAACCCTAACCCTAACACTTCCCCAAAGCCTGACACTCACCCGTCCCCTAATCCTAACCCGTACGCTAACACTAACCAGCGCCCTCACACGTACGCTCCCCCTAAAGCGTTGTCGTACCCTCACCTGGAACCTAAACCGTCCCCGTCCCCTAACCCTAACCCTAGCCCGAACCCTAACCCTAACCCTTCCCCGAAGCCTGACCCTCACCCGTCCCCTAATCCTAACCAGTATGCTAACACTAACCCGCGCCCTCACACGTACGCTCCCCCTAAAGCGTTGTCGTACCCTCACCTGGACCCTAAACCGTCCCCGTCCCCTAACCCTAACCCTAGCCCGAACCCTAACCCTAACCCTTCCCCAAAGCCTGACCCTCACCCGTCCCCTAATCCTAACCCGTACGCTAACACTAACCCGCGCCCTCACACGTACGCTCCCCCTAAAGCGTTGTCGTACCCTCACCTGGACCCTAAACCGTCCCCGTCCCCTAACCCTAACCCTAGCCCGAACCCTAGCCCTAACACTTCCCCGAAGCCTGACCCTCACCCGTCCCCTAATCCTAACACGTACGCTAACACTAACCCGCGCCCTCACACGTACGCTCCCCCTAAAGCCTTGTCGTACCCTCACCTGGACTCTAAACCGTCCCCGTCCCCTAACCCTAACCCTAGCCCGAACCCTAAGCCTAACCCTTCCCCGAAGCCTGACCCTCACCCGTCCCCTAATCCTAACCCGTACGCTAACACTAACCCGCGCCCTCACACGTACGCTCCCCCTAAAGCGTTGTCGTACCCTCACCTGGACCCTAAACCGTCCCCGTCCCCTAACCCTAACCCTAGCCCGAACCCTAACTCTAACCCTTCCCCGAAGCCTGACCCTCACCCGTCCCCTAATCCTAACCCGTACGCTAACACTAACCCGCGCCCTCACACGTACGCTCCCCCTAAAGCGTTGTCGTACCCTCACCTGGACCCTAAACCGTCCCCGTCCCCTAACCCTAACCCTAGCCCGAACCCTAACCCTAACACTTCCCTGAAGCCTGACCCTCACCCGTCCCCTAATTCTAACCCGTACGCTAACACTAACCCGCGCCCTCACACGTAAGCTCACCCTGAAGCGTTGTCGTACCCTCACCTGGACCCTAAACCGTCCCCGTCCCCTAACCCTAACCCTAGCCCGAACCCTAACCCTAACACTTCCCCGAAGTCTGACCCGCACCCGTCCCCTAATCCTAACACGTACGCTAACACTAACCCACGCCCTCACACGTACGCTCCCCCTAAAGCCTTGTCGTACCCTCACCTGGACCCTAAACCGTCCCCATCCCCTAACCCTAACCCTAGCCCGAACCCTAACCCTAACCCTTCCCCGAAGCCTGACCCTCACCCGTCCCCTAATCCTAACCCGTACGCTAACACTAACCCACGCCCTCACACGTAAGCTCCTCCTAAAGCGTTGTCGTACCCTCACCTGGACCCTAAACCGTCCCCGTCCCCTAACCCTAACCCTAGCCCGAACCCTAACCCTAACCCTTTCCCGAAGCCTGACCCTCACCCGTCCCCTAATCCTAACCCGTAGGCTAACACTAACCCGCGCCCTCACACGTACGCTCCCCCTAAAGCGTTGTCGTACCCTCACCTGGACCCTAAACGGTCCCCATCCCCTAACCCTAACCCTAGCCCGAACCCTAACCCTAACCCTTCCCCGAAGCCTGACCCTCACCCGTCCCCTAATCCTAACCCGTACGCTAACACTAACCCGTTCCCTCACACGTACGCTCCCCCTAAAGCGTTGTCGTACCCTCACCTGGACCCTAAACCGTCCCCGTCCCCTAACCCTAACCCTAGCCCGAATCCTAACCCTAACACTTCCCCAAAGCCTGACACTCACCCGTCCCCTAATCCTAACGCGTACGCTAACACTAACCAGCGCCCTCACACGTACGCTCCCCCTAAAGCGTTGTCGTACTCTCACCTGGACCCTAAACCGTCCCCGTCCCCTAACCCTAACCCTAGCCCGAACCCTAACTCTAACCCTTCCCCGAAGCCTGACCCTCACCCGTCCCCTAATCCTAACCCGTACGCTAACACTAACCCGCGCCCTCACACGTACGCTCCCCCTAAAGCGTTGTCGTACCCTCACCTGGACCCTAAACCGTCCCCGTCCCCTAACCCTAACCCTAGCCCGAACCCTAACCCTAACACTTCCCTGAAGCCTGACCCTCACCCGTCCCCTAATTCTAACCCGTACGCTAACACTAACCCGCGCCCTCACACGTAAGCTCACCCTGAAGCGTTGTCGTACCCTCACCTGGACCCTAAACCGTCCCCGTCCCCTAACCCTAACCCTAGCCCGAACCCTAACCCTAACACTTCCCCGAAGTCTGACCCGCACCCGTCCCCTAATCCTAACACGTACGCTAACACTAACCCACGCCCTCACACGTACGCTCCCCCTAAAGCCTTGGCGTACCCTCACCTGGACCCTAAACCGTCCCCATCCCCTAACCCTAACCCTAGCCCGAACCCTAACCCTAACCCTTCCCCGAAGCCTGACCCTCACCCGTCCCCTAATCCTAACCCGTACGCTAACACTAACCCACGCCCTCACACGTAAGCTCCTCCTAAAGCGTAGTCGTACCCTCACCTGGACCCTAAACCGTCCCCGTCCCCTAACCCTAACCCTAGCCCGAACCCTAACCCTAACCCTTTCCCGAAGCCTGACCCTCACCCGTCCCCTAATCCTAACCCGTACGCTAACACTAACCCGTTCCCTCACACGTACGCTCCCCCTAAAGCGTTGTCGTACCCTCACCTGGACCCTAAACCGTCCCCGTCCCCTAACCCTAACCCTAGCCCGAACCCTAACCCTAACCCTTCCCCGAAGCCTGACCCTCACCCGTCCCCTAATCCTAACCAGTATGCTAACACTAACCCGCGCCCTCACACGTACGCTCCCCCTAAAGCGTTGTCGTACCCTCACCTGGACCCTAAACCGTCCCCGTCCCCTAACCCTAACCCTAGCCCGAACCCTAACCCTAACCCTTCCCGAAAGCCTGATCCTCACCCGTCCCCTAATCCTAACCCGTACGCTAACACTAACCCGTGCCCTCACACGTACCCTCCCCCTAAAGCGTTGTCGTACCCTCACCTGGACCCTAAACCGTCCCCGTCCCCTAACCCTAACCCTAGCCCGAACCCTAGCCCTAACACTTCCCCGAAGCCTGACCCTCACCCGTCCCCTAATCCTAACACGTACGCTAACACTAACCCGCGCCCTCACACGTACGCTCCCCCTAAAGCCTTGTCGTACCCTCACCTGGACTCTAAACCGTCCCCGTCCCCTAACCCTAACCCTAGCCCGAACCCTAAGCCTAACCCTTCCCCGAAGCCTGACCCTCACCCGTCCCCTAATCCTAACCCGTACGCTAACACTAACCCGCGCCCTCACACGTACGCTCCCCCTAAAGCGTTGTCGTACCCTCACCTGGACCCTAAACCGTCCCCGTCCCCTAACCCTAACCCTAGCCCGAACCCTAACCCTAACCCTTCCCCGAAGCCTGACCCTCACCCGTCCCCTAATCCTAACCCGGACGCTAACACTAACCCGCGCCCTCACACGTACGCTCCCCCTAAAGCGTTGTCGTACACTCACCTGGACCCTAAACCGTCCCCGTCCCCTAACCCTAACCCTAGCCCAAACCATAACCCTAACCCTTCCCCGAAGCCTGACCCTCACCCGTCCCCTAATCCTAACCCGTACGCTAACACTAACCCGCGCCCTCAAATGTACGCTCCCCCTAAAGAGTTGTCGTATCCTCACCTGGACCCTAAACCGTCCCCGTCCCCTAACCCTAACCCTAGCCCGAACCCTAACCCTAACCCTTCCCCGAAGCCTGACCCTCACCCGTCCCCTAATCCTAACCCGTACGCTAACACTAACCAGCGCCCTCACACGTACGCTCCCCCTAAAGCGTTGTCGTACCCTCACGTGGACCCTAAACCGTCCCCGTCCCCTAACCCTAACCCTAGCCCGAACCGTAACCCTAACCCTTCCCCGAAGCATGACCCTCACCCGGCCCCTAATCCTAACCCGTACGCTAACACTAACCCGCGCCCTCACACGTACGCTCCCCCTAAAGCGTTGTCGTACCCTCACCTGGACCCTAAACCGTCCCCGTCCCCTAACCCTAACCCTAACTCGAACCCTAACCCTAACCCTTCCCCGAAGCCTGACCCTCACCCGTCCCCTAATCCTAACCCGTACGCTAACACTAACCAGCGCCCTCACACGTACGCTCCCCCTAAAGCGTTGTCGTACCCTCACCTGGAACCTAAACCGTCCCCGTCCCCTAACCCTAACCCTAGCCCGAACCCTAACCCTAACCCTTCCCCGAAGCCTGACCCTCACCCGTCCCCTAATCCTAACCAGTATGCTAACACTAACCCGCGCCCTCACACGTACGCTCCCCCTAAAGCGTTGTCGTACCCTCACCTGGACCCTAAACCGTCCCCGTCCCCTAACCCTAACCCTAGCCCGAACCCTAACCCTAACCCTTCCCCAAAGCCTGACCCTCACCCGTCCCCTAATCCTAACCCGTACGCTAACACTAACCCGCGCCCTCACACGTACGCTCCCCCTAAAGCCTTGTCGTACCCTCACCTGGACTCTAAACCGTCCCCGTCCCCTAACCCTAACCCTAGCCCGAACCCTAAGCCTAACCCTTCCCCGAAGCCTGACCCTCACCCGTCCCCTAATCCTAACCCGTACGCTAACACTAACCCGCGCCCTCACACGTACGCTCCCCCTAAAGCGTTGTCGTACCCTCACCTGGACCCTAAACCGTCCCCGTCCCCTAACCCTAACCCTAGCCCGAACCCTAACTCTAACCCTTCCCCGAAGCCTGACCCTCACCCGTCCCCTAATCCTAACCCGTACGCTAACACTAACCCGCGCCCTCACACGTACGCTCCCCCTAAAGCGTTGTCGTACCCTCACCTGGACCCTAAACCGTCCCCGTCCCCTAACCCTAACCCTAGCCCGAACCCTAACCCTAACACTTCCCTGAAGCCTGACCCTCACCCGTCCCCTAATTCTAACCAGTACGCTAACACTAACCCGCGCCCTCACACGTAAGCTCACCCTGAAGCGTTGTCGTACCCTCACCTGGACCCTAAACCGTCCCCGTCCCCTAACCCTAACCCTAGCCCGAACCCTAACCCTAACACTTCCCCGAAGTCTGACCCGCACCCGTCCCCTAATCCTAACACGTACGCTAACACTAACCCACGCCCTCACACGTACGCTCCCCCTAAAGCCTTGTCGTACCCTCACCTGGACCCTAAACCGTCCCCATCCCCTAACCCTAACCCTAGCCCGAACCCTAACCCTAACCCTTCCCCGAAGCCTGACCCTCACCCGTCCCCTAATCCTAACCCGTACGCTAACACTAACCCACGCCCTCACACGTAAGCTCCTCCTAAAGCGTTGTCGTACCCTCACCTGGACCCTAAACCGTCCCCGTCCCCTAACCCTAACCCTAGCCCGAACCCTAACCCTAACCCTTTCCCGAAGCCTGACCCTCACCCGTCCCCTAATCCTAACCCGTAGGCTAACACTAACCCGCGCCCTCACACGTACGCTCCCCCTAAAGCGTTGTCGTACCCTCACCTGGACCCTAAACGGTCCCCATCCCCTAACCCTAACCCTAGCCCGAACCCTAACCCTAACCCTTCCCCGAAGCCTGACCCTCACCCGTCCCCTAATCCTAACCCGTACGCTAACACTAACCCGTTCCCTCACACGTACGCTCCCCCTAAAGCGTTGTCATACCCTCACCTGGACCCTAAACCGTCCCCGTCCCCTAACCCTAACCCTAGCCCGAATCCTAACCCTAACACTTCCCCAAAGCCTGACACTCACCCGTCCCCTAATCCTAACGCGTACGCTAACACTAACCAGCGCCCTCACACGTACGCTCCCCCTAAAGCGTTGTCGTACTCTCACCTGGACCCTAAACCGTCCCCGTCCCCTAACCCTAACCCTAGCCCGAACCCTAACTCTAACCCTTCCCCGAAGCCTGACCCTCACCCGTCCCCTAATCCTAACCCGTACGCTAACACTAACCCGCGCCCTCACACGTACGCTCCCCCTAAAGCGTTGTCGTACCCTCACCTGGACCCTAAACCGTCCCCGTCCCCTAACCCTAACCCTAGCCCGAACCCTAACCCTAACACTTCCCTGAAGCCTGACCCTCACCCGTCCCCTAATTCTAACCCGTACGCTAACACTAACCCGCGCCCTCACACGTAAGCTCACCCTGAAGCGTTGTCGTACCCTCACCTGGACCCTAAACCGTCCCCGTCCCCTAACCCTAACCCTAGCCCGAACCCTAACCCTAACACTTCCCCGAAGTCTGACCCGCACCCGTCCCCTAATCCTAACACGTACGCTAACACTAACCCACGCCCTCACACGTACGCTCCCCCTAAAGCCTTGGCGTACCCTCACCTGGACCCTAAACCGTCCCCATCCCCTAACCCTAACCCTAGCCCGAACCCTAACCCTAACCCTTCCCCGAAGCCTGACCCTCACCCGTCCCCTAATCCTAACCCGTACGCTAACACTAACCCACGCCCTCACACGTAAGCTCCTCCTAAAGCGTTGTCGTACCCTCACCTGGACCCTAAACCGTCCCCGTCCCCTAACCCTAACCCTAGCCCGAACCCTAACCCTAACCCTTTCCCGAAGCCTGACCCTCACCCGTCCCCTAATCCTAACCCGTACGCTAACACTAACCCGTTCCCTCACACGTACGCTCCCCCTAAAGCGTTGTCGTACCCTCACCTGGACCCTAAACCGTCCCCGTCCCCTAACCCTAACCCTAGCCCGAACCCTAACCCTAACCCTTCCCCGAAGCCTGACCCTCACCCGTCCCCTAATCCTAACCAGTATGCTAACACTAACCCGCGCCCTCACACGTACGCTCCCCCTAAAGCGTTGTCGTACCCTCACCTGGACCCTAAACCGTCCCCGTCCCCTAACCCTAACCCTAGCCCGAACCCTAACCCTAACCCTTCCCGAAAGCCTGATCCTCACCCGTCCCCTAATCCTAACCCGTACGCTAACACTAACCCGTGCCCTCACACGTACCCTCCCCCTAAAGCGTTGTCGTACCCTCACCTGGACCCTAAACCGTCCCCGTCCCCTAACCCTAACCCTAGCCCGAACCCTAGCCCTAACACTTCCCCGAAGCCTGACCCTCACCCGTCCCCTAATCCTAACACGTACGCTAACACTAACCCGCGCCCTCACACGTACGCTCCCCCTAAAGCCTTGTCGTACCCTCACCTGGACTCTAAACCGTCCCCGTCCCCTAACCCTAACCCTAGCCCGAACCCTAAGCCTAACCCTTCCCCGAAGCCTGACCCTCACCCGTCCCCTAATCCTAACCCGTACGCTAACACTAACCCGCGCCCTCACACGTACGCTCCCCCTAAAGCGTTGTCGTACCCTCACCTGGACCCTAAACCGTCCCCGTCCCCTAACCCTAACCCTAGCCCGAACCCTAACCCTAACCCTTCCCCGAAGCCTGACCCTCACCCGTCCCCTAATCCTAACCCGGACGCTAACACTAACCCGCGCCCTCACACGTACGCTCCCCCTAAAGCGTTGTCGTACACTCACCTGGACCCTAAACCGTCCCCGTCCCCTAACCCTAACCCTAGCCCAAACCCTAACCCTAACCCTTCCCCGAAGCCTGACCCTCACCCGTCCCCTAATCCTAACCCGTACGCTAACACTAACCCGCGCCCTCAAATGTACACTCCCCCTAAAGAGTTGTCGTATCCTCACCTGGACCCTAAACCGTCCCCGTCCCCTAACCCTAACCCTAGCCCGAACCCTAACCCTAACCCTTCCCCGAAGCCTGACCCTCACCCGTCCCCTAATCCTAACCCGTACGCTAACACTAACCAGCGCCCTCACACGTACGCTCCCCCTAAAGCGTTGTCGTACCCTCACGTGGACCCTAAACCGTCCCCGTCCCCTAACCCTAACCCTAGCCCGAACCGTAACCCTAACCCTTCCCCGAAGCATGACCCTCACCCGTCCCCTAATCCTAACCCGTACGCTAACACTAACCCGCGCCCTCACACGTACGCTCCCCCTAAAGCGTTGTCGTACCCTCACCTGGACCCTAAACCGTCCCCGTCCCCTAACCCTAACCCTAACTCGAACCCTAACCCTAACCCTTCCCCGAAGCCTGACCCTCACCCGTCCCCTAATCCTAACCCGTACGCTAACACTAACCCGCGCCCTCACACGTACGCTCCCCCTAAAGCCTTGTCGTACCCTCACCTGGACCCTAAACCGTCCCCGTCCCCTAACCCTAACCCTAGCCCGAACCCTAACCCTAACACTTCCCCAAAGCCTGACACTCACCCGTCCCCTAATCCTAACCCGTACGCTAACACTAACCAGCGCCCTCACACGTACGCTCCCCCTAAAGCGTTGTCGTACCCTCACCTGGAACCTAAACCGTCCCCGTCCCCTAACCCTAACCCTAGCCCGAACCCTAACCCTAACCCTTCCCCGAAGCCTGACCCTCACCCGTCCCCTAATCCTAACCAGTATGCTAACACTAACCCGCGCCCTCACACGTACGCTCCCCCTAAAGCGTTGTCGTACCCTCACCTGGACCCTAAACCGTCCCCGTCCCCTAACCCTAACCCTAGCCCGAACCCTAACCCTAACCCTTCCCCAAAGCCTGACCCTCACCCGTCCCCTAATCCTAACCCGTACGCTAACACTAACCCGCGCCCTCACACGTACGCTCCCCCTAAAGCGTTGTCGTACCCTCACCTGGACCCTAAACCGTCCCCGTCCCCTAACCCTAACCCTAGCCCGAACCCTAGCCCTAACACTTCCCCGAAGCCTGACCCTCACCCGTCCCCTAATCCTAACACGTACGCTAACACTAACCCGCGCCCTCACACGTACGCTCCCCCTAAAGCCTTGTCGTACCCTCACCTGGACTCTAAACCGTCCCCGTCCCCTAACCCTAACCCTAGCCCGAACCCTAAGCCTAACCCTTCCCCGAAGCCTGACCCTCACCCGTCCCCTAATCCTAACCCGTACGCTAACACTAACCCGCGCCCTCACACGTACGATCCCCCTAAAGCGTTGTCGTACCCTCACCTGGACCCTAAACCATCCCCGTCCCCTAACCCTAACCCTAGCCCGAACCCTAACTCTAACCCTTCCCCGAAGCCTGACCCTCACCCGTCCCCTAATCCTAACCCGTACGCTAACACTAACCCGCGCCCTCACACGTACGCTCCCCCTAAAGCGTTGTCGTACCCTCACCTGGACCCTAAACCGTCCCCGTCCCCTAACCCTAACCCTAGCCCGAACCCTAACCCTAACACTTCCCTGAAGCCTGACCCTCACCCGTCCCCTAATTCTAACCCGTACGCTAACACTAACCCGCGCCCTCACACGTAAGCTCACCCTGAAGCGTTGTCGTACCCTCACCTGGACCCTAAACCGTCCCCGTCCCCTAACCCTAACCCTAGCCCGAACCCTAACCCTAACACTTCCCCGAAGTCTGACCCGCACCCGTCCCCTAATCCTAACACGTACGCTAACACTAACCCACGCCCTCACACGTACGCTCCCCCTAAAGCCTTGTCGTACCCTCACCTGGACCCTAAACCGTCCCCATCCCCTAACCCTAACCCTAGCCCGAACCCTAACCCTAACCCTTCCCCGAAGCCTGACCCTCACCCGTCCCCTAATCCTAACCCGTACGCTAACACTAACCCACGCCCTCACACGTAAGCTCCTCCTAAAGCGTTGTCGTACCCTCACCTGGACCCTAAACCGTCCCCGTCCCCTAACCCTAACCCTAGCCCGAACCCTAACCCTAACCCTTTCCCGAAGCCTGACCCTCACCCGTCCCCTAATCCTAACCCGTAGGCTAACACTAACCCGCGCCCTCACACGTACGCTCCCCCTAAAGCGTTGTCCTACCCTCACCTGGACCCTAAACGGTCCCCATCCCCTAACCCTAACCCTAGCCGGAACCCTAACCCTAACCCTTCCCCGAAGCCTGACCCTCACCCGTCCCCTAATCCTAACCCGGACGCTAACACTAACCCGTTCCCTCACACGTACGCTCCCCCTAAAGCGTTGTCGTACCCTCACCTGGACCCTAAACCGTCCCCGTCCCCTAACCCTAACCCTAGCCCGAATCCTAACCCTAACACTTCCCCAAAGCCTGACACTCACCCGTCCCCTAATCCTAACGCGTACGCTAACACTAACCAGCGCCCTCACACGTACGCTCCCCCTAAAGCGTTGTCGTACCCTCACCTGGACCCTAAACCGTCCCCGTCCCCTAACCCTAACCCTAGCCCGAACCCTAACCCTAACCCTTCCCCGAAGCCTGACCCTCACCCGTCCCCTAATCCTAACCAGTATGCTAACACTAACCCGCGCCCTCACACGTACGCTCCCCCTAAAGCGTTGTCGTACCCTCACCTGGACCCTAAACCGTCCCCGTCCCCTAACCCTAACCCTAGCCCGAACCCTAACCCTAACCCTTCCCCAAAGCCTTATCCTCACCCGTCCCCTAATCCTAACCCGTACGCTAACACTAACCCGCGCCCTCACACGTACCCTCCCCCTAAAGCGTTGTCGTACCCTCACCTGGACCCTAAACCGTCCCCGTCCCCTAACCCTAACCCTAGCCCAAACCCTAGCCCTAACACTTCCCCGAAGCCTGACCCTCACCCGTCCCCTAATCCTAACACGTACGCTAACACTAACCCGCGCCCTCACACGTACGCTCCCCCTAAAGCCTTGTCGTACCCTCACCTGGACTCTAAACCGTCCCCGTCCCCTAACCCTAACCCTAGCCCGAACCCTAAGCCTAACCCTTCCCCGAAGCCTGACCCTCACCCGTCCCCTAATCCTAACCCGTACGCTAACACTAACCCGCGCCCTCACACGTACGCTCCCCCTAAAGCGTTGTCGTACCCTCACCTGGACCCTAAACCGTCCCCGTCCCCTAACCCTAACCCTAGCCCGAACCCTAACTCTAACCCTTCCCCGAAGCCTGACACTCACCCGTCCCCTAATCCTAACCCGTACGCTAACACTAACCCGCGCCCTCACACGTACGCTCCCCCTAAAGCGTTGTCGTACCCTCACCTGGACCCTAAACCGTCCCCGTCCCCTAACCCTAACCCTAGCCCGAACCCTAACCCTAAACCTTCCCCGAAGCCTGACCCTCACCCGTCCCCTAATCCTAACCCGGACGCTAACACTAACCCGCGCCCTCACACGTACGCTCCCCCTAAAGCGTTGTCGTACACTCAACTGGACCCTAAACCGTCCCCGTCCCCTAACCCTAACCCTAGCCCAAACCATAACCCTAACCCTTCCCCGAAGCCTGACCCTCACCCGTCCCCTAATCCTAACCCGTACGCTAACACTAACCCGCGCCCTCAAATGTACGGTCCCCCTAAAGCGTTGTCGTACCCTCACCTGGACCCTAAACCGTCCCCGTCCCCTAACCCTAACCCTAGCCCGAACCCTAACCCTAACCCTTCCCCGAAGCCTGACCCTCACCCGTCCCCTAATCCTAACCCGTACGCTAACACTAACCCGCGCCCTCACACGTACGCTCCCCCTAAAGCGTTGTCGTATCCTCACCTGGACCCTAAACCGGCCCCGTCCCCTAACCCTAACCCTAGCCCGAACCCTAACCCTAACCCTTCCCCGAAGCCTGACCCTCACCCGTCCCCTAATCCTAACCCGTACGCTAACACTAACCAGCGCCCTCACACGTACGCTCCCCCTAAAGCGTTGTCGTACCCTCACGTGGACCCTAAACCGTCCCCGTCCCCTAACCCTAACCCTAGCCCGAACCCTAACCCTAACCCTTCCCCGAAGCATGACCCTCACCCGTCCCCTAATCCTAACCCGTACGCTAACACTAACCCGCGCCCTCACACGTACGCTCCCCCTAAAGCGTTGTCGTACCCTCACCTGGACCCTAAACCGTCCCCGTCCCCTAACCCTAACCCTAGCCCGAACCCTAACCCTAACCCTTCCCCGAAGCCTGACCCTCACCCGTCCCCTAATCCTAACCCGGACGCTAACACTAACCCACGCCCTCACACGTACGCTCCCCCTAAAGCGTTGTCGTACACTCACCTGGACCCTAAACCGTCCCCGTCCCCTAACCCTAACCCTAGCCCAAACCATAACCCTAACCCTTCCCCGAAGCCTGACCCTCACCCGTCCCCTAATCCTAACCCGTACGCTAACACTAACCCGCGCCCTCAAATGTACGGTCCCCCTAAAGCGTTGTCGTACCCTCACCTGGACCCTAAACCGTCCCCGTCCCCTAACCCTAACCCTAGCCCGAACCCTAACCCTAACCCTTCCCCGAAGCCTGACCCTCACCCGTCCCCTAATCCTAACCCGTACGCTAACACTAACCCGCGCCCTCACACGTACGCTCCCCCTAAAGCGTTGTCGTATCCTCACCTGGACCCTAAACCGGCCCCGTCCCCTAACCCTAACCCTAGCCCGAATCCTAACCCTAACACTTCCCCAAAGCCTGACACTCACCCGTCCCCTAATCCTAACGCGTACGCTAACACTAACCAGCGCCCTCACACGTACGCTCCCCCTAAAGCGTTGTCGTACCCTCACCTGGACCCTAAACCGTCCCCGTCCCCTAACCCTAACCCTAGCCCGAACCCTAACCCTAACCCTTCCCCGAAGCCTGACCCTCACCCGTCGCCTAATCCTAACCAGTATGCTAACACTAACCCGCGCCCTCACACGTACGCTCCCCCTAAAGCGTTGTCGTACCCTCACCTGGACCCTAAACCGTCCCCGTCCCCTAACCCTAACCCTAGCCCGAACCCTAACCCTAACCCTTCCCCAAAGCCTTATCCTCACCCGTCCCCTAATCCTAACCCGTACGCTAACACTAACCCGCGCCCTCACACGTACCCTCCCCCTAAAGCGTTGTCGTACCCTCACCTGGACCCTAAACCGTCCCCGTCCCCTAACCCTAACCCTAGCCCGAACCCTAGCCCTAACACTTCCCCGAAGCCTGAACCTCACCCGTCCCCTAATCCTAACACGTACGCTAACACTAACCCGCGCCCTCACACGTACGCTCCCCCTAAAGCCTTGTCGTACCCTCACCTGGACTCTAAACCGTCCCCGTCCCCTAACCCTAACCCTAGCCCGAACCCTAAGCCTAACCCTTCCCCGAAGCCTGACCCTCACCCGTCCCCTAATCCTAACCCGTACGCTAACACTAACCCGCACCCTCACACGTACGCTCCCCCTAAAGCGTTGTCGTACCCTCACCTGGACCCTAAACCGTCCCCGTCCCCTAACCCTAACCCTAGCCCGAACCCTAACCCTAACCCTTCCCCGAAGCCTGACCCTCAGCCGTCCCCTAATCCTAAACCGTACGCTAACACTAACCCGCGCCCTCACACGTACGCTCCCCCTAAAGCGTTGTCGTATCCTCACCTGGACCCTAAACCGGCCCCGTCCCCTAACCCTAACCCTAGCCCGAACCCTAACCCTAACCCTTCCCCGAAGCCTGACCCTCACCCGTCCCCTAATCCTAACCCGTACGCTAACACTAAACAGCGCCCTCACACGTACGCTCCCCCTAAAGCGTTGTCGTACCCTCACGTGGACCCTAAACCGTCCCCGTCCCCTAACCCTAACCCTAGCCCGAACCCTAACCCTAACCCTTCCCCGAAGCATGACCCTCACCCGTCCCCTAATCCTAACCCGTACGCTAACACTAACCCGCGCCCTCACACGTACGCTCCCCCTAAAGCGTTGTCGTACCCTCACCTGGACCCTAAACCGTCCCCGTCCCCTAACCCTAACCCTAGCCCGAACCCTAACTCTAACCCTTCCCCGAAGCCTGACACTCACCCGTCCCCTAATCCTAACCCGTACGCTAACACTAACCCGCGCCCTCACACGTACGCTCCCCCTAAAGCGTTGTCGTACCCTCACCTGGACCCTAAACCGTCCCCGTCCCCTAACCCTAACCCTAGCCCGAACCCTAACCCTAACCCTTCCCCGAAGCCTGACCCTCACCCGTCCCCTAATCCTAACCCGTACGCTAACAATAACCCGCGCCCTCAAATGTAAGGTCCCCCTAAAGCGTTGTCGTACCCTCACCTGGACCCTAAACCGTCCCCGTCCCCTAACCCTAACCCTAGCCCGAACCCTAACCCTAACCCTTCCCCGAAGCCTGACCCTCACCCGTCCCCTAATCCTAACCCGTACGCTAACACTAACCCGCGCCCTCACACGTACGCTCCCCCTAAAGCGTTGTCGTATCCTCACCTGGACCCTAAACCGGCCCCGTCCCCTAACCCTAACCCTAGCCCGAACCCTAACCCGAACCCTTCCCCGAAGCCTGACCCTCACCCGTCCCCTAATCCTAACCCGTACGCTAACACTAACCAGCGCCCTCACACGTACGCTCCCCCTAAAGCGTTGTCGTACCCTCACGTGGACCCTAAACCGTCCCCGTCCCCTAACCCTAACCCTAGCCCGAACCCTAACTCTAACCCTTCCCCGAAGCATGACCCTCACCCGTCCCCTAATCCTAACCCGTACGCTAACACTAACCCGCGCCCTCACACGTACGCTCCCCCTAAAGCGTTGTCGTACCCTCACCTGGACCCTAAACCGTCCCCGTCCCCTAACCCTAACCCTAGCCCGAACCCTAACACTAACCCTTCCCCGAAGCCTGACCCTCACCCGTCCCCTAATCCTAACCAGTATGCTAACACTAACCCGCGCCCTCACACGTACGCTCCCCCTAAAGCGTTGTCGTACCCTCACCTGGACCCTAAACCGTCCCCGTCCCCTAACCCTAACCCTAGCCCGAACCCTAACCCTAACCCTTCCCCAAAGCCTGACCCTCACCCGTCCCCTAATCCTAACCCGTACGCTAACACTAACCCGCGCCCTCACACGTACGCTCCCCCTAAAGCGTTGTCGTACCCTCACCTGGACCCTAAACCGTCCCCGTCCCCTAACCCTAACCCTAGCCCGAACCCTAGCCCTAACACTTCCCCGAAGCCTGACCCTCACCCGTCCCCTAATCCTAACACGTACGCTAACACTAACCCGCGCCCTCACACGTACGCTCCCCCTAAAGCCTTGTCGTACCCTCACCTGGACTCTAAACCGTCCCCGTCCCCTAACCCTAACCCTAGCCCGAACCCTAAGCCTAACCCTTCCCCGAAGCCTGACCCTCACCCGTCCCCTAATCCTAACCCGTACGCTAACACTAACCCGCGCCCTCACACGTACGCTCCCCCTAAAGCGTTGTCGTACCCTCACCTGGACCCTAAACCGTCCCCGTCCCCTAACCCTAACCCTAGCCCGAACCCTAACTCTAACCCTTCCCCGAAGCCTGACCCTCACCCGTCCCCTAATCCTAACCCGTACGCTAACACTAACCCGCGCCCTCACACGTACGCTCCCCCTAAAGCGTTGTCGTACCCTCACCTGGACCCTAAACCGTCCCCGTCCCCTAACCCTAACCCTAGCCCGAACCCTAACCCTAACCCTTCCCTGAAGCCTGACCCTCACCCGTCCCCTAATTCTAACCCGTACGCTAACACTAACCCGCGCCCTCACACGTAAGCTCACCCTGAAGCGTTGTCGTACCCTCACCTGGACCCTAAACCGTCCCCGTCCCCTAACCCTAACCCTAGCCCGAACCCTAACCCTAACACTTCCCCGAAGTCTGACCCGCACCCGTCCCCTAATCCTAACACGTACGCTAACACTAACCCACGCCCTCACACGTACGCTCCCCCTAAAGCCTTGTCGTACCCTCACCTGGACCCTAAACCGTCCCCATCCCCTAACCCTAACCCTAGCCCGAACCCTAACCCTAACCCTTCCCCGAAGCCTGACCCTCACCCGTCCCCTAATCCTAACCCGTACGCTAACACTAACCCACGCCCTCACACGTAAGCTCCTCCTAAAGCGTTGTCGTACCCTCACCTGGACCCTAAACCGTCCCCGTCCCCTAACCCTAACCCTAGCCCGAACCCTAACCCTAACCCTTTCCCGAAGCCTGACCCTCACCCGTCCCCTAATCCTAACCCGTAGGCTAACACTAACCCGCGCCCTCACACGTACGCTCCCCCTAAAGCGTTGTCGTACCCTCACCTGGACCCTAAACGGTCCCCATCCCCTAACCCTAACCCTAGCCCGAACCCTAACCCTAACCCTTCCCCGAAGCCTGACCCTCACCCGTCCCCTAATCCTAACCCGTACGCTAACACTAACCCGTTCCCTCACACGTACGCTCCCCCTAAAGCGTTGTCGTACCCTCACCTGGACCCTAAACCGTTCCCGTCCCCTAACCCTAACCCTAGCCCGAATCCTAACCCTAACACTTCCCCAAAGCCTGACACTCACCCGTCCCCTAATCCTAACGCGTACGCTAACACTAACCAGCGCCCTCACACGTACGCTCCCCCTAAAGCGTTGTCGTACCCTCACCTGGACCCTAAACCGTCCCCGTCCCCTAACCCTAACCCTAGCCCGAACCCTAACCCTAACCCTTCCCCGAAGCCTGACCCTCACCCGTCCCCTAATCCTAACCAGTATGCTAACACTAACCCGCGCCCTCACACGTACGCTCCCCCTAAAGCGTTGTCGTACCCTCACCTGGACCCTAAACCGTCCCCGTCCCCTAACCCTAACCCTAGCCCGAACCCTAACCCTAACCCTTCCCCAAAGCCTTATCCTCACCCGTCCCCTAATCATAACCCGTACGCTAACACTAACCCGCGCCCTCACACGTACCCTCCCCCTAAAGCGTTGTCGTACCCTCACCTGGACCCTAAACCGTCCCCGTCCCCTAACCCTAACCCTAGCCCGAACCCTAGGCCTAACACTTCCCCGAAGCCTGACCCTCACCCGTCCCCTAATCCTAACACGTACGCTAACACTAACCCGCGCCCTCACACGTACGCTCCCCCTAAAGCCTTGTCGTACCCTCACCTGGACTCTAAACCGTCCCCGTCCCCTAACCCTAACCCTAGCCCGAACCCTAAGCCTAACACTTCCCCGAAGCCTGACCCTCACCCGTCCCCTAATCCTAACCCGTACGCTAACACTAACCCGCGCCCTCACACGTACGCTCCCCCTAAAGCGTTGTCGTACCCTCACCTGGACCCTAAACCGTCCCCGTCCCCTAACCCTAACCCTAGCCCGAACCCTAACTCTAACCCTTCCCCGAAGCCTGACACTCACCCGTCCCCTAATCCTAACCCGTACGCTGACACTAACCCGCGCCCTCACACGTACGCTCCCCCTAAAGCGTTGTCGTACCCTCACCTGGACCCTAAACCGTCCCCGTCCCCTAACCCTAACCCTAGCCCGAACCCTAACCCTAACCCTTCCCCGAAGCCTGACCCTCACCCGTCCCCTAATCCTAACCCGGACGCTAACACTAACCCGCGCCCTCACACGTACGCTCCCCCTAAAGCGTTGTCGTACACTCACCTGGACCCTAAACCGTCCCCGTCCCCTAACCCTAACCCTAGCCCAAACCATAACCCTAACCCTTCCCCGAAGCCTGACCCTCACCCGTCCCCTAATCCTAACCCGTACGCTAACACTAACCCGCGCCCTCAAATGTACGGTCCCCCTAAAGCGTTGTCGTACCCTCACCTGGACCCTAAACCGTCCCCGTCCCCTAACCCTAACCCTAGCCCGAAACCTAACCCTAACCCTTCCCCGAAGCCTGACCCTCACCCGTCCCCTAATCCTAACCCGTACGCTAACACTAACCCGCGCCCTCACACGTACGCTCCCCCTAAAGCGTTGTCGTATCCTCACCTGGACCCTAAACCGGCCCCGTCCCCTAACCCTAACCCTAGCCCGAACCCTAACCCTAACCCTTCCCCGAAGCCTGACCCTCACCCGTCCCCTAATCCTAACCCGTACGCTAACACTAACCAGCGCCCTCACACGTACGCTCCCCCTAAAGCGTTGTCGTACCCTCACGTGGACCCTAAACCGTCCCCGTCCCCTAACCCTAACCCTAGCCCGAACCCTAACCCTAACCCTTCCCCGAAGCATGACCCTCACCCGTCCCCTAATCCTAACCCGTACGCTAACACTAACCCGCGCCCTCACACGTACGCTCCCCCTAAAGCGTTGTCGTACCCTCACCTGGACCCTAAACCGTCCCCGTCCCCTAACCCTAACCCTAGCCCGAACCCTAACTCTAACCCTTCCCCGAAGCCTGACACTCACCCGTCCCCTAATCCTAACCCGTACGCTAACACTAACCCGCGCCCTCACACGTACGCTCCCCCTAAAGCGTAGTCGTACCCTCACCTGGACCCTAAACCGTCCCCGTCCCCTAACCCTAACCCTAGCCCGAACCCTAACCCTAACCCTTCCCCGAAGCCTGACCCTCACCCGTCCCCTAATCCTAACCCGGACGCTAACACTAACCCGCGCCCTCACACGTACGCTCCCCCTAAAGCGTTGTCGTACACTCACCTGGACCCTAAACCGTCCCCGTCCCCTAACCCTAACCCTAGCCCAAACCATAACCCTAACCCTTCCCCGAAGCCTGACCCTCACCCGTCCCCTAATCCTAACCCGTACGCTAACACTAACCCGCGCCCTCAAATGTACGGTCCCCCTAAAGCGTTGTCGTACCCTCACCTGGACCCTAAACCGTCCCCGTCCCCTAACCCTAACCCTAGCCCGAACCCTAACCCTAACCCTTCCCCGAAGCCTGACCCTCACCCGTCCCCTAATCCTAACCCGTACGCTAACACTAACCCGCGCCCTCACACGTACGCTCCCCCTAAAGCGTTGTCGTATCCTCACCTGGACCCTAAACCGGCCCCGTCCCCTAACCCTAACCCTAGCCCGAACCCTAACCCTAACCCTTCCCCGAAGCCTGACCCTCACCCGTCCCCTAATCCTAACCCGTACGCTAACACTAACCAGCGCCCTCACACGTACGCTCCCCCTAAAGCGTTGTCGTACCCTCACGTGGACCCTAAACCGTCCCCGTCCCCTAACCCTAACCCTAGCCCGAACCCTAACTCTAACCCTTCCCCGAAGCATGACCCTCACCCGTCCCCTAATCCTAACCCGTACGCTAACACTAACCCGCGCCCTCACACGTACGCTCCCCCTAAAGCGTTGTCGTACCCTCACCTGGACCCTAAACCGTTCCCGTCCCCTAACCCTAACCCTAACTCGAACCCTAACCCTAACCCTTCCCCGAAGCCTGACCCTCACCCGTCCCCTAATCCTAACCCGTACGCTAACACTAACCCGCGCCCTCACACGTACGCTCTCCCTAAAGCCTTGCCGTACCCTCACCTGGACCCTAAACCGTCCCCGTCCCCTAACCCTAACCCTAGCCCGAACCCTAACCCTAACACTTCCCGAAAGCCTGACACTCACCCGTCCCCTAATCCTAACCCGTACGCTAACACTAACCAGCGCCCTCACACGTACGCTCCCCCTAAAGCGTTGTCGTACCCTCACCTGGACCCTAAACCGTCCCCGTCCCCTAACCCTAACCCTAGCCCGAACCCTAACCCTAACCCTTCCCCGAAGCCTGACCCTCACCCGTCCCCTAATCCTAACCAGTATGCTAACACTAACCCGCGCCCTCACACGTACGCTCCCCCTAAAGCGTTGTTGTACCCTCACCTGGACCATAAACCGTCCCCGTCCCCTAACCCTAACCCTAGCCCGAACCCTAACCCTAACCCTTCCCCGAAGCCTGACCCTCACCCGTCCCCTAATCCTAACCCGTACGCTAACACTAACCCGCGCCCTCACACGTACGCTCCCCCTAAAGCGTTGTCGTACCCTCACCTGGACCCTAAACCGTCCCCGTCCCCTAACCCTAACCCTAGCCCGAACCCTAACCCTAACCCTTCCCCGAAGCCTGACCCTCACCCGTCCCCTAATCCTAACCCGTACGATAACACTAACCCGCGCCCTCACACGTACGCTCCCCCTAAATCCTTGTCGTACCCTCACCTGGACCCTAAACCGTCCCCATCCCCTAACCCTAACCCTAGCCCGAACCCTAATCTTAACACTTCCCCGAAGCCTGACCCTCACCCGTCCCCTAATCCTAACCTGTATGCTAACACTAACCCGCGCCCTCACACGTACGCTCCCCCTAAAGTGTTGTCGTACCCTCACCTGGACCCTAAACCGTCCCCGTCCCCTAACTCTAACCCTACCCCGAACCCTAACCCTAACCCTTCCCCGATGCCTTACCCTCACCCGTCCCCTAATCCTAACCCGTACGCTAACACTAACCAGCGGCCTCACACGTACGCTCCCCCTAAAGCGTTGTCGTACCCTCACCTGGACCCTAAACCGTCCCCGTCCCCTAACCCTAACCCTAGCCCTAACCCTAACTCTAACCCTTCCCCGAAGCCTGACCCTCACCCGTCCCCTAATCCTAACCCGTACGCTAACACTAACCCGCGCCCTCACACGTACGCTCCCCCTAAAGCGTTGTCGTACCCTCACCTGGACCCTAAACCGTCCCCGTCCCCTAACCCTAACCCTAGCCCGAACCCTAACCCTAACCCTTCCCCGAAGCCTGACCCTCACCCGTCCCCTAATCCTAACCAGTATGCTAACACTAACCCGCGCCCTCACACGTACGCTCCCCCTAAAGCGTTGTCGTACCCTCACCTGGACCATAAACCGTCCCCGTCCCCTAACCCTAACCCTAGCCCGAACCCTAACCCTAACACTTCCCCGAAGCCTGACCCTCACCCGTCCCCTAATCCTAACCCGTACGCTAACACTAACCCGCGCCCTCACACGTACGCTCCCCCTAAAGCGTTGTCGTACCCTCACCTGGACCCTAAACCGTCCCCGTCCCCTAACCCTAACCCTAGCCCGAACCCTAACCCTAACACTTCCCCGAAGCCTGACCCTCACCCGTCCCCTAATCCTAACCCGTACGCTAACACTAACCCGCGCCCTCACACGTACGCTCCCCCTAAAGCGTTGTCGTACCCTCACCTGGACCCTAAACCGTCCCCGTCCCCTAACCCTAACCCTAGCCCGAACCCTAACCCTAACCCTTCCCCGAAGCCTGACCCTCACCCGTCCCCTAATCCTAACCAGTATGCTAACACTAACCCGCGCCCTCAAATGTACGGTCCCCCTAAAGCGTTGTCGTACCCTCACCTGGACCATAAACCGTCCCCGTCCCCTAACCCTAACCCTAGCCCGAACCCTAACCCTAACCCTTCCCCGAAGCCTGACCCTCACCCGTCCCCTAATCCTAACCCGTACGCTAACACTAACCCGCGCCCTCACACGTACGCTCCCCCTAAAGCGTTGTCGTACCCTCACCTGGACCCTAAACCGTCCCCGTCCCCTAACCCTAACCCTAGCCCGAACCCTAACCCTAACCCTTCCCCGAAGCCTGACCCTCACCCGTCCCCTAATCCTAACCCGTACGATAACACTAACCCGCGCCCTCACACGTACGCTCCCCCTAAATCCTTGTCGTACCCTCACCTGGACCCTAAACCGTCCCCATCCCCTAACCCTAACCCTAGCCCGAACCCTAATCTTAACACTTCCCCGAAGCCTGACCCTCACCCGTCCCCTAATCCTAACCTGTACGCTAACACTAACCCGCGCCCTCACACGTACGCTCCCCCTAAAGTGTTGTCGTACCCTCACCTGGACCCTAAACCGTCCCCGTCCCCTAACTCTAACCCTACCCCGAACCCTAACCCTAACCCTTCCCCGATGCCTTACCCTCACCCGTCCCCTAATCCTAACCCGTACGCTAACACTAACCAGCGGCCTCACACGTACGCTCCCCCTAAAGCGTTGTCGTACCCTCACCTGGACCCTAAACCGTCCCCGTCCCCTAACCCTAACCCTAGCACTAACCCTAACTCTAACCCTTCCCCGAAGCCTGACCCTCACCCGTCCCCTAATCCTAACCCGTACGCTAACACTAACCCGCGCCCTCACACGTACGCTCCCCCTAAAGCGTTGTCGTACCCTCACCTGGACCCTAAACCGTCCCCGTCCCCTAACCCTAACCCTAGCCCGAACCCTAACCCTAACCCTTCCCCGAAGCCTGACCCTCACCCGTCCCCTAATCCTAACCAGTATGCTAACACTAACCCGCGCCCTCACACGTACGCTCCCCCTAAAGCGTTGTCGTACCCTCACCTGGACCATAAACCGTCCCCGTCCCCTAACCCTAACCCTAGCCCGAACCCTAACCCTAACCCTTCCCCGAAGCCTGACCCTCACCCGTCCCCTAATCCTAACCCGTACGCTAACACTAACCCGCGCCCTCACACGTACGCTCCCCCTAAAGCGTTGTCGTACCCTCACCTGGACCCTAAACCGTCCCCGTCCCCTAACCCTAACCCTAGCCCGAACCCTAACCCTAAAACTTCCCCGAAGCCTGACCCTCACCCGTCCCCTAATCCTAACCCGTACGCTAACACTAACCCGCGCCCTCACACGTACGCTCCCCCTAAAGCGTTGTCGTACCCTCACCTGGACCCTAAACCGTCCCCGTCCCCTAACCCTAACCCTAGCCCGAACCCTAACCCTAACACTTCCCCGAAGCCTGACCCTCACCCGTCCCCTAATCCTAACCAGTATGCTAACACTAACCCGCGCCCTCAAATGTACGGTCCCCCTAAAGCGTTGTCGTACCCTCACCTGGACCATAAACCGTCCCCGTCCCCTAACCCTAACCCTAGCCCGAACCCTAACCCTAACCCTTCCCCGAAGCCTGACCCTCACCCGTCCCCTAATCCTAACCCGTACGCTAACACTAACCCGCGCCCTCACACGTACGCTCCCCCTAAAGCGTTGTCGTACCCTCACCTGGACCCTAAACCGTCCCCGTCCCCTAACCCTAACCCTAGCCCGAACCCTAACTCTAACCCTTCCCCGAAGCCTGACCCTCACCCGTCCCCTAATCCTAACCCGTACGATAACACTAACCCGCGCCCTCACACGTACGCTCCCCCTAAATCCTTGTCGTACCCTCACCTGGACCCTAAACCGTCCCCATCCCCTAACCCTAACCCTAGCCCGAACCCTAATCTTAACACTTCCCCGAAGCCTGACCCTCACCCGTCCCCTAATCCTAACCTGTACGCTAACACTAACCCGCGCCCTCACACGTACGCTCCCCCTAAAGTGTTGTCGTACCCTCACCTGGACCCTAAACCGTCCCCGTCCCCTAACTCTAACCCTACCCCGAACCCTAACCCTAACCCTTCCCCGATGCCTTACCCTCACCCGTCCCCTAATCCTAACCCGTACGCTAACACTAACCAGCGGCCTCACACGTACGCTCCCCCTAAAGCGTTGTCGTACCCTCACCTGGACCCTAAACCGTCCCCGTCCCCTAACCCTAACCCTAGCCCTAACCCTAACTCTAACCCTTCCCCGAAGCCTGACCCTCACCCGTCCCCTAATCCTAACCCGTACGCTAACACTAACCCGCGCCCTCACACGTACGCTCCCCCTAAAGCGTTGTCGTACACTCACCTGGACCCTAAACCGTCCCCGGCCCCTAACCGTAACCCTAGCCCGAACCCTAACCCTAACCCTTCCCCGAAGCCTGACCCTCACCCGTCCCCTAATCCTAACCTGTACGCTAACACTAACCCGCGCCCTCACACGTACGCTCCCCCTAAAGCGTTGTCGTACCCTCACCTGGACCCTAAACCGTCCCCGTCCCCTAACCCTAACCCTAGCCCGAACCCTAACCCTAACCCTTCCCCGAAGCCTGACCCTCACCTGTCCCCTAATCCTAACACGTACGCTAACACTAACCCGCGCCCTCACACGTACTCTCCCCCTAAAGCGTTGTCGTACCCTCACCTGGACCCTAAACCGTCCCCGTCCCCTAACCCTAACCCTAGCCCGAACCCTAACCCTAACCCTTCCCCGAAGCCTGACCCTCACCCGTCCCCTAATCCTAACCCGTACGCTAACACTAACCCGCGCCCTCACACGTACGCTCCCCCTAAAGCGTTGTCGTACCCTCACCTGGACCCTAAACCGTCCCCGTCCCCTAACCCTAACCCTAGCCCGAACCCTAACTCTAACCCTTCCCCGAAGCCTGACCCTCACCCGTCCCCTAATCCTAACCCGTACGCTAACACTAACCCGCGCCCTCACACGTACGCTCCCCCTAAAGCATTGTCGTACCCTCACGTGGACCCTAAACCGTCCCCGTCCCCTAACCCTAACCCTAGTCCGAACCCTAACCCTAACATTTCCCCGAAGCCTGACCCTCACCCGTCCCCTAATCCTAACCCGTACGCTAACACTAACCCGCGCCCTCACACGTACGCTCCCCCTAAAGCGTTGTCGTACCCTCACCTGGACCCTAAACCGTCCCCGTCCCCTAACCCTAACCCTAGCCCGAACCCTAACTCTAACCCTTCCCCGAAGCCTGACCCTCACCCGTCCCCTAATCCTAACCCGTACGCTAACACTAACCCGCGCCCTCACACGTACGCTCCCCCTAAAGCGTTGTCGTACCCTCACCTGGACCCTAAACCGTCCCCGTCCCCTAACCCTAACCCTAGCCCGAACCCTAACCCTAACCCTTCCCCGAAGCCTGACCCTCACCCGTCCCCTAATCCTAACCCGTACGCTAACACTAACCCGCGCCCTCACACGTACGCTCCCCCTAAAGCGTTGTCGTACCCTCACCTGGACCCTAAACCGGCCCCGTCCCCTAACCCTAACCCTAGCCCGAACCCTAACCCTAACCCTTCCCCGAAGCCTGACCCTCACCCGTCCCCTAATCCTAACCAGTATGCTAACACTAACCCGCGCCCTCAAACGTACGCTCCCCCTAAAGCGTTGTCGTACCCTCACCTGGACCCTAAACCGTCCCCGTCCCCTAACCCTAACCCTAGCCCGAACCCTAACCCTAACCCTTCCCCAAAGCCTGACCCTCACCCGTCCCCTAATCCTAACCCGTACGCTAACACTAACCCGCGCCCTCACACGTACGCTCCCCCTAAAGCGTTGTCGTACCCTCACCTGGACCCTAAACCGTCCCCGTCCCCTAACCCTAACCCTAGCCCGAACCCTAGCCCTAACACTTCCCCGAAGCCTGACCCTCACCCGTCACCTAATCCTAACACGTACGCTAACACTAACCCGCGCCCTCACACGTACGCTCCCCCTAAAGCCTTGTCGTACCCTCACCTGGACTCTAAACCGTCCCCGTCCCCTAACCCTAACCCTAGCCCGAACCCTAAGCCTAACCCTTCCCCGAAGCCTGACCCTCACCCGTCCCCTAATCCTAACCCGTACGCTAACACTAACCCGCGCCCTCACACGTACGCTCCCCCTAAAGCGTTGTCGTACCCTCACCTGGACCCTAAACCGTCCCCGTCCCCTAACCCTAACCGTAGCCCGAACCCTAACTCTAACCCTTCCCCGAAGCCTGACCCTCACCCGTCCCCTAATCCTAACCCGTACGCTAACACTAACCCGCGCCCTCACACGTACGCTCCCCCTAAAGTGTTGTCGTACCCTCACCTGGACCCTAAACCGTCCCCGTCCCCTAACCCTAACCCTAGCCCGAAACCTAACCCTAACATTTCGCCGAAGCCTGACCCTCACCCGTCCCCTAATCCTAACCCGTACGCTAACACTAACCCGCGCCCTCACACGTAAGCTCTCCCTGAAGCGTTGTCGTACCCTCACCTGGACCCTAAACCGTCCCCGTCCCCTAACCCTAACCCTAGCCCGAACCCTAACCCTAAACCTTTCCCGAAGCCTGACCCTCACCCGTCCCCTAATCCTAAACCGTACGCTAACACTAACCCGCGCCCTCACACGTACGCTCCCCCTAAAGCGTTGTCGTACCCTCACCTGGACCCTAAACCGTCCCCATCCCCTAACCCTAACCCTAGCACGAAACCTAACCCTAACCCTTCCCCGAAGCCTGACCCTCACCCCTCCCCTAATCGTAACCCGTACGCTAACACTAACCCGCGCCCTCACACGTACGCTCCCCCTAAAGCGTTGTCGTACCCTCACCTGGACCCTAAACCGTCCCCATCCCCTAACCCTAACCCTAGCCCGAACCCTAACCCTAACCCTTCCCCGAAGTCTGACCCGCACCCGTCCCCTAATCCTAACACGTACGCTAACACTAACCCACGCCCTCACACGTACGCTCCCCCTAAAGCCTTGTCGTACCCTCACCTGGACCCTAAACCGTCCCCATCCCCTAACCCTAACCCTAGCCCGAACCCTAACCCTAACCCTTCCCCGAAGCCTGACCCTCACCCGTCCCCTAATCCTAACCCGTACGCTAACACTAACCCGCGCCCTCACACGTAAGCTCCTCCTAAAGCGTTGTCGTACCCTCACCTGGACCCTAAACCGTCCCCGTCCCCTAACCCTAACCCTAGCCCGAACCCTAACCCTAACCCTTTCCGGAAGCCTGACCCTCACCCGTCCCGTAATCCTAACCCGTAGGCTAACACTAACCCACGCTCTCACACGTACGCTCCCCCTAAAGCCTTGTCGTACCCTCACCTGGACCCTAAACCGTCCCCATCCCCTAACCCTAACCCTAGCCCGAACCCTATCCCTAACCCTACCCCGAAGCCTGACCCTCACCCGTCCCCTAATCCTAACCCGTAGGCTAACACTAACCCGCGCCCTCACATGTACGCTCCCCCTAAAGCGTTGTCGTACACTCACCTGGACCCTAAACCGTCCCCGTCCCCTAACCCTAACCCTAGCCCGAACCCTAACCCTAACACTTCCCCAAAGCCTGACACTCACCCGTCCCCTAATCCTAACCCGTACGCTAACACTAACCAGCGCCCTCACACGTACGCTCCCCCTAAAGCGTTGTCGTACCCTCACCTGGACCCTAAACCGTCCCCGTCCCCTAACCCTAACCCTAGCCCGAACCCTAACCCTAACCCTTCCCCGAAGCCTGACCCTCACCCGTCCCCTAATCCTAACCAGTATGCTAACACTAACCCGCGCCCTCACACGTACGCTCCCCCTAAAGCGTTGTCGTACCCTCACCTGGACCCTAAACCGTCCCCGTCCCCTAACCCTAACCCTAGCCCGAACCCTAACCCTAAGACTTCCCCGAAGCCTGACTCTCACCCGTCCCCTAATCCTAACCCGTACGCTAACACTAACCCGCGCCCTCACACGTACGCTCCCCCTAAAGCGTTGACGTACACTCACCTGGACCCTAAACCGTCCCCGTCCCCTAACCCTAACCCTAGCCGAAACCCTAACCCTAACCCTTCCCCGAAGCCTGACCCTCACCCGTCCCCTAATCCTAACCCGTACGCTAACACTAACCCGCGCCCTCAAATGTACGGTCCCCCTAAAGCGTTGTCGTACCCTCACCTGGACCCTAAACCGTCCCCGTCCCCTAACCCTAACCCTAGCCCGAACCCTAACCCTAACCCTTCCCTGAAGCCTGACCCTCACCCGTCCCCTAATCCTAACCCGTACGCTAACACTAACCCGCGCCCTCACACGTACGCTCCCCCTAAAGCGTTGTCGTACCCTCACCTGGACCCTAAACCGTCCCCGTCCCCTAACCCTAACCCTAGCCCGAACCCTAACCCTAACCCTTCCCCGAAGCCTGACCCTCACCCGTCCCCTAATCCTAACCCGTACGCTAACACTAACCCGCGCCCTCACACGTACGCTCCCCCTAAAGAGTTGTCGTATCCTCACCTGGACCCTAAACCGTCCCCGTCCCCTAACCCTAACCCTAGCCCGAACCCTAACCCTAACCCTTCCCCGAAGCCTGACCCTCACCCGTCCCCTAATCCTAACCCGTACGCTAACACTAACCAGCGCCCTCACACGTAGGCTCCCCCTAAAGCGTTGTCGTACCCTCACGTGGAACCTAAACCGTCCCCGTCCCCTAACCCTAACCCTAGCCCGAACCCTAACCCTAACCCTTCCCCGAAGCATGACCCTCACCCGTCCCCTAATCCTAACCCGTACGCTAACACTAACCCGCGCCCTCACACGTACGCTCCCCCTAAAGCGTTGTCGTACCCTCACCTGGACCCTAAACCGTCCCCGTCTCCTAACCCTAACCCTAGCCCGAACCCTAACCTTAACAGTTCCCCGAAGCCTGACCCTCACCCGTCCCCTAATCCTAGCCCGTACGCTAACACTAACCCGCGCCCTCACACGTACGCTCCCCCTAAAGCGTTGTCGTACCCTCACCTGCACCCTAAACCGTCCCCGTCCCCTAACCCTAACCCTAGCCCGAACCCTAACCGTAACCCTTCCCTGAAGCCTGACCCTCACCCGTCCCCTAATCCTAACCCGTATGCTAACCCTAACCCGCGCCCTCACACGTACGCTCCCCCTAAAGCGTTGTCGTACCCTCACCTGGACCCTAAACCGTCCCCGTCCCCTAACCCTAACCCTAGCCCGAACCCTAACCCTAACCCTTCCCAGAAGCCTGACCCTCACCCGTTCCGTAATCCTAACCCGTAGGCTAACACTAACCCGCGCCCTCACATGTACGCTCCCCCTAAAGCGTTGTCGTACCCTCACCTGGACCCTAAACCGTCCCCATCCCCTAACCCTAACCCTAGCACGAACCCTAACCCTAACCCTTCCCCGAAGCCTGGCCCTCACCCGTCCCCTAATCCTAACCCGTACGCTAACACTAACCCGCGCCCTCACACGTACGCTCCCCCTAAAGCGTTGTCGTACCCTCACCTGGACCCTAAACCGTCCCCGTCCCCTAAGCCTAACCCTAGCCCGAACCCTAACCCTAAACCTTCCCCGAAGCCTGACCCTCACCCGTCCCCTAATCCTAACCCGTACGCTAACACTAACCCGCGCCCTCACACGTACGCTCCCCCTAAACCGTTGTCGTACCCTCACCTGGACCCTAAACCGTCCCCGTTCCCTAAGCCTAGCCCTAGCCCGAAACCTAACCCTAACCCTTCCCCGAAGCCTGACCCTCACCCGTCCCCTAATCCAACCTGTACGCTAACACTAACCCGCGCCCTCACACGTACGCTCCCCTTAAAGAGTTGTCGTACCCTCACCTGGACCCTAAACCGTCCCCGTCCCCTAACCCTAACCCTAGCCCGAACCCTAACCCTAACCTTTCCCAGAAGCCTGACCCTCACCCGTCCCCTAATCCTAAACCGTACGCTAACACTAACCCGCGCCCTCACACGTACGTTCCCCCTAAAGCATTGTCGTACCCTCACCTGGACCCTAAACCGTCCCCATCCCCTAACCCTAACCCTAGCACGAACCCTAACCCTAACCCTTCCGCGAAGCCTGACCCTCACCCCTCCCCTAATCCTAACCCGTACGCTAACACTAACCCGCGCCCTCACACGTACGCTCCCCCTAAAGCGTTGTCGTACCCTCACCTGGACCCTAAACCGTCCCCGTTCCCTAACCCTAACCCTAGTCCGAACCGTAACCCTAACCCTTCCCCGAAACCTGACACTCACCCGTCCCCTAATCGTAACCCGTACGCTAACACTAACCCACGCCCTCACACGTACGCTCCCACTAAAGCGTTGTCGTACCCTCACCTGGACCCTAAACAGTCCCCATCCCCTAACCTTAACCCTAGCACGAACCCTAACCTAATCCATCCCCGAAGCCTGACCCTCACCCGTCCCCTAATCCTAAACCGTACGCTAACACTAACCCGCGCCCTCACACGTACGCTCCCCCTAAAGCGTTGTCGTACCCTCACCTGGACCCTAAACCGTCCCCGTCCCCTAACCCTAACCCTAGCCCGAACCCTAACCCTAACCCTTCCCCAAAGCCTGACCCTCACCCGTCCCCTAATCCTAACCCGTACGCTAACACTAACCCGCGCCCTCACACGTACGCTCCCCCTAAAGCGTTGTCGTACCCTCACCTGGACCCTAAACCGTCCCCGTCCCCTAACCCTAACCCTAGCCCGAACCCTAACCCTAACCCTTCCCCGAAGCCTGACCCTCACCCGTCCCCTAATCCTAACCCGTACGCTAACACTAACCCGCGCCCTCACACCTACGCTCCCCCTAAAGCGTTGTCATACACTCACCTGGACCCTAAACTGTCCCCGTCCCCTAACCCTAACCCTAGCCAAAACCCTAACCCTAACCCTTCCCCGAAGCCTGACCCTCACCCGTCCCCTAATCCTAACCCGTACGCTAACACTAACCTGCGCCCTCAAATGTACGGTCCCCCTAAAGCGTTGTCGTACCCTCACTTGGACCCTAAACCGTCCCCGTCCCCTAACCCTAACCCTAGCCCGAACCCTAACCCTAACCCTTCCCAGAAGCCTGACCCTCACCCGTCCCCTAATCCTAACCCGTACGCTAACACTAACCCGCGCCCTCACACGTACGCTCCCCCTAAAGCGTTGTCGTACCCTCACCTGGACCCTAAACCGTCCCCGTCCCCTAACCCTAACCCTAGCCCGAACCCTAGCCCTAACACTTCCCCGAAGCCTGACCCTCACCCGTCCCCTAATCCTAACACGTACGCTAACACTAACCCGCGCCCTCACACGTACGCTCCCCCTAAAGCGTTGTCGTACCCTCACCTGGACCCTAAACCGTCCCCGTCCCCTAACCCTAACCCTAGCCCGAACCCTAACCCTAACCCTTCCCCAAAGCCTGACCCTCACCCGTCCCCTAATCCTAACCCGTACGCTAACACTAACCCGCGCCCTCACACGTACGCTCCCCCTAAAGCGTTGTCGTACCCTCACCTAGACCCTAAACCGTCCCAGTCCCCTAACCCTAACCCTAGCCCGAACCCTAACTCTAACCCTTCCCCGAAGCCTGACCCTCACCCGTCCCCTAATCCTAACCCGTACGCTAACACTAACCCGCGCCCTCACACGTACGCTCCCCCTAAAGCGTTGTCGTACCCTCACCTGGACCCTAAACCGTCCCCGTCCCCTAACCCTAACCCTAGCCCGAACCCTAACCCTAACATTTCCCCGAAGCCTGACCCTCACCCGTCCCCTAATCCTAACCCGTACGCTAACACTAACCCGCGCCCTCACACGTACGCTCCCCCTAAAGCGTTGTCGTACCCTCACCTGGACCCTAAACCGTCCCCGTCCCCTAACCCTAACCCTAGCCCTAACCCTAACTCTAACCCTTCCCCGAAGCCTGACCCTCACCCGTCCCCTAATCCTAACCCGTACGCTAACACTAACCCGCGCCCTCACACGTACGCTCCCCCTAAAGCGTTGTCGTACCCTCACCTGGACCCTAAACCGTCCCCGTCCCCTAACCCTAACCCTAGCCCGAACCCTAACCCTAACCCTTCCCCGAAGCCTGACCCTCACCCGTCCCCTAATCCTAACCCGTACGCTAACACTAACTCGCGCCCTCACACCTACGCTCCCCCTAAAGCGTTGTCGTACCCTCACCTGGACCCTAAACCGTCCCCGTCCCCTAACCCTAACCCTAGCCCGAACCCTAACCCTAACCCTTCCCCGAAGCCTGACCCTCACCCGTCACCTAATCCTAACCAGTATGCTAACACTAACCCGCGCCCTCAAACGTACGCTCCCCCTAAAGCGTTGTCGTACCCTCACCTGGACCCTAAACCGTCCCCGTCCCCTAACCCTAACCCTAGCCCGAACCCTAACCCTAACCCTTCCCCAAAGCCTGACCCTCACCCGTCCCCTAATCCTAACCCGTACGCTAACACTAACCCGCGCCCTCACACGTACGCTCCCCCTAAAGCGTTGTCGTACCCTCACCTGGACCCTAAACCGTCCCCGTCCCCTAACCCTAACCCTAGCCCGAACCCTAGCCCTAACACTTCCCCGAAGCCTGACCCTCACCCGTCCCCTAATCCTAACACGTACGCTAACACTAACCCGCGCCCTCACACGTACGCTCCCCCTAAAGCCTTGTCGTACCCTCACCTGGACTCTAAACCGTCCCCGTCCCCTAACCCTAACCATAGCCCGAACCCTAAGCCTAACCCTTCCCCGAAGCCTGACCCTCACCCGTCCCCTAATCCTAACCCGTACGCTAACACTAACCCGCGCCCTCACACGTACGCTCCCCCTAAAGCGTTGTCGTACCCTCACCTGGACCCTAAACCGTCCCCGTCCCCTAACCCTAACCCTAGCCCGAACCCTAACTCTAACCCTTCCCCGAAGCCTGACCCTCACCCGTCCCCTAATCCTAACCCGTACGCTAACACTAACCCGCGCCCTCACACGTACGCTCCCCCTAAAGCGTTGTCGTACCCTCACCTGGACCCTAAACCGTCCCCGTCCCCTAACCCTAACCCTAGCCCGAACCCTAGCCCTAACACTTCCCCGAAGCCTGACCCTCACTCGTCCCCTAATCCTAACACGTACGCTAACACTAACCCGCGCCCTCACACGTACGCTCCCCCTAAAGCCTTGTCGTACCCTCACCTGGACTCTAAACCGTCCCCGTCCCCTAACCCTAACCCTAGCCCGAACCCTAAGCCTAACCCTTCCCCGAAGCCTGACCCTCACCCGTCCCCTAATCCTAACCCGTACGCTAACACTAACCCGCGCCCTCACACGTACGCTTCCCCTAAAGCGTTGTCGTACCCTCACCTGGACCCTAAACCGTCCCCGTCCCCTAACCCTAACCCTAGCCCGAACCCTAACTCTAACCCTTCCCCGAAGCCTGACCCTCACCCGTCCCCTAATCCTAACCCGTACGCTAACACTAACCCGCGCCCTCACACGTACGCTCCCCCTAAAGTGTTGTCGTACCCTCACCTGGACCCTAAACCTTCCCCGTCCCCTAACCCTAACCCTAGCCCGAAACCTAACCCTAACCCTTCCCCGAAGCCTGACCCTCACCCGACCCCTAATCCTAACCCGTACGCTAACACTAACCCGCGCCCTCACACGTAAGCTCCCCCTGAAGCGTTGTCGTACCCTGACCTGGACCCTAAACCGTCCCCGTCCCCTAACCCTAACCCTAGCCCGAACCCTAACCCTAAACCTTTCCCAAAGCCTGACCCTCACCCGTCCCCTAATCCTAACACGTACGCTAACACTAACCCACGCCCTCACACGTACGCTCCCCCTAAAGCCTTGTCGTACCCTCACCTGGACCCTAAACCGTCCCCGTCCCATAACCCTAACCCTAGCCCGAACCCTAACCCTAACCCTTTCCGGAAGCCTGACCCTCACCCGTCCCGTAATCCTAACCCGTAGGCTAACACTAACCCACGCCCTCACACGTACGCTCCCCCTAAAGCCTTGTCGTACCCTCACCTGGACCCTAAACCGTCCCCATCCCCTAACCCTAACCCTAGCCCGAACCCTAACCCTAACCCTTCCCCGAAGCCTGACCCTCACCCGTCCCCTAATCTTAACCCGTAGGCTAACACTAACCCGCGCCCTCACACGTACGCTCCCCCTAAAGCATTGTAGTACACTCACCTGGACCCTAAACCGTCCCCGTCCCCTAACCCTAACCCTAGCCCGAACCCTAACCCTAACACTTCCCCAAAGCCTGACACTCACCCGTCCCCTAATCCTAACCCGTACGCAAACACTAACCAGCGCACTCACACGTACGCTCCCCCTAAAGCGTTGTCGTACCCTCACCTGGACCCTAAACCGTCCCCGTCCCCTAACCCTAACCCTAGCCCGAACCCTAACCCTAACCCTTCCCTAAAGCCTGACCCTCACCCGTCCCCTAATCCTAACCCGTACGCTAACACTAACCCGCGCCCTCACACGCACGCTCCCCCTAAAGCGTTGTCGTACCCTCACCTGGACCCTAAACCGTCCCCGTCCCCTAACCCTAACCCTAGACCCGAACCCTAGCCCTAACACTTCCCCGAAGCCTGACCCTCACCCGTCCCCTAATCCTAACACGTACGCTAACACTAACCCGCGCCCTCACACGTACGCTCCCCCTAAAGCCTTGTCGTACCCTCACCTGGACTCTAAACCGTCCCCGTCCCCTAACCCTAACCCTAGCCCGAACCCTAAGCCTAACCCTTCCCCGAAGCCTGACCCTCACCCGTCCCTTAATCCTAAACCGTACGCTAACACTAACCCGCGCCCTCACACGTACGCTCCCCCTAAAGCGTTGTCGTACCCTCACGTGGACCCTAAACCGTCCCCGTCCCCTAACCCTAACCCTAGCCCGAACCCTAACTCTAACCCTTCCCCGAAGCCTGACCCTCACCCGTCCCCTAATCCTAACCCGTACGCTAACACTAACCCGCGCCCTCACACGTACGCTCCCCCTAAAGCGTTGTCGTACCCTCACCTGGACCCTAAACCGTCCCCGTCCCCTAACCCTAACCCTACCCCGAACCCTAGCCCTAACCCTTCCCCGATGCCTGACCCTCACCCGTCCACTAATCCTAACCAGTACGCTAACACTAATCCGCGCCCTCACACGTACGCTCCCCCTAAAGCGTTGTCGTACCCTCACCTGAACCCTAAACCATCCCCGTCCCCTAACCCTAACCCTAGCCCGAACCCTAACTCTAACCCTTCCCCGAAGCCTGACCCTCACCCGTCCCCTAATCCTAACCCGTACGCTAACACTAACCCGCGCCCTCACGTGTACGCTCCCCCTAAAGCCTTGTCGTACCCTCACCTGGACCCTAAACCGTCCCCGTCCCCTAACCCTAACCCTAGCCCAAACCCTAAACCTAACCCTTCCCCGAAGCCTGACCCTCACCCGTCCCCTAATCCTAGCCCGTATGCTAACACTAACCCGCGCCCTCACACCTACGCTCCCCCTAAAGCGTTGTCGTACCCTCACCTGGACCCTAAACTGTCCCCGTCCCCTAACCCTAACCCTAGCCCGAATCCTAACCCTAACCCTTCCCTGAAGCCTGACCCTCACCCGTCCCCTAATCCTAACCCGTATGCTAACACTAACCCGCGCCCTCACACGTACGCTCCCCCTAAAGCGTTGTCGTACCCTCACCTGGACTCTAAACCGTCCCCATCCCCTAACCCTAACCCTAGCCCGAACCCTAACCCTAACCCTTCCCAGAAGCCTGACCCTCACCCGTTCCCTAATCCTAACCCGTATGCTAACACTAACCCGCGCCCTCACACGTACGCTCCCCCTAAAGCGTTGTCGTACCCTCACCTGGACCCTAAACCGTCCCCATCCCCTAACCCTAACCCTAGCACGAACCCTAACCCTAACCCTTCCCCGAAGCCTGGCCCTCACCCGTCCCCTAATCCTAACCCGTACGCTAACACTAAACCGCGCCCTCACACGTACGGTCCCCCTAAAGCGTTGTCGTACCCTCACCTGGACCCTAAACCGTCCCCGTCCCCTAAACCTAACCCTAGCCCGAACCCTAACCTTAACACTTCCCCGAAGCCTGACCCTCACCCGTCCCCTAATCCTAACCCGTACGCTAACACTAACCCACGCCCTCACACGTACGCTCCCCCTAAAGCGTTGTCGTACCCTCACCTGGACCCTAAACCGTCCCCGTCCCCTAACCCTAACCCTAGCCCGAACCCTAACCCTAACCCTTCCCCGAAGCCTGACCCTCACCCGTCCCCTAATCCTAACCCGTACGCTAACACTAACCCGCGCCCTCACACGTACGCTCCCCCTAAAGCGTTGTCGTTCCCTCACATGGACCCTAAACCGTCACCGTCCCCTAAGCCTAACCCTAGCCGGAAACCTAACCCTAAACCTTCACCGAAGCCTGGCCCTCACCCGTCCCCTAATCCTAACCCGTACGCTAACACTAACCCGAACCCTCACACGTACGCTCCCCCTAAAGCGTTGTCGTACCCTCACCTGGACCCTAAACTGTCCCCGTCCCCTAACCCTAACCCTAGCCCGAACCCTAACCGTAACCCTTCCCTGAAGCCTGACCCTCACCCGTCCCCTAATCCTAACCCGTATGCTAACCCTAACCCGCGCCCTCACACGTACGCTCCCCCTAAAGCGTTGTCGTACCCTCACCTGGACCCTAAACCGTCCCCGTCCCCTAACCCTAACCCTAGCCCGAACCCTAACCCTAACCCTTCCCAGAAGCCTGACCCTCACCCGTTCCGTAATCCTAACCCGTATGCTAACACTAACCCGCGCCCTAACATGTACGCTCCCCCTAAAGCGTTGTCGTACCCTCACCTGGACCCTAAACCGTCCCCATCCCCTAACCCTAACCCTAGCACGAACCCTAACCCTAACCCTTCCCCGAAGCCTGGCCCTCACCCGTCCCCTAATCCTAACCCGTACGCTAACACTAACCCGCGCCCTCACACGTACGCTCCCCCTAAAGCGTTGTCGTACCCTCACCTGGACCCTAAACCGTCCCCGTCCCCTAACCCTAACCCTAGCCCTAACCCTAACTCTAACCCTTCCCCGAAGCCTGACCCTCACCCGTCCCCTAATCCTAACCCGTACGCTAACACTAACCCGCGCCCTCACACGTACGCTCCCCCTAAAGCGTTGTCGTACCCTCACCTGGACCCTAAACCGTCCCCGTCCCCTAACCCTAACCCTAGCCCGAACCCTAACCCTAACCCTTCCCCGAAGCCTGACCCTCACCCGTCCCCTAATCCTAACCCGTACGCTAACACTAACCCGCGCCCTCACACGTACGCTCCCCCTAAAGCGTTGTCGTACCCTCACCTGGACCCTAAACCGTACCCGTCCCCTAACCCTAACCCTAGCCCGAACCCTAACCCTAACCCTTCCCCGAAGCCTGACCCTCACCCGTCCTCTAATCCTAACCAGTATGCTAACACTAACCCGCGCACTCAAACGTACGCTCCCCCTAAAGCGTTGTCGTACCCTCACCTGGACCCTAAACCGTCCCCGTCCCCTAACCCTAACCCTAGCCCGAACCCTAACCCTAACCCTTCCCCAAAGCCTGACGCTCACCCGTCCCCTAATCCTAACCCGTACGCTAACACTAACCCGCGCCCTCACACGTACGCTCCCCCTAAAGCGTTGTCGTACCCTCACCTGGACCCTAAACCGTCCCCGTCCCCTAACCCTAACCCTAGCCCGAACCCTAGCCCTAACACTTCCCCGAAGCCTGACCCTCACCCGTCCCCTAATCCTAACACGTACGCTAACACTAAACCGCGCCCTCACACGTACGCTCCCCCTAAAGCCTTGTCGTACCCTCACCTGGACTCTAAACCGTCCCCGTCCCCTAACCCTAACCCTAGCCCGAACCCTAAGCCTAACCCTTCCCCGAAGCCTTGCCCTCACCCGTCCCCTAATCCTAACCCGTACGCTAACACTAACCCGCGCCCTCACACGTACGCTCCCCCTAAAGCGTTGTCGTACCCTCACCTGGACCCTAAACCGTCCCCGTCCCCTAACCCTAACCCTAGCCCGAACCCTAACTCTAACCCTTCCCCGAAGCCTGACCCTCACCCGTCCCCTAATCCTAACCCGTACGCTAACACTAACCCGCGCCCTCACACGTACGCTCCCCCTAAAGCGTTGTCGAACCCTCACCTGGACCCTAAACCGTCCCCGTCCCCTAACCCTAACCCTAGCCCGAACCCTAGCCCTAACACTTCCCCGAAGCCTGACCCTCACCCGTCCCCTAATCCTAACACGTACGCTAACACTAACCCGCGCCCTCACACGTACGCTCCCCCTAAAGCCTTGTCGTACCCTCACCTGGACTCTAAACCGTCCCCGTCCCCTAACCCTAACCCTAGCCCGAACCCTAAGCCTAACCCTTCCCCGAAGCCTGACCCTCACCCGTCCCCTAATCCTAACCCGTACGCTAACACTAACCCGTGCCCTCACACGTAAGCTCCTCCTAAAGCGTTGTCGTACCCTCACCTGGACCCTAAACCGTCCCCGTCCCCTAACCCTAACCCTAGCCCGAACCCTAACCCTAACCCTTTCCGGAAGCCTGACCCTCACCCGTCCCGTAATCCTAACCCGTAGGCTAACACTAACCCACGCCCTCACACGTACGCTCCCCCTAAAGCCTTGTCGTACCCTCACCTGGACCCTAAACCGTCCCCATCCCCTAACCCTAACCCTAGCCCGAACCCTAACCCTAACCCTTCCCCGAAGCCTGACCCTCACCCGTCCCCTAATCTTAACCCGTAGGCTAACACTAACCCGCGCCCTCACACGTACGCTCCCCCTAAAGCGTTGTCGTACACTCACCTGAACCCTAAACCGTCCCCGTCCCCTAACCCTAACCCTAGCCCGAACCCTAACCCTAACACTTCCCCAAAGCCTGACACTCACCCGTCCCCTAATCCTAACCCGTACGCTAACACTAACCAGCGCCCTCACACGTACGCTCCCCCTAAAGCGTTGTCGTACCCTCACCTGGACCCTAAACCGTCCCCGTCCCCTAACCCTATCCCTAGCCCGAACCCTAACCCTAACCCTTCCCCGAAGCCTGACCCTCACCCGTCCCCTAATCCTAACCAGTATGCTAACACTAACCCGCGCCCTCACACGTACGCTCCCCCTAAAGCGTTGTCGTACCCTCACCTGGACTCTAAACCGTCCCCGTCCCCTAACCCTAACCCTAGCCCGAACCCTAACCCTAACCCTTCCCCAAAGCCTGACCCTCACCCGTCCCCTAATCCTAACCCGTACGCTAACACTAACCCGCGCCCTCACACGCACGCTCCCCCTAAAGCGTTGTCGTACCCTCACCTGGACCCTAAACCGTCCCCGTCCCCTAACCCTAACCCTAGACCCGAACCCTAGCCCTAACACTTCCCCGAAGCCTGACCCTCACCCGTCCCCTAATCCTAACACGTACGCTAACACTAACCCGCGCCCTCACACGTACGCTCCCCCTAAAGCCTTGTCGTACCCTCACCTGGACTCTAAACCGTCCCCGTCCACTAACCCTTGCCCTAGCCCGAACCCTAAGCCTAACCCTTCCCCGAAGCCTGACCCTCACCCGTCCCTTAATCCTAACCCGTACGCTAACACTAACACGCGCCCTCACACGTACGCTCCCCCTAAAGCGTTGTCGTACCCTCACCTGGACCCTAAACCGTCCCCGTCCCCTAACCCTAACCCTAGCCCGAACCCTAACTCTAACCCTTCCCCGAAGCCTGACCCTCACCCGTCCCCTAATCCTAACCCGTACGCTAACACTAACCCGCGCCCTCACACGTACGCTCCCCCTAAAGCGTTGTCGTACCCTCACCTGGACCCTAAACCGTCCCCGTCCCCTAACCCTAACCCTAGCCCTAACCCTAACCCTAACCCTTCCCCGAAGCCTGACCCTCACCCGTCCCCTAATCCTAACCCGTACGCTAACACTAACCCGCGCCCTCAAATGTACGGTCCCCCTAAAGCGTTGTCGTACCCGCACCTGGACCCTAAACCGTCCCCGTCCCCTAACCCTAACCCTTGCCCGAACCCTAACCCTAACCCTTCCCCGAAGCCTGACCCTCACCCGTCCCCTAATCCTAACCCGTACGCTAACACTAACCCGCGCCCTCACACGTAAGCTCCTCCTAAAGCGTTGTCGTACCCTCACCTGGACCCTAAACCGTCCCCGTCCCATAACCCTAACCCTAGCCCGAACCCTAACCCTAACCCTTTCCGGAAGCCTGACCCTCACCCGTCCCGTAATCCTAACCCGTAGGCTAACACTAACCCACGCCCTCACACGTACGCTCCCCCTAAAGCCTTGTCGTACCCTCACCTGGACCCTAAACCGTCCCCATCCCCTAACCCTAACCCTAGCCCGAACCCTAACCCTAACCCTTCCCCGAAGCCTGACCCTCACCCGTCCCCTAATCTTAACCCGTAGGCTAACACTAACCCGCGCCCTCACACGTACGCTCCCCCTAAAGCATTGTAGTACACTCACCTGGACCCTAAACCGTCCCCGTCCCCTAACCCTAACCCTAGCCCGAACCCTAACCCTAACACTTCCCCAAAGCCTGACACTCACCCGTCCCCTAATCCTAACCCGTACGCTAACACTAACCCGCGCCCTCACACGTACGCTCCCCCTAAAGCGTTGTCGTACCCTCACCTGGACCCTAAACCGTCCCCGTCCCCTAACCCTAACCCTAGCCCGAACCCTAACCCTAAGACTTCCCCGAAGCCTGACCCTCACCCGGCCCCTAATCATAACCCGTACGCTAACACTAACCCGCGCCCTCACACGTACGCTCCCCCTAAAGCGTTGTTGTACACTCACCTGGACCCTAAACCGTCCCCGTCCCCTAACCCTAACCCTAGCCCTAACCCTAACCCTAACCCTTCCCCGAAGCCTGACCCTCACCCGTCCCCTAATCCTAACCCGTACGCTAACACTAACCCGCGCCCTCAAATGTACGGTCCCCCTAAAGCGTTGTCGTACCCGCACCTGGACCCTAAACCGTCCCCGTCCCCTAACCCTAACCCTAGCCCGAACCCTAACCCTAACCCTTCCCCGAAGCCTGACCCTCACCCGTCCCCTAATCCTAACCCGTACGCTAACACTAACCCGCGCCCTCACACGTACGCTCCCCCTAAAGAGTTGTCGTATCCTCACCTGGACCCTAAACCGTCCCCGTCCCCTAACCCTAACCCTAGCCCGAACCCTAACCCTAACCCTTCCCCGAAGCCTGACCCTCACCCGTCCCCTAATCCTAACCCGTACGCTAACACTAACCAGCGCCCTCACACGTAGGCTCCCCCTAAAGCGTTGTCGTACCCTCACGTGGACCCTAAACCGTCCCCGTCCCCTAACCCTAACCCTAGCCCGAACCCTAACCCTAACACTTCCCCAAAGCCTGACACTCACCCGTCCCCTAATCCTAACCCGTACGCTAACACTAACCAGCGCCCTCACACGTACGCTCCCCCGAAAGCGTTGTCGTACCCTCACCTGGACCCTAAACCGTCCCCGTCCCCTAACCCTAACCCTAGCCCGAACCCTAACCCTAACCCTTCCCCGAAGCCTGACCCTCACCCGTCCCCTAATCCTAACCAGTATGCTAACACTAACCCGCGCCCTCACACGTACACTCCCCCTAAAGCGTTGTCGTACCCTCACCTGGACCCTAAACCGTCCCCGTCCCCTAACCCTAACCCTAGCCCGAACCCTAACCCTAACACTTCCCCAAAGCCTGACCCTCACCCGTCCCCTAATCCTAACCCGTACGCTAACACTAACCAGCGCCCTCACACGTACGCTCCCCCGAAAGCGTTGTCGTACCCTCACCTGGACCCTAAACCGTCCCCGTCCCCTAACCCTAACCCTAGCCCGAACCCTAACCCTAACCCTTCCCCGAAGCCTGACCCTCACCCGTCCCCTAATCCTAACCAGTATGCTAACACTAACCCGCGCCCTCACACGTACACTCCCCCTAAAGCGTTGTCGTACCCTCACCTGGACCCTAAACCGTCCCAGTCCCCTAACCCTAACCCTAGCCCGAACCCTAACCCTAACCCTTCCCCAAAGCCTGACCCTCACCCGTCCCCTAATCCTAACCCGTACGCTAACACTAACCCGCGCCCTCACACGTATGCTCCCCCTAAATCGTTGTCGTACCCTCACCTGGACCCTAAACCGTCCCCGTCCCCTAACCCTAACCCTAGCCCGAACCCTAGCCCTAACACTTCCCCGAAGCCTGACCCTCACCCGTCCCCTAATCCTAACACGTATGCTAACACTAACCCGCGCCCTCACACGTACGCTCCCCCTAAAGCCTTGTCGTACCCTCACCTGGACTCTAAACCGTCCCCGTCCCCTAACCATAACCCTAGCCCGAACCCTAAGCCTAACCCTTCCCCGAAGCCTGACCCTCACCCGTCCCCTAATCCTAACCCGTACGCTAACACTAACCCGCGCCCTCACATGTACGCTCCCCCTAAAGCGTTGTCGTACCCTCACCTGGACCCTAAACCGTCCCCGTCCCCTAACCCTAACCCTAGCCCGAACCCTAACTCTAACCCTTCCCCGAAGCCTGACCCTCACCCGTCCCCTAATCCTAACCCGTACGCTAACACTAACCCGCGCCCTCACACGTACGCTCCCCCTAAAGCGTTGTCGTACCCTCACCTGGACCCTAAACCGTCCCCGTCCCCTAACCCTAACCCTAGCCCGAAACCTAACCCTAACCCTTCCCCGAAGCCTGACCCTCACCCGTTCCCTAATCCTAACCCGTACGCTAACACTAACCCGCGCCCTCACACGTACGCTCCCCCTAAAGCGTTGTCGTACACTCACCTGGACCCTAAACCGTCCCCGTCCCCTAACCCTAACCCTAGCCCGAACCCTAACCCTAACACTTCCCTGAAGCCTGACCCTCACCCGTCCCCTAATTCTAACCCGTACGCTAACACTAACCCGCGCCCTCACACGTAAGCTCCCCCTGAAGCGTTGTCGTACCCTCACCTGGACCCTAAACCGTCCCCGTCCCCTAACCCTAACCCTAGCCCGAACCCTAACCCTAAACCTTTCCCGAAGCCTGACCCTCACCCGTCCCCTAATCCTAAACCGTACGTTAACACTAAACCGCGCCCTCACACGTACGCTCCCCCTAAAGCGTTGTCGTACCCTCACCTGGACCCTAAACCGTCCCCATCCCCTAACCCTAACCCTAGCACGAAACCTAACCCTAACCCTTCCCCGAAGCCTGACCCTCACCCCTCCCCTAATCCTAACCCGTACGCTAACACTAACCAGCGCCCTCACACGTACGTTCCCCCTAAATCGTTGTCGTACCCTCACCTGGACCCTAAACCGTCCCCATCCCCTAACCCTAACCCTAGCCCGAACCCTAGCCCTAACACTTCCCCGAAGCCTGACCCTCACCCGTCCCCTAATCCTAACACGTACGCTAACACTAACCCGCGCCCTCACACGTACGCTCCCCCTAAAGCGTTGTCGTACCCTCACCTGGACCCTAAACCGTCCCCGTCCCCTAACCCTAACCCTAGCCCGAACCCTAACCCTAACCCTTCCCCAAAGCCTGACCCTCACCCGTCCCCTAATCCTAACCCGTACGCTAACACTAACCCGCGCCCTCACACGTACGCTCCCCCTAAAGCGTTGTCGTACCCTCACCTGGACCCTAAACCGTCCCAGTCCCCTAACCCTAACCCTAGCCCGAACCCTAACTCTAACCCTTCCCCGAAGCCTGACCCTCACCCGTCCCCTAATCCTAACCCGTACGCTAACACTAACCCGCGCCCTCACACGTACGCTCCCCCTAAAGCGTTGTCGTACCCTCACCTGGACCCTAAACCGTCCCCGTCCCCTAACCCTAACCCTAGCCCTAACCCTAACTCTAACCCTTCCCCGAAGCCTGACCCTCACCCGTCCCCTAATCCTAACCCGTACGCTAACACTAACCCGCGCCCTCACACGTACGCTCCCCCTAAAGCGTTGTCGTACCCTCACCTGGACCCTAAACCGTCCCCGTCCCCTAACCCTAACCCTAGCCCGAACCCTAACCCTAACCCTTCCCCGAAGCCTGACCCTCACCCGTCCCCTAATCCTAACCCGTACGCTAACACTAACCCGCGCCCTCACACGTACGCTCCCCCTAAAGCGTTGTCGTACCCTCACCTGGACCCTAAACCGTCCCCGTCCCCTAACCCTAACCCTAGCCCGAACCCTAACCCTAACCCTTCCCCGAAGCCTGACCCTCACCCGTCCCCTAATCCTAACCAGTATGCTAACACTAACCCGCGCCCTCAAACGTACGCTCCCCCTAAAGCGTTGTCGTACCCTCACCTGGACCCTAAACCGTCCCCGTCCCCTAACCCTAACCCTAGCCCGAACCCTAACCCTAACCCTTCCCCAAAGCCTGACCCTCACCCGTCCCCTAATCCTAACCCGTACGCTAACACTAACCCGCGCCCTCACACGTACGCTCCCCCTAAAGCGTTGTCGTACCCTCACCTGGACCCTAAACCGTCCCCGTCCCCTAACCCTAACCCTAGCCCGAACCCTAACTCTAACCCTTCCCCGAAGCCTGACCCTCACCCGTCCCCTAATCCTAACCCGTACGCTAACACTAACCCGCGCCCTCACACGTACGCTCCCCCTAAAGCGTTGTCGTACCCTCACCTGGACCCTAAACCGTCCCCGTCCCCTAACCCTAACCCTAGCCCGAAACCTAACCCTAACCCTTCCCCGAAGCCTGACCCTCACCCGTTCCCTAATCCTAACCCGTACGCTAACACTAACCCGCGCCCTCACACGTACGCTCCCCCTAAAGCGTTGTCGTACACTCACCTGGACCCTAAACCGTCCCCGTCCCCTAACCCTAACCCTAGCCCGAACCCTAACCCTAACACTTCCCTGAAGCCTGACCCTCACCCGTCCCCTAATTCTAACCCGTACGCTAACACTAACCCGCGCCCTCACACGTAAGCTCCCCCTGAAGCGTTGTCGTACCCTCACCTGGACCCTAAACCGTCCCCGTCCCCTAACCCTAACCCTAGCCCGAACCCTAACCCTAAACCTTTCCCGAAGCCTGACCCTCACCCGTCCCCTAATCCTAAACCGTACGTTAACACTAAACCGCGCCCTCACACGTACGCTCCCCCTAAAGCGTTGTCGTACCCTCACCTGGACCCTAAACCGTCCCCATCCCCTAACCCTAACCCTAGCACGAAACCTAACCCTAACCCTTCCCCGAAGCCTGACCCTCACCCCTCCCCTAATCCTAACCCGTACGCTAACACTAACCAGCGCCCTCACACGTACGCTCCCCCTAAAGCGTTGTCGTACCCTCACCTGGACCCTAAACCGTCCCCATCCCCTAACCCTAACCCTAGCCCGAACCCTAGCCCTAACACTTCCCCGAAGCCTGACCCTCACCCGTCCCCTAATCCTAACACGTACGCTAACACTAACCCGCGCCCTCACACGTACGCTCCCCCTAAAGCGTTGTCGTACCCTCACCTGGACCCTAAACCGTCCCCGTCCCCTAACCCTAACCCTAGCCCGAACCCTAACCCTAACCCTTCCCCAAAGCCTGACCCTCACCCGTCCCCTAATCCTAACCCGTACGCTAACACTAACCCGCGCCCTCACACGTACGCTCCCCCTAAAGCGTTGTCGTACCCTCACCTGGACCCTAAACCGTCCCAGTCCCCTAACCCTAACCCTAGCCCGAACCCTAACTCTAACCCTTCCCCGAAGCCTGACCCTCACCCGTCCCCTAATCCTAACCCGTACGCTAACACTAACCCGCGCCCTCACACGTACGCTCCCCCTAAAGCGTTGTCGTACCCTCACCTGGACCCTAAACCGTCCCCGTCCCCTAACCCTAACCCTAGCCCGAACCCTAACCCTAACATTTCCCCGAAGCCTGACCCTCACCCGTCCCCTAATCCTAACCCGTACGCTAACACTAACCCGCGCCCTCACACGTACGCTCCCCCTAAAGCGTTGTCGTACCCTCACCTGGACCCTAAACCGTCCCCGTCCCCTAACCCTAACCCTAGCCCTAACCCTAACTCTAACCCTTCCCCGAAGCCTGACCCTCACCCGTCCCCTAATCCTAACCCGTACGCTAACACTAACCCGCGCCCTCACACGTACGCTCCCCCTAAAGCGTTGTCGTACCCTCACCTGGACCCTAAACCGTCCCCGTCCCCTAACCCTAACCCTAGCCCGAACCCTAACCCTAACCCTTCCCCGAAGCCTGACCCTCACCCGTCCCCTAATCCTAACCCGTACGCTAACACTAACCCGCGCCCTCACACGTACGCTCCCCCTAAAGCGTTGTCGTACCCTCACCTGGACCCTAAACCGTCCCCGTCCCCTAACCCTAACCCTAGCCCGAACCCTAACCCTAACCCTTCCCCGAAGCCTGACCCTCACCCGTCCCCTAATCCTAACCAGTATGCTAACACTAACCCACGCCCTCAAACGTACGCTCCCCCTAAAGCGTTGTCGTACCCTCACCTGGACCCTAAACCGTCCCCGTCCCCTAACCCTAACCCTAGCCCGAACCCTAACCCTAACCCTTCCCCAAAGCCTGACCCTCACCCGTCCCCTAATCCTAACCCGTACGCTAACACTAACCCGCGCCCTCACACGTACGCTCCCCCTAAATCGTTGTCGTACCCTCACCTGGACCCTAAACCGTCCCCGTCCCCTAACCCTAACCCTAGCCCGAACCCTAGCCCTAACACTTCCCCGAAGCCTGACCCTCACCCGTCCCCTAATCCTAACACGTACGCTAACACTAACCCGCGCCCTCACACGTACGCTCCCCCTAAAGCCTTGTCGTACCCTCACCTGGACTCTAAACCGTCCCCGTCCCCTAACCCTAACCCTAGCCCGAACCCTAAGCCTAACCCTTCCCCGAAGCCTGACCCTCACCCGTCCCCTAATCCTAACCCGTACGCTAACACTAACCCGCGCCCTCACACGTACGCTCCCCCTAAAGCGTTGTCGTACCCTCGCCTGGACCCTAAACCGTCCCCGTCCCCTAACCCTAACCCTAGCCCGAACCCTAACTCTAACCCTTCCCCGAAGCCTGACCCTCACCCGTCCCCTAATCCTAACCCGTACGCTAACACTAACCCGCGCCCTCACACGTACGCTCCCCCTAAAGCGTTGTCGTACCCTCACCTGGACCCTAAACCGTCCCCGTCCCCTAACCCTAACCCTAGCCCGAAACCTAACCCTAAACCTTCCCCGAAGCCTGACCCTCACCCGTTCCCTAATCCTAACCCGTACGCTAACACTAACCCGCGCCCTCACACGTACGCTCCCCCTAAAGCGTTGTCGTACACTCACCTGGACCCTAAACCGTCCCCGTCCCCTAACCCTAACCCTAGCCCGAACCCTAACCCTAACACTTCCCTGAAGCCTGACCCTCACCCGTCCCCTAATTCTAACCCGTACGCTAACACTAACCCGCGCCCTCACACGTAAGCTCCCCCTGAAGCGTTGTCGTACCCTCACCTGGACCCTAAACCGTCCCCGTCCCCTAACCCTAACCCTAGCCCGAACCCTAACCCTAAACCTTTCCCGAAGCCTGACCCTCACCCGTCCCCTAATCCTAAACCGTACGTTAACACTAAACCGCGCCCTCACACGTACGCTCCCCCTAAAGCGTTGTCGTACCCTCACCTGGACCCTAAACCGTCCCCATCCCCTAACCCTAACCCTAGCACGAAACCTAACCCTAACCCTTCCCCGAAGCCTGACCCTCACCCCTCCCCTAATCCTAACCCGTACGCTAACACTAACCAGCGCCCTCACACGTACGCTCCCCCTAAAGCGTTGTCGTACCCTCACCTGGACCCTAAACCGTCCCCATCCCCTAACCCTAACCCTAGCCCGAACCCTAACCCTAACACTTCCCCGAAGTCTGACCCGCACCCGTCCCCTAATCCTAACACGTACGCTAACACTAACCCACGCCCTCACACGTACGCTCCCCCTAAAGCCTTGTCGTACCCTCACCTGGACCCTAAACCGTCCCCATCCCCTAACCCTAACCCTAGCCCGAACCCTAACCCTAACCCTTCCCCGAAGCCTGACCCTCACCCGTCCCCTAATCCTAACCCGTACGCTAACACTAACCCACGCCCTCACACGTAAGCTCCTCCTAAAGCGTTGTCGTACCCTCACCTGGACCCTAAACCGTCCCCGTCCCCTAACCCTAACCCTAGCCCGAACCCTAACCCTAACCCTTTCCCGAAGCCTGACCCTCACCCGTCCCCTAATCCTAACCCGTAGGCTAACACTAACCCGCGCCCTCACACGTACGCTCCCCCTAAAGCGTTGTCGTACCCTCACCTGGACCCTAAACGGTCCCCATCCCCTAACCCTAACCCTAGCCCGAACCCTAACCCTAACCCTTCCCCGAAGCCTGACCCTCACCCGTCCCCTAATCCTAACCCGTACGCTAACACTAACCCGTTCCCTCACACGTACGCTCCCCCTAAAGCGTTGTCGTACCCTCACCTGGACCCTAAACCGTCCCCGTCCTCTAACCCTAACCCTAGCCCAAACCCTAACCCTAACACTTCCCCAAAGCCTGACACTCACCCGTCCCCTAATCCTAACGCGTACGCTAACACTAACCAGCGCCCTCACACGTACGCTCCCCCTAAAGCGTTGTCGTACCCTCACCTGGACCCTAAACCGTCCCCGTCCCCTAACCCTAACCCTAGCCCGAACCCTAACCCTAACCCTTCCCCGAAGCCTGACCCTCACCCGTCCCCTAATCCTAACCAGTATGCTAACACTAACCCGTGCCCTCACACGTACGCTCCCCCTAAAGCGTTGTCGTACCGTCACCTGGACCCTAAACCGTCCCCGTACCCTAACCCTAACCCTAGCCCGAACCCTAACCCTAAACCTTCCCCAAAGCCTGATCCTCACCCGTCCCCTAATCCTAACCCGTACGCTAACACTAACCCGTGCCCTCACACGTACCCTCCCCCTAAAGCGTTGTCGTACCCTCACCTGGACCCTAAACCGTCCCCGTCCCCTAAACCTAACCCTAGCCCGAACCCTAGCCCTAACACTTCCCCGAAGCCTGACCCTCACCCGTCCCCTAATCCTAACACGTACGCTAACACTAACCCGCGCCCTCACACGTACGCTCCCCCTAAAGCCTTGTCGTACCCTCACCTGGACTCTAAACCGTCCCCGTCCCCTAACCCTAACCCTAGCCCGAACCCTAAGCCTAACCCTTCCCCGAAGCCTGACCCTCACCCGTCCCCTAATCCTAACCCGTACGCTAACAGTAACCCGCGCCCTCACACGTACGCTCCCCCTAAAGCGTTGTCGTACCCTCACCTGGACCCTAAACCGTCCCCGTCCCCTAACCCTAACCCTAGCCCGAACCCTAACTCTAACCCTTCCCCGAAGCCTGACCCTCACCCGTCCCCTAATCCTAACCCGTACGCTAACACTAACCCGCGCCCTCACACGTACGCTCCCCCTAAAGCGTTGTCGTACACTCACCTGGACCCTAAACCGTCCCCGTCCCCTAACCCTAACCCTAGCCCAAACCATAACCCTAACCCTTCCCCGAAGCCTGACCCTCACCCGTCCCCTAATCCTAACCCGTACGCTAACACTAACCCGCGCCCTCAAATGTACGGTCCCCCTAAAGCGTTGTCGTACCCTCACGTGGACCCTAAACCGTCCCCGTCCCCTAACCCTAACCCTAGCCCGAACCCTAACCCTAACCCTTCCCCGAAGCCTGACCCTCACCCGTCCCCTAATCCTAACCCGTACGCTAACACTAACCCGCGCCCTCACACGTACGCTCCCCCTAAAGCGTTGTCGTACCCTCACCTGGACCCTAAACCGTCCCCGTCCCCTAACCCTAACCCTAGCCCGAACCCTAACCCTAACCCTTCCCCGAAGCCTGACCCTCACCCGTCCCCTAATCCTAACCCGTACGCTAACACTAACCCGCGCCCTCACACGTACGCTCCCCCTAAAGCGTTGTCGTATCCTCACCTGGACCCTAAACCGGCCCCGTCCCCTAACCCTAACCCTAGCCCGAACCCTAACCCTAACACTTCCCCGAAGCCTGACCCTCACCCGTCCCCTAATCCTAACCCGTACGCTAACACTAACCAGCGCCCTCACACGTACGCTCCCCCTAAAGCGTTGTCGTACCCTCACCTGGACCCTAAACCGTCCCCGTCCCCTAACCCTAACCCTAGCCCGAACCCTAACCCTAACCCTTCCCCGAAGCATGACCCTCACCCGTCCCCTAATCCTAACCCATACGCTAACACTAACCCGCGCCCTCACACGTACGCTCCCCCTAAAGCGTTGTCGTACCCTCACCTGGACCCTAAACCGTCCCCGTCCCCTAACCCTAACCCTAGCCCAAACCCTAACCCTAACCCTTCCCCGAAGCCTGACCCTCACCCGTCCCCTAATCCTAACCCGTACGCTAACACTAACCCGCGCCCTCAAATGTACGGTCCCCCTAAAGCGTTGTCGTACCCTCACCTGGACCCTAAACCGTCCCCGTCCCCTAACCCTAACCCTAGCCCGAACCCTAGCCCTAACCCTTCCCCGAAGCCTGACCCTCACCCGTCCCCTAATCCTAACCCGTACGCTAACACTAACCCGCGCCCTCACACGTACGCTCCCCCTAAAGCGTTGTCGTACCCTCACCTGGACCCTAAACCGTCCCCGTCCCCTAACCCTAACCCTAGCCCGAACCCTAACCCTAACCCTTCCCCGAAGCCTGACCCTCACCCGTCCCCTAATCCTAACCCGTACGCTAACACTAACCCGCGCCCTCACACGTACGCTCCCCCTAAAGAGTTGTCGTATCCTCACCTGGACCCTAAACCGTCCGCGTCCCCTAACCCTAACCCTAGCCCGAACCCTAACCCTAACCCTTCCCCGAAGCCTGACCCTCACCCGTCCCCTAATCCTAACCCGTACGCTAACACTAACCAGCGCCCTCACACGTAGGCTCCCCCTAAAGCGTTGTCGTACCCTCACGTGGACCCTAAACCGTCCCCGTCCCCTAACCCTAACCCTAGCCCGAACCCTAACCCTAACCCTTCCCCGAAGCATGACCCTCACCCGTCCCCTAATCCTAACCCGTACGCTAACACTAACCCGCGCCCTCACACGTACGCTCCCCCTAAAGCGTTGTCGTACGCTCACCTGGACCCTAAACCGTCCCCGTCCCCTAACCCTAACCCTAACTCGAATCCTAACCCTAACCCTTCCCCGAAGCCTGACCCTCACCCGTCCCCTAATCCTAACCCGGACGCTAACACTAACCCGCGCCCTCACACGTACGCTCCCCCTAAAGCCTTGTCGTACCCTCACCTGGACCCTAAACCGTCCCCGTCCCCTAACCCTAACCCTAGCCCGAACCCTAACTCTAACCCTTCCCCGAAGCCTGACCCTCACCCGTCCCCTAATCCTAACCCGTACGCTAACACTAACCCGCGCCCTCACACGTACGCTCCCCCTAAAGCGTTGTCGTACCCTCACCTGGACCCTAAACCGTCCCCGTCCCCTAACCCTAACCCTAGCCCGAAACCTAACCCTAACCCTTCCCCGAAGCCTGACCCTCACCCGTTCCCTAATCCTAACCCGTACGCTAACACTAACCCGCGCCCTCACACGTACGCTCCCCCTAAAGCGTTGTCGTACACTCACCTGGACCCTAAACCGTCCCCGTCCCCTAACCCTAACCCTAGCCCGAACCCTAACCCTAACACTTCCCTGAAGCCTGACCCTCACCCGTCCCCTAATTCTAACCCGTACGCTAACACTAACCCGCGCCCTCACACGTAAGCTCCCCCTGAAGCGTTGTCGTACGCTCACCTGGACCCTAAACCGTCCCCGTCCCCTAACCCTAACCCTAGCCCGAACCCTAACCCTAAACCTTTCCCGAAGCCTGACGCTCACCCGTCCCCTAATCCTAAACCGTACGTTAACACTAACCCGCGCCCTCACACGAACGCTCCCCCTAAAGCGTTGTCGTACCCTCACCTGGACCCTAAACCGTCCCCATCCCCTAACCCTAACCCTAGCACGAAACCTAACCCTAACCCTTCCCCGAAGCCTGACCCTCACCCCTCCCCTAATCCTAACCCGTACGCTAACACTAACCAGCGCCCTCACACGTACGCTCCCCCTAAAGCGTTGTCGTACCCTCACCTGGACCCTAAACCGTCCCCATCCCCTAACCCTAACCCTAGCCCGAACCCTAACCCTAACACTTCCCCGAAGTCTGACCCGCACCCGTCCCCTAATCCTAACACGTACGCTAACACTAACCCACGCCCTCACACGTACGCTCCCCCTAAAGCCTTGTCGTACCCTCACCTGGACCCTAAACCGTCCCCATCCCCTAACCCTAACCCTAGCCCGAACCCTAACCCTAACCCTTCCCCGAAGCCTGACCCTCACCCGTCCCCTAATCCTAACCCGTACGCTAACACTAACCCACGCCCTCACACGTAAGCTCCTCCTAAAGCGTTGTCGTACCCTCACCTGGACCCTAAACCGTCCCCGTCCCCTAACCCTAACCCTAGCCCGAACCCTAACCCTAACCCTTTCCCGAAGCCTGACCCTCACCCGTCCCCTAATCCTAACCCGTAGGCTAACACTAACCCGCGCCCTCACACGTACGCTCCCCCTAAAGCGTTGTCGTACCCTCACCTGGACCCTAAACGGTCCCCATCCCCTAACCCTAACCCTAGCCCGAACCCTAACCCTAACCCTTCCCCGAAGCCTGACCCTCACCCGTCCCCTAATCCTAACCCGTACGCTAACACTAACCCGTTCCCTCACACGTACGCTCCCCCTAAAGCGTTGTCGTACCCTCACCTGGACCCTAAACCGTCCCCGTCCCCTAACCCTAACCCTAGCCCGAACCCTAACCCTAACACTTCCCCGAAGCCTGACACTCACCCGTCCCCTAATCCTAACGCGTACGCTAACACTAACCAGCGCCCTCACACGTACGCTCCCCCTAAAGCGTTGTCGTACCCTCACCTGGACCCTAAACCGTCCCCGTCCCCTAACCCTAACCCTAGCCCGAACCCTAACCCTAACCCTTCCCCGAAGCCTGACCCTCACCCGTCCCCTAATCCTAACCAGTATGCTAACACTAACCCGCGCCCTCACACGTACGCTCCCCCTAAAGCGTTGTCGTACCCTCACCTGGACCCTAAACCGTCCCCGTCCCCTAACCCTAACCCTAGCCCGAACCCTAGCCCTAACACTTCCCCGAAGCCTGACCCTCACCCGTCCCCTAATCCTAACACGTACGCTAACACTAACCCGCGCCCTCACACGTACGCTCCCCCTAAAGCCTTGTCGTACCCTCACCTGGACTCTAAACCGTCCCCGTCCCCTAACCCTAACCCTAGCCCGAACCCTAAGCCTAACCCTTCCCCGAAGCCTGACCCTCACCCGTCCCCTAATCCTAACCCGTACGCTAACACTAACCCGCGCCCTCACACGTACGCTCCCCCTAAAGCGTTGTCGTACCCTCACCTGGACCCTAAACCGTCCCCGTCCCCTAACCCTAACCGTAGCCCGAACCCTAACTCTAACGCTTCCCCGAAGCCTGACCCTCACCCGTCCCCTAATCCTAACCCGTACGCTAACACTAACCCGCGCCCTCACACGTACGCTCCCCCTAAAGCGTTGTCGTACCCTCACCTGGACCCTAAACCGTCCCCGTCCCCTAACCATAACCCTAGCCCAAACCCTAACCCTAACCCTTCCCCGAAGCCTGACCCTCACCCGTCCCCTAATCCTAACCCGTACGCTAACACTAACCCGCGCCCTCACACGTACGCTCCCCCTAAAGCGTTGTCGTACACTCACCTGGACCCTAAACCGTCCCCGTCCCCTAACCCTAACCCTAGCCCAAACCATAACCCTAACCCTTCCCCGAAGCCTGACCCTCACCCGTCCCCTAATCCTAACCCGTACGCTAACACTAACCCGCGCCCTCAAATGTACGGTCCCCCTAAAGCGTTGTCGTACCCTCACGTGGACCCTAAACCGTCCCCGTCCCCTAACCCTAACCCTAGCCCAAACCCTAACCCTAACCCTTCCCCGAAGCCTGACCCTCACCCGTCCCCTAATCCTAACCCGTACGCTAACACTAACCCGCGCCCTCACACGTACGCTCCCCCTAAAGCGTTGTCGTACCCTCACCTGGAACCTAAACCGTCCCCGTCCCCTAACCCTAACCCTAGCCCGAACCCTAACCCTAACCCTTCCCCGAAGCCTGACCCTCACCCGTCCCCTAATCCTAACCCGTACGCTAACACTAACCCGCGCCCTCACACGTACGCTCCCCCTAAAGCGTTGTCGTATCCTCACCTGGACCCTAAACCGGCCCCGTCCCCTAACCCTAACCCTAGCCCGAACCCTAACCCTAACCCTTCCCCGAAGCCTGACCCTCACCCGTCCCCTAATCCTAACCCGTACGCTAACACTAACCAGCGCCCTCACACGTACGCTCCCCCTAAAGCGTTGTCGTACCCTCACGTGGACCCTAAACCGTCCCCGTCCCCTAACCCTAACCCTAGCCCGAACCCTAACCCTAACCCTTCCCCGAAGCATGACCCTCACCCGTCCCCTAATCCTAACCCGTACGCTAACACTAACCCGCGCCCTCACACGTACGCTCCCCCTAAAGCGTTGTCGTACCCTCACCTGGACCCTAAACCGTCCCCGTCCCCTAACCCTAACCCTAGCCCAAACCCTAACCCTAACCCTTCCCCGAAGCCTGACCCTCACCCGTCCCCTAATCCTAACCCGTACGCTAACACTAACCCGCGCCCTCAAATGTACGGTCCCCCTAAAGCGTTGTCGTACCCTCACCTGGACCCTAAACCGTCCCCGTCCCCTAACCCTAACCCTAGCCCGAACCCTAGCCCTAACCCTTCCCCGAAGCCTGACCCTCACCCGTCCCCTAATCCTAACCCGTACGCTAACACTAACCCGCGCCCTCACACGTACGCTCCCCCTAAAGCATTGTCGTACCCTCACCTGGACCCTAAACCGTCCCCGTCCCCTAACCCTAACCCTAGCCCGAACCCTAACCCTAACCCTTCCCCGAAGCCTGACCCTCACCCGTCCCCTAATCCTAACCAGTATGCTAACACTAACCCGCGCCCTCACACGTACGCTCCCCCTAAAGCGTTGTCGTACCCTCACCTGGACCCTAAACCGTCCCCGTCCCCTAACCCTAACCCTAGCCCGAACCCTAACCCTAACCCTTCCCCAAAGCCTGACCCCCACCCGTCCCCTAATCCTAACCCGTACGCTAACACTAACCCACGCCCTCACACGCACGCTCCCCCTAAAGCGTTGTCGTACCCTCACCTGGACCCTAAACCGTCCCCGTCCCCTAACCCTAACCCTAGACCCGAACCCTAGCCCTAACACTTCCCCGAAGCCTGACCCTCACCCGTCCCCTAATCCTAACACGTACGCTAACACTAACCCGCGCCCTCACACGTACGCTCCCCCTAAAGCCTTGTCGTACCCTCACCTGAACTCTAAACCGTCCCCGTCCCCTAACCCTAACCCTAGCCCGAACCCTAAGCCTAACCCTTCCCCGAAGCCTGACCCTCACCCGTCCCTTAATCCTAACCCGTACGCTAACACTAACCCGCGCCCTCACACGTACGCTCCCCCTAAAGCGTTGTCGTACCCTCACCTGGACCCTAAACCGTCCCCGTCCCCTAACCCTAACCCTAGCCCGAACCCTAACTCTAACCCTTCCCCGAAGCCTGACCCTCACCCGTCCCCTAATCCTAACCCGCACGCTAACACTAACCCGCGCCCTCACACGTACGCTCCCCCTAAAGCGTTGTCGTACCCTCACCTGGACCCTAAACCGTCCCCGTCCCCTAACCCTAACCCTAGCCCGAACCCTAACCCTAAGACTTCCCCGAAGCCTGACCCTCACCCGGCCCCTAATCCTAACCCGTACGCTAACACTAACCCGCGCCCTCACACGTACGCTCCCCCTAAAGCGTTGTCGTACACTCACCTGGACCCTAAACCGTCCCCGTCCCCTAACCCTAACCCTAGCCCAAACCCTAACCCTAACCCTTCCCCGAAGCCTGACCCTCACCCGTCCCCTAATCCTAACCCGTACGCTAACACTAACCCGCGCCCTCAAATGTACGGTCCCCCTAAAGCGTTGTCGTACCCGCACCTGGACCCTAAACCGTCCCCGTCCCCTAACCCTAACCCTAGCCCGAACCCTAACCCTAACCCTTCCCCGAAGCCTGACCCTCACCCGTCCCCTAATCCTAACCCGTACGCTAACACTAACCCGCGCCCTCACACGTACGCTCCCCCTAAAGCGTTGTCGTACCCTCACCTGGACCCTAAACCGTCCCCGTCCCCTAACCCTAACCCTAGCCCGAACCCTAACCCTAACCCTTCCCCGAAGCCTGACCCTCACCCGTCCCCTAATCCTAACCCGTACGCTAACACTAACCCGCGCCCTCACACGTACGCTCCCCCTAAAGAGTTGTCGTATCCTCACCTGGACCCTAAACCGTCCCCGTCCCCTAACCCTAACCCTAGCCCGAACCCTAACCCTAACCCTTCCCCGAAGCCTGACCCTCACCCGTCCCCTAATCCTAACCCGTACGCTAACACTAACCAGCGCCCTCACACGTAGGCTCCCCCTAAAGCGTTGTCGTACCCTCACGTGGACCCTAAACCGTCCCCGTCCCCTAACCCTAACCCTAGCCCGAACCCTAACCCTAACCCTTCCCCGAAGCATGACCCTCACCCGTCCCCTAATCCTAACCCGTACGCTAACACTAACCCGCGCCCTCACACGTACGCTCCCCCTAAAGCGTTGTCGTACCCTCACCTGGACCCTAAACCGTCCCCGTCCCCTAACCCTAACCCTAACTCGAACCCTAACCCTAACCCTTCCCCGAAGCCTGACCCTCACCCGTCCCCTAATCCTAACCCGTACGCTAACACTAACCTGTGCCCTCACACGTACGCTCCCCCTAAAGCCTTGTCGTACCCTCACCTGGACCCTAAACCGTCCCCGTCCCCTAACCCTAACCCTAGCCCGAACCCTAACCCTAACACTTCCCCAAAGCCTGACACTCACCCGTCCCCTAATCCTAACCCGTACGCTAACACTAACCAGCGCCCTCACACGTACGCTCCCCCGAAAGCGTTGTCGTACCCTCACCTGGACCCTAAACCGTCCCCGTCCCCTAACCCTAACCCTAGCCCGAACCCTAAGCCTAACCCTTCCCCGAAGCCTGATCCTCACCCGTCCCCTAATCCTAACCCGTACGCTAACACTAACCCGCGCCCTCACACGTACGCTCCCCCTAAAGCGTTGTCGTACCCTCACCTGGACCCTAAACCGTCCCCGTCCCCTAACCCTAACCCTAGCCCGAACCCTAACTCTAACCCTTCCCCGAAGCCTGACCCTCACCCGTCCCCTAATCCTAACCCGTACGCTAACACTAACCTGCGCCCTCACACGTACGCTCCCCCTAAAGCGTTGTCGTACCCTCACCTGGACCCTAAACCGTCCCCGTCCCCTAACCCTAACCCTAGCCCGAAACCTAACCCTAACCCTTCCCCGAAGCCTGACCCTCACCCGTTCCCTAATCCTAACCCGTACGCTAACACTAACCCGCGCCCTCACACGTACGCTCCCCCTAAAGCGTTGTCGTACACTCACCTGGACCCTAAACCGTCCCCGTCCCCTAACCCTAACCCTAGCCCGAACCCTAACCCTAACACTTCCCTGAAGCCTGACCCTCACCCGTCCCCTAATTCTAACCCGTACGCTAACACTAACCCGCGCCCTCACACGTAAGCTCCCCCTGAAGCGTTGTCGTACCCTCACGTGGACCCTAAACCGTCCCCGTCCCCTAACCCTAACCCTAGCCCGAACCCTAACCCTAACCCTTCCCCGAAGCCTGACCCTCACCCGTCCCCTAATCCTAACCCGTACGCTAACACTAACCCGCGCCCTCACACGTACGCTCCCCCTAAAGCGTTGTCGTACCCTCACCTGGACCCTAAACCGTCCCCGTCCCCTAACCCTAACCCTAGCCCAAACCCTAACCCTAACCCTTCCCCGAAGCCTGACCCTCACCCGTCCCCTAATCCTAACCCGTACGCTAACACTAACCCGCGCCCTCAAATGTACGGTCCCCCTAAAGCGTTGTCGTACCCTCACCTGGACCCTAAACCGTCCCCGTCCCCTAACCCTAACCCTAGCCCGAACCCTAGCCCTAACCCTTCCCCGAAGCCTGACCCTCACCCGTCCCCTAATCCTAACCCGTACGCTAACACTAACCAGCGCCCTCACACGTACGCTCCCCCGAAAGCGTTGTCGTACCCTCACCTGGACCCTAAACCGTCCCCGTCCCCTAACCCTAACCCTAGCCCGAACCCTAACCCTAACCCTTCCCCGAAGCCTGACCCTCACCCGTCCCCTAATCCTAACCCGTACGCTAACACTAACCCGCGCCCTCACACGTACGCTCCCCCTAAAGAGTTGTCGTATCCTCACCTGGACCCTAAACCGTCCCCGTCCCCTAACCCTAACCCTAGCCCGAACCCTAACCCTAACCCTTCCCCGAAGCCTGACCCTCACCCGTCCCCTAATCCTAACCCGTACGCTAACACTAACCAGCGCCCTCACACGTAGGCTCCCCCTAAAGCGTTGTCGTACCCTCACGTGGACCCTAAACCGTCCCCGTCCCCTAACCCTAACCCTAGCCCGAACCCTAACCCTAACCCTTCCCCGAAGCATGACCCTCACCCGTCCCCTAATCCTAACCCGTACGCTAACACTAACCCGCGCCCTCACACGTACGCTCCCCCTAAAGCGTTGTCGTACCCTCACCTGGACCCTAAACCGTCCCCGTCCCCTAACCCTAACCCTAACTCGAATCCTAACCCTAACCCTTCCCCGAAGCCTGACCCTCACCCGTCCCCTAATCCTAACCCGTACGCTAACACTAACCCGCGCCCTCACACGTACGCTCCCCCTAAAGCCTTGTCGTACCCTCACCTGGACCCTAAACCGTCCCCGTCCCCTAACCCTAACCCTAGCCCGAACCCTAACTCTAACCCTTCCCCGAAGCCTGACCCTCACCCGTCCCCTAATCCTAACCCGTACGCTAACACTAACCCGCGCCCTCACACGTACGCTCCCCCTAAAGCGTTGTCGTACCCTCACCTGGACCCTAAACCGTCCCCGTCCCCTAACCCTAACCCTAGCCCGAAACCTAACCCTAACCCTTCCCCGAAGCCTGACCCTCACCCGTTCCCTAATCCTAACCCGTACGCTAACACTAACCCGCGCCCTCACACGTACGCTCCCCCTAAAGCGTTGTCGTACACTCACCTGGACCCTAAACCGTCCCCGTCCCCTAACCCTAACCCTAGCCCGAACCCTAACCCTAACACTTCCCTGAAGCCTGACCCTCACCCGTCCCCTAATTCTAACCCGTACGCTAACACTAACCCGCGCCCTCACACGTAAGCTCCCCCTGAAGCGTTGTCGTACCCTCACCTGGACCCTAAACCGTCCCCGTCCCCTAACCCTAACCCTAGCCCGAACCCTAACCCTAAACCTTTCCCGAAGCCTGACGCTCACCCGTCCCCTAATCCTAAACCGTACGTTAACACTAACCCGCGCCCTCACACGTACGCTCCCCCTAAAGCGTTGTCGTACCCTCACCTGGACCCTAAACCGTCCCCATCCCCTAACCCTAACCCTAGCACGAAACCTAACCCTAACCCTTCCCCGAAGCCTGACCCTCACCCCTCCCCTAATCCTAACCCGTACGCTAACACTAACCAGCGCCCTCACACGTAAGCTCCTCCTAAAGCGTTGTCGTACCCTCACCTGGACCCTAAACCGTCCCCGTCCCCTAACCCTAACCCTAGCCCAAACCCTAACCCTAACACTTCCCCAAAGCCTGACACTCACCCGTCCCCTAATCCTAACGCGTACGCTAACACTAACCAGCGCCCTCACACGTACGCTCCCCCTAAAGCGTTGTCGTACCCTCACCTGGACCCTAAACCGTCCCCGTCCCCTAACCCTAACCCTAGCCCGAACCCTAACCCTAACCCTTCCCCGAAGCCTGACCCTCACCCGTCCCCTAATCCTAACCAGTATGCTAACACTAACCCGCGCCCTCACACGTACGCTCCCCCTAAAGCGTTGTCGTACCCTCACCTGGACCCTAAACCGTCCCCGTACCCTAACCCTAACCCTAGCCCGAACCCTAACCCTAACCCTTCCCCAAAGCCTGATCCTCACCCGTCCCCTAATCCTAACCCGTACGCTAACACTAACCCGTGCCCTCACACGTACCCTCCCCCTAAAGCGTTGTCGTACCCTCACCTGGACCCTAAACCGTCCCCGTCCCCTAACCCTAACCCTAGCCCGAACCCTAGCCCTAACACTTCCCCGAAGCCTGACCCTCACCCGTCCCCTAATCCTAACACGTACGCTAACACTAACCCGCGCCCTCACACGTACGCTCCCCCTAAAGCCTTGTCGTACCCTCACCTGGACTCTAAACCGTCCCCGTCCCCTAACCCTAACCCTAGCCCGAACCCTAAGCCTAACCCTTCCCCGAAGCCTGACCCTCACCCGTCCCCTAATCCTAACCCGTACGCTAACACTAACCCGCGCCCTCACACGTACGCTCCCCCTAAAGCGTTGTCGTACCCTCACCTGGACCCTAAACCGTCCCCGTCCCCTAACCCTAACCGTAGCCCGAACCCTAACTCTAACCCTTCCCCGAAGCCTGACCCTCACCCGTCCCCTAATCCTAACCCGTACGCTAACACTAACCCGCGCCCTCACACGTACGCTCCCCCTAAAGCGTTGTCGTACCCTCACCTGGACCCTAAACCGTCCCCGTCCCCTAACCATAACCCTAGCCCAAACCCTAACCCTAACCCTTCCCCGAAGCCTGACCCTCACCCGTCCCCTAATCCTAACCCGTACGCTAACACTAACCCGCGCCCTCACACGTACGCTCCCCCTAAAGCGTTGTCGTACACTCACCTGGACCCTAAACCGTCCCCGTCCCCTAACCCTAACCCTAGCCCAAACCATAACCCTAACCCTTCCCCGAAGCCTGACCCTCACCCGTCCCCTAATCCTAACCCGTACGCTAACACTAACCCGCGCCCTCAAATGTACGGTCCCCCTAAAGCGTTGTCGTACCCTCACGTGGACCCTAAACCGTCCCCGTCCCCTAACCCTAACCCTAGCCCGAACCCTAACCCTAACCCTTCCCCGAAGCCTGACCCTCACCCGTCCCCTAATCCTAACCCGTACGCTAACACTAACCCGCGCCCTCACACGTACGCTCCCCCTAAAGCGTTGTCGTACCCTCACCTGGAACCTAAACCGTCCCCGTCCCCTAACCCTAACCCTAGCCCGAACCCTAACCCTAACCCTTCCCCGAAGCCTGACCCTCACCCGTCCCCTAATCCTAACCCGTACGCTAACACTAACCCGCGCCCTCACACGTACGCTCCCCCTAAAGCGTTGTCGTATCCTCACCTGGACCCTAAACCGGCCCCGTCCCCTAACCCTAACCCTAGCCCGAACCCTAACCCTAACCCTTCCCCGAAGCCTGACCCTCACCCGTCCCCTAATCCTAACCCGTACGCTAACACTAACCAGCGCCCTCACACGTACGCTCCCCCTAAAGCGTTGTCGTAGCCTCACGTGGACCCTAAACCGTCCCCGTCCCCTAACCCTAACCCTAGCCCGAACCCTAACCCTAACCCTTCCCCGAAGCATGACCCTCACCCGTCCCCTAATCCTAACCCGTACGCTAACACTAACCCGCGCCCTCACACGTACGCTCCCCCTAAAGCGTTGTCGTACCCTCACCTGGACCCTAAACCGTCCCCGTCCCCTAACCCTAACCCTAGCCCAAACCCTAACCCTAACCCTTCCCCGAAGCCTGACCCTCACCCGTCCCCTAATCCTAACCCGTACGCTAACACTAACCCGCGCCCTCAAATGTACGGTCCCCCTAAAGCGTTGTCGTACCCTCACCTGGACCCTAAACCGTCCCCGTCCCCTAACCCTAACCCTAGCCCGAACCCTAGCCCTAACCCTTCCCCGAAGCCTGACCCTCACCCGTCGCCTAATCCTAACCCGTACGCTAACACTAACCCGCGCCCTCACACGTACGCTCCCCCTAAAGCGTTGTCGTACCCTCACCTGGACCCTAAACCGTCCCCGTCCCCTAACCCTAACCCTAGCCCGAACCCTACCCCTAACCCTTCCCCGAAGCCTGACCCTCACCCGTCCCCTAATCCTAAACCGTACGCTAACACTAACCCGCGCCCTCACACGTACGCTCCCCCTAAAGAGTTGTCGTATCCTCATCTGGACCCTAAACCGTCCCCGTCCCCTAACCCTAACCCTAGCCCGAACCCTAACCCTAACCCTTCCCCGAAGCCTGACCCTCACCCGTCCCCTAATCCTAACCCGTACGCTAACACTAACCAGCGCCCTCACACGTAGGCTCCCCCTAAAGCGTTGTCGTACCCTCACGTGGACCCTAAACCGTCCCCGTCCCCTAACCCTAACCCTAGCCCGAACCCTAACCCTAACCCTTCCCCGAAGCATGACCCTCACCCGTCCCCTAATCCTAACCCGTACGCTAACACTAACCCGCGCCCTCACACGTACGCTCCCCCTAAAGCGTTGTCGTACCCTCACCTGGACCCTAAACCGTCCCCGTCCCCTAACCCTAACCCTAACTCGAATCCTAACCCTAACCCTTCCCCGAAGCCTGACCCTCACCCGTCCCCTAATCCTAACCCGTACGCTAACACTAACCCGCGCCCTCACACGTACGCTCCCCCTAAAGCCTTGTCGTACCCTCACCTGGACCCTAAACCGTCCCCGTCCCCTAACCCTAACCCTAGCCCGAACCCTAACCCTAACACTTCCCCAAAGCCTGACACTCACCCGTCCCATAATCCTAACCCGTACGCTAACACTAACAAGCGCCCTCACACGTACGCTCCCCCTAAAGCGTTGTCGTACCCTCACCTGGACCCTAAACCGTCCCCGTCCCCTAACCCTAACCCTAGCCCGAACCCTAACCCTAACCCTTCCCCGAAGCCTGACCCTCACCCGTCCCCTAATCCTAACCAGTATGCTAACACTAACCCGCGCCCTCACACGTACGCTCCCCCTAAAGCGTTGTCGTACCCTCACCTGGACCCTAAACCGTCCCCGTCCCGTAACCCTAACCCTACCCCGAACCCTAACCCTAACCCTTCCCCAAAGCCTGACCCTCACCCGTCCCCTAATCGTAACCCGTACGCTAACACTAACCCGCGCCCTCACACGTACGCTCCCCCTAAAGCGTTGTCGTACCCTCACCTGGACCCTAAACCGTCCCCGTCCCCTAACCCTAACCCTAGCCCGAACCCTAACCCTAACACTTCCCCGAAGCCTGACCCTCACCCGTCCCCTAATCCTAACCAGTATGCTAACACTAACCCGCGCCCTCACACGTACGCTCCCCCTAAAGCGTTGTCGTACCCTCACCTGGACCCTAAACCGTCCCCGTCCCCTAACCCTAACCCTAGCCCGAACCCTAACCCTAACCCTTTCCCGAAGCCTGACCCTCACCCGTCCCCTAATCCTAACCCGTAGGCTAACACTAACCCGCGCCCGCACACGTACGCTCCCCCTAAAGCGTTGTCGTACCCTCACCTGGACACTAAACCGTCCCCATCCCCTAACCCTAACCCTAGCACGAAACCTAACCCTAACCCTTCCCCGAAGCCTGACCCTCACCCCTCCCCTAATCCTAACCCGTACGCTAACACTAACCAGCGCCCTCACACGTACGCTCCCCCTAAAGCGTTGTCGTACCCTCACCTGGACCCTAAACCGTCCCCATCCCCTAACCCTAACCCTAGCCCGAACCCTAACCCTAACACTTCCCCGAAGTCTGACCCGCACCCGTCCCCTAATCCTAACACGTACGCTAACACTAACCCACGCCCTCACACGTACGCTCCCCCTAAAGCCTTGTCGTACCCTTACCTGGACCCTAAACCGTCCCCATCCCCTAACCCTAACCCTAGCCCGAACCCTAACCCTAACCCTTCCCCGAAGCCTGACCCTCACCCGTCCCCTAATCCTAATCCGTACGCTAACACTAACCCACGCCCTCACACGTAAGCTCCTCCTAAAGCGTTGTCGTACCCTCACCTGGACCCTAAACCGTCCCCGTGCCCTAACCCTAACCCTAGCCCGAACCCTAACCCTAACCCTTTCCCGAAGCCTGACCCTCACCCATCCCCTAATCCTAACCCGTAGGCTAACACTAACCCGCGCCCGCACACGTACGCTCCCCGTAAAGCGTTGTCGTACCCTCACCTGGACCCTAAACGGTCCCCATCCCCTAACCCTAACCCTAGCCCGAACCCTAACCCTAAATCTTCCCCGAAGCCTGACCCTCACCCGTCCCCTAATCCTAACCCGTACGCTAACACTAACCCGTTCCCTCACATGTACGCTCCCCGTAAAGCATTGTCGTACCCTCACCTGGACCCTAAACGGTCCCCGTCCCCTAACCCTAACCCTAGCCCGAACCCTAACCCTAACCCTTCCCCGAAGCCTGACCCTCACCCGTCCCCTAATCCTAACCCGTACGCTAACACTAACCCGTTCCCTCACACGTACGCTCCCCCTAAAGCGTTGTCGTACCCTCACCTGGACCCTAAACCGACCCCGTCCCCTAACCCTAACCCTAGCCCAAACCCTAACCCTAACACTTCCCCAAAGCCTGACACTCACCCGTCCCCTAATCCTAACGCGTACGCTAACACTAACCAGCGCCCTCACACGTACGCTCCCCCTAAAGCGTTGTCGTACCCTCACCTGGACCCTAAACCGTCCCCGTCCCCTAACCCTAACCCTAGCCCGAACCCTAACCCTAACCCTTCCCCGAAGCCTGACCCTCACCCGTCCCCTAATCCTAACCAGTATGCTAACACTAACCCGCGCCCTCACACGTACGCTCCCCCTAAAGCGTTGTCGTACCCTCACCTGGACCCTAAACCGTCCCCGTCCCCTAACCCTAACCCTAGCCCGAACCCTAACCCTAACCCTTCCCCAAAGCCTGATCCTCACCCGTCCCCTAATCCTAACCCGTACGCTAACACTAACCCGTGCCCTCACACGTACCCTCCCCCTAAAGCGTTGTCGTACCCTCACCTGGACCCTAAACCGTCCCCGTCCCCTAACCCTAACCCTAGCCCGAACCCTAGCCCTAACACTTCCCCGAAGCCTGACCCTCACCCGTCCCCTAATCCTAACACGTACGCTAACACTAACCCGCGCCCTCACACGTACGCTCCCCCTAAAGCCTTGTTGTACCCTCACCTGGACTCTAAACCGTCCCCGTCCCCTAACCCTAACCCTAGCCCGAACCCTAAGCCTAACCCTTCCCCGAAGCCTGACCCTCACCCGTCCCCTAATCCTAACCCGTACGCTAACACTAACCCGCGCCCTCACACGTACGCTCCCCCTAAAGCGTTGTCGTACCCTCACCTGGACCCTAAACCGTCCCCGTCCCCTAACCCTAGCCCCAACCCTAACTCTAACCCTTCCCCGAAGCCTGACCCTCACCCGTCCCCTAATCCTAACCCGTACGCTAACACTAACCCGCGCCCTCAAATGTACGGTCCCCCTAAAGCGTTGTCGTACCCTCACGTGGACCCTAAACCGTCCCCGTCCCCTAACCCTAACCCTAGCCCGAACCCTAACCCTAACCCTTCCCCGAAGCCTGACCCTCACCCGTCCCCTAATCCTAACCCGTACGCTAACACTAACCCGCGCCCTCACACGTACGCTCCCCCTAAAGCGTTGTCGTACCCTCACCTGGACCCTAAACCGTCCCCGTCCCCTAACCCTAACCCTAGCCCGAACCCTAACCCTAACCCTTCCCCGAAGCCTGACCCTCACCCGTTCCCTAATCCTAACCCGTACGCTAACACTAACCCGCGCCCTCACACGTACGCTCCCCCTAAAGCGTTGTCGTATCCTCACCTGGACCCTAAACCGGCCCCGTCCCCTAACCCTAACCCTAGCCCGAACCCTAACCCTAACCCTTCCCCGAAGCCTGACCCTCACCCGTCCCCTAATCCTAACCCGTACGCTAACACTAACCAGCGCCCTCACACGTACGCTCCCCCTAAAGCGTTGTCGTACCCTCACGTGGACCCTAAACCGTCCCCGTCCCCTAACCCTAACCCTAGCCCGAACCCTAACCCTAACCCTTCCCCGAAGCATGACCCTCACCCGTCCCCTAATCCTAACCCGTACGCTAACACTAACCCGCGCCCTCACACGTACGCTCCCCCTAAAGCGTTGTCGTACCCTCACCTGGACCCTAAACCGTCCCCGTCCCCTAACCCTAACCCTAGCCCAAACCCTAACCCTAACCCTTCCCCGAAGCCTGACCCTCACCCGTCCCCTAATCCTAACCCGTACGCTAACACTAACCCGCGCCCTCAAATGTACGGTCCCCCTAAAGCGTTGTCGTACCCTCACCTGGACCCTAAACCGTCCCCGTCCCCTAACCCTAACCCTAGCCCGAACCCTAGCCCTAACCCTTCCCCGAAGCCTGACCCTCACCCGTCCCCTAATCCTAACCCGTACGCTAACACTAACCCGCGCCCTCACACGTACGCTCCCCCTAAAGCGTTGTCGTACCCTCACCTGGACCCTAAACCGTCCCCGTCCCCTAACCCTAACCCTAGCCCAAACCCTAACCCTAACCCTTCCCCGAAGCCTGACCCTCACCCGTCCCCTAATCCTAACCCGTACGCTAACACTAACCCGCGCCCTCACACGTACGCTCCCCCTAAAGAGTTGTCGTATCCTCACCTGGACCCTAAACCGTCCCCGTCCCCTAACCCTAACCCTAGCCCGAACCCTAACCCTAACCCTTCCCCGAAGCCTGACTCTCACCCGTCCCCTAATCCTAACCCGTACGCTAACACTAACCCGCGCCCTCACACGTACGCTCCCCCTAAAGCGTTGTCGTACCCTCACCTGGACCCTAAACCGTCCCCGTCCCCTAACCCTAACCCTAGCCCAAACCCTAACCCTAACCCTTCCCCGAAGCCTGACCCTCACCCGTCCCCTAATCCTAACCAGTATGCTAACACTAACCCGCGCCCTCACACGTACGCTCCCCCTAAAGCGTTGTCGTACCCTCACCTGGACCCTAAACCGTCCCCGTCCCCTAACCCTAACCCTAGCCCGAACCCTAACCCTAACCCTTCCCCAAAGCCTGACCCTCACCCGTCCCCTAATCCTAACCCGTACGCTAACACTAACCCGCGCCCTCACACGTACGCTCCCCCTAAAGCGTTGTCGTACCCTCACCTGGACCCTAAACCGTCCCCGTCCCCTAACCCTAACCCTAGCCCGAACCCTAGCCCTAACACTTCCCCGAAGCCTGACCCTCACCCGTCCCCTAATCCTAACACGTACGCTAACACTAACCCGCGCCCTCACACGTACGCTCCCCCTAAAGCCTTGTCGTACCCTCACCTGGACTCTAAACCGTCCCCGTCCCCTAACCCTAACCCTAGCCCGAACCCTAAGCCTAACCCTTCCCCGAAGCCTGACCCTCACCCGTCCCCTAATCCTAACCCGTACGCTAACACTAACCCGCGCCCTCACACGTACGCTCCCCCTAAAGCGTTGTCGTACCCTCACCTGGACCCTAAACCGTCCCCGTCCCCTAACCCTAACCCTAACTCGAATCCTAACCCTAACCCTTCCCCGAAGCCTGACCCTCACCCGTCCCCTAATCCTAACCCGTACGCTAACACTAACCCGCGCCCTCACATGTACGCTCCCCCTAAAGCCTTGTCGTACCCTCACCTGTACCCTAAACCGTCCCCGTCCCCTAACCCTAACCCTAGCCCGAACCCTAACCCTAACACTTCCCCAAAGCCTGACACTCACCCGTCCCCTAATCCTAACCCGTACGCTAACACTAACCAGCGCCCTCACACGTACGCTCCCCCTAAAGCGTTGTCGTACCCTCACCTGGACCCTAAACCGTCCCCGTCCCCTAACCCTAACCCTAGCCCGAACCCTAACCCTAACCCTTCCCCGAAGCCTGACCCTCACCCGTCCCCTAATCCTAACCAGTATGCTAACACTAACCCGCGCCCTCACACATACGCTCCCCCTAAAGCGTTGTCGTACCCTCACCTGGACCCTAAACCGTCCCCGTCCCCTAACCCTAAGCCTAGCCCGAACCCTAACCCTAACCCTTCCCCGAAGCCTGACCCTCACCCGTCCCCTAATCCTAACCCGTACGCTAACACTAACCCGCGCCCTCACACGTACGCTCCCCCTAAAGCGTTGTCGTACCCTCACCTGGACCCTAAACCGTCCCCGTCCCCTAACCCTAACCCTAGCCCGAACCCTAGCCCTAACACTTCCCCGAAGCCTGACCCTCACCCGTCCCCTAATCCTAACCCGTACGCTAACACTAACCCGCCCCTCACACGTACGCTCCCCCTAAAGCCTTGTCGTACCCTCACCTGGACTCTAAACCGTCCCCGTCCCCTAACCCTAACCCTAGCCCGAACCCTAAGCCTAACCCTTCCCCGAAGCCTGACCCTCACCCGTCCCCTAATCCTAACCCGTACGCTAACACTAACCCGCGCCCTCACACGTACGCTCCCCCTAAAGCGTTGTCGTACCCTCACCTGGACCCTAAACCGTCCCCGTCCCCTAACCCTAACCCTAGCCCGAACCCTAACTCTAACCCTTCCCCGAAGCCTGACCCTCACCCGTCCCCTAATCCTAACCCGTACGCTAACACTAACCCGCGCCCTCACACGTACGCTCCCCCTAAAGCGTTGTCGTACCCTCACCTGGACCCTAAACCGTCCCCGTCCCCTAACCCTAACCCTAGCCCGAAACCTAACCCTAACCCTTCCCCGAAGCCTGACCCTCACCCGTCCCCTAATCCTAACCCGTACGCTAACACTAACCCGCGCCCTCACACGTAAGCTCCCCCTGAAGCGTTGTCGTACCCTCACCTGGACCCTAAACCGTCCCCGTCCCCTAACCCTAACCCTAGCCCGAACCCTAACCCTAAACCTTTCCCGAAGCCTGACCCTCACCCGTCCCCTAATCCTAAACCGTACGTTAACACTAACCCGCGCCCTCACACGTACGCTCCCCCTAAAGCGTTGTCGTACCCTCACCTGGACCCTAAACCGTCCCCATCCCCTAACCCTAACCCTAGCACGAAACCTAACCCTAACCCTTCCCCGAAGCCTGACCCTCACCCCTCCCCTAATCCTAACCCGTACGCTAACACTAACCCACGCCCTCACACGTACGCTCCCCCTAAAGCGTTGTCGTACCCTCACCTGGACCCTAAACCGTCCCCATCCCCTAACCCTAACCCTAGCCCGAACCCTAACCCTAACCCTTTCCCGAAGCCTGACCCGCACCCGTCCCCTAATCCTAACCCGTAGGCTAACGCTAACCCGCGCCCTCACACGTACGCTCCCCCTAAAGCCTTGTCGTACCCTCACCTGGACCCTAAACCGTCCCCATCCCCTAACCCTAACCCTAGCCCGAACCCTAACCCTAACCCTTCCCCAAAGCCTGATCCTCACCCGTCCCATAATCCTAACCCGTACGCTAACACTAACCCGTGCCCTCACACGTACCCTCCCCCTAAAGCGTTGTCGTACCCTCACCTGGACCCTAAACCGTCCCCGTCCCCTAACCCTAACCCTAGCCCGAACCCTAGCCCTAACACTTCCCCGAAGCCTGACCCTCACCCGTCCCCTAATCCTAACACGTACGCTAACACTAACCCGCGCCCTCACACGTACGCTCCCCCTAAAGCCTTGTCGTACCCTCACCTGGACTCTAAACCGTCCCCGTCCCCTAACCCTAACCCTAGCCCGAACCCTAAGCCTAACCCTTCCCCGAAGCCTGACCCTCACCCGTCCCCTAATCCTAACCCGTACGCTAACACTAACCCGCGCCCTCACACGTACGCTCCCCCTAAAGCGTTGTCGTACCCTCACCTGGACCCTAAACCGTCCCCGTCCCCTAACCCTAACCCTAGCCCGAACCCTAACCCTAACCCTTCCCCGAAGCCTGACCCTCACCAGTCCCCTAATCCTAACCCGGACGCTAACACTAACCCGCGCCCTCACACGTACGCTCCCCCTAAAGCGTTGTCGTACACTCACCTGGACCCTAAACCGTCCCCGTCCCCTAACCCTAACCCTAGCCCAAACCATAACCCTAACCGTTCCCCGAAGCCTGACCCTCACCCGTCCCCTAATCCTAACCCGTACGCTAACACTAACCCGCGCCCTCAAATGTACGGTCCCCCTAAAGCGTTGTCGTACCCTCACCTGGACCCTAAACCGTCCCCGTCCCCTAACCCTAACCCTAGCCCGAACCCTAACTCTAACCCTTCCCCGAAGCCTGACCCTCACCCGTCCCCTAATCCTAAACCGTACGCTAACACTAACCCGCGCCCTCACACGTACGCTCCCCCTAAAGCGTTGTCGTACCCTCACCTGGACCCTAAACCGTCCCCGTCCCCTAACCCTAACCCTAACCCTTCCCCGAAGCCTGACCCTCACCCGTCCCCTAATCCTAACCCGTACGCTAACACTAACCCGCGCCCTCACACGTACGCTCCCCCTAAAGCGTTGTCGTACACTCACCTGGACCCTAAACCGTCCCCGTCCCCTAACCCTAACCCTAGCCCGAACCCTAACCCTAACACTTCCCCGAAGTCTGACCCGCACCCGTCCCCTAATCCTAACACGTACGCTAACACTAACCCACGCCCTCACACGTACGCTCCCCCTAAAGCCTTGTCGTACCCTCACCTGGACCCTAAACCGTCCCCATCCCCTAACCCTAACCCTAGCCCGAACCCTAACCCTAACCCTTCCCAGAAGCCTGACCCTCACCCGTCCCCTAATCCTAACCCGTACGCTAACACTAACCCACGCCCTCACACGTAAGCTCCTCCTAAAGCGTTGTCGTACCCTCACCTGGACCCTAAACCGACCCCGTCCCCTAACCCTAACCCTAGCCCGAACCCTAACCCTAACCCTTTCCCGAAGCCTGACCCTCACCCGTCCCCTAATCCTAACCCGTAGGCTAACACTAACCCGCGCCCTCACACGTACGCTCCCCCTAAAGCGTTGTCGTACCCTCACCTGGACCCTAAACCGTCCCCATCCCCTAACCCTAACCCTAGCCCGAACCCTAACCCTAACCCTTCCCCGAAGCCTGACCCTCACCCGTCCCCTAATCCTAACCCGTACGCTAACACTAACCCGTTCCCTCACACGTACACTCCCCCTAAAGCGTTGTCGTACCCTCACCTGGACCCTAAACCGTCCCCGTCCCCTAACCCTAACCCTAGCCCGAATCCTAACCCTAACACTTCCCCAAAGCCTGACACTCACCCGTCCCCTAATCCTAACGCGTACGCTAACACTAACCAGCGCCCTCACACGTACGCTCCCCCTAAAGCGTTGTCGTACCCTCACCTGGACCCTAAACCGTCCCCGTCCCCTAACCCTAACCCTAGCCCGAACCCTAACCCTAACCCTTCCCCGAAGCCTGACCCTCACCCGTCCCCTAATCCTAACCAGTATGCTAACACTAACCCGCGCCCTCACACGTACGCTCCCCCTAAAGCGTTGTCGTACCCTCACCTGGACCCTAAACCGTCCCCGTCCCCTAACCCTAACCCTAGCCCGAACCCTAACCCTAACCCTTCCCCAAAGCCTTATCCTCACCCGTCCCCTAATCCTAACCCGTACGCTAACACTAACCCGCGCCCTCACACGTACCCTCCCCCTAAAGCGTTGTCGTACCCTCACCTGGACCCTAAACCGTCCCCGTCCCCTAACCCTAACCCTAGCCCGAACCCTAGCCCTAACACTTCCCCGAAGCCTGACCCTCACCCGTCCCCTAATCCTAACACGTACGCTAACACTAACCCGCGCCCTCACACGTACGCTCCCCCTAAAGCCTTGTCGTACCCTCACCTGGACTCTAAACCGTCCCCGTCCCCTAACCCTAACCCTAGCCCGAACCCTAAGCCTAACCCTTCCCCGAAACCTGACCCTCACCCGTCCCCTAATCCTAACCCGTACGCTAACACTAACCCGCGCCCTCACACGTACGCTCCCCCTAAAGCGTTATCGTACCCTCACCTGGACCCTAAACCGTCCCCGTCCCCTAACCCTAACCCTAGCCCGAACCCTAACTCTAACCCTTCCCCGAAGCCTGACCCTCACCCGTCCCCTAATCCTAACCCGTACGCTAACACTAACCCGCGCCCTCACACGTACGCTCCCCCTAAAGCGTTGTCGTACCCTCACCTGGACCCTAAACCGTCCCCGTCCCCTAACCCTAACCCTAGCCCGAACCCTAACCCTAACCCTTCCCCGAAGCCTGACCCTCACCCGTCCCCTAATCCTAACCCGGACGCTAACACTAACCCGCGCCCTCACACGTACGCTCCCCCTAAAGCGTTGTCGTACACTCACCTGGACCCTAAACCGTCCCCGTCCCCTAACCCTAACCCTAGCCCAAACCATAACCCTAACCCTTCCCCGAAGCCTGACCCTCACCCGTCCCCTAATCCTAACCCGTACGCTAACACTAACCCGCGCCCTCAAATGTACGGTCCCCCTAAAGCGTTGTCGTACCCTCACCTGGACCCTAAACCGTCCCCGTCCCCTAACCCTAACCCTAGCCCGAACCCTAACCCTAACCCTTCCCCGAAGCCTGACCCTCACCCGTCCCCTAATCCTAACCCGTACGCTAACACTAACCCGCGCCCTCACACGTACGCTCCCCCTAAAGCGTTGTCGTATCCTCACCTGGACCCTAAACCGGCCCCGTCCCCTAACCCTAACCCTAGCCCGAACCCTAACCCTAACCCTTCCCCGAAGCCTGACCCTCACCCGTCCCCTAATCCTAACCCGTACGCTAACACTAACCAGCGCCCTCACACGTGCGCTCCCCCTAAAGCGTTGTCGTACCCTCACGTGGACCCTAAACCGTCCCCGTCCCCTAACCCTAACCCTAGCCCGAACCCTAACCCTAACCCTTCCCCGAAGCATGACCCTCACCCGTCCCCTAATCCTAACCCGTACGCTAATACTAACCCGCGCCCTCACACGTACGCTCCCCCTAAAGCGTTGTCGTACCCTCACCTGGACCCTAAACCGTCCCCGTCCCCTAACCCTAACCCTAGCCCGAACCCTAACTCTAACCCTTCCCCGAAGCCTGACACTCACCCGTCCCCTAATCCTAACCCGTACGCTAACACTAACCCGCGCCCTCACACGTACGCTCCCCCTAAAGCGTTGTCGTACCCTCACCTGGACCCTAAACCGTCCCCGTCCCCTAACCCTAACCCTAGCCCGAACCCTAACCCTAACCCTTCCCCGAAGCCTGACCCTCACCCGTCCCCTAATCCTAACCCGGACGCTAACACTAACCCGCGCCCTCACACGTACGCTCCCCCTAAAGCGTTGTCGTACACTCACCTGGACCCTAAACCGTCCCCGTCCCCTAACCCTAACCCTAGCCCAAACCATAACCCTAACCCTTCCCCGAAGCCTGACCCTCACCCGTCCCCTAATCCTAACCCGTACGCTAACACTAACCCGCGCCCTCAAATGTACGGTCCCCCTAAAGCGTTGTCGTACCCTCACCTGGACCCTAAACCGTCCCCGTCCCCTAACCCTAAGCCTAGCCCGAACCCTAACCCTAACCCTTCCCCGAAGCCTGACCCTCACCCGTCCCCTAATCCTAACCCGTACGCTAACACTAACCCGCGCCCTCACACGTACGCTCCCCCTAAAGCGTTGTCGTATCCTCACCTGGACCCTAAACCGGCCCCGTCCCCTAACCCTAACCCTAGCCCGAACCCTAACCCTAACCCTTCCCCGAAGCCTGACCCTCACCCGTCCCCTAATCCTAACCCGTACGCTAACACTAACCAGCGCCCTCACACGTACGCTCCCCCTAAAGCGTTGTCGTACCCTCACGTGGACCCTAAACCGTCCCCGTCCCCTAACCCTAACCCTAGCCCGAACCCTAACCCTAACCCTTCCCCGAAGCATGACCCTCACCCGTCCCCTAATCCTAAACCGTACGCTAACACTAACCCGCGCCCTCACACGTACGCTCCCCCTAAAGCGTTGTCGTACCCTCACCTGGACCCTAAACCGTTCCCGTCCCCTAACCCTAACCCTAACTCGAACCCTAACCCTAACCCTTCCCCGAAGCCTGACCCTCACCCGTCCCCTAATCCTAACCCGTACGCTAACACTAACCCGCGCCCTCACACGTACGCTCTCCCTAAAGCCTTGCCGTACCCTCACCTGGACCCTAAACCGTCCCCGTCCCCTAACCCTAACCCTAGCCCGAACCCTAACCCTAACACTTCCCGAAAGCCTGACACTCACCCGTCCCCTAATCCTAACCCGTACGCTAACACTAACCAGCGCCCTCACACGTACGCTCCCCCTAAAGCGTTGTCGTACCCTCACCGGGACCCTAAACCGTCCCCGTCCCCTAACCCTAACCCTAGCCCGAACCCTAACCCTAACCCTTCCCCGAAGCCTGACCCTCACCCGTCCCCTAATCCTAACCAGTATGCTAACACTAACCCGCGCCCTCACACGTACGCTCCCCCTAAAGCGTTGTCGTACCCTCACCTGGACCATAAACCGTCCCCGTCCCCTAACCCTAACCCTAGCCCGAACCCTAACCCTAACCCTTCCCCGAAGCCTGACCCTCACCCGTCCCCTAATCCTAACCCGTACACTAACACTAACCAGCGGCCTCACACGTACGCTTCCCCTAAAGCGTTGTCGTACCCTCACCTGGACCCTAAACCGTCCCCGTCCCCTAACCCTAACCCTAGCCCTAACCCTAACTCTAACCCTTCCCCGAAGCCTGACCCTCACGCGTCCCCTAATCCTAACCCGTACGTTAACACTAACCCGCGCCCTCACACGTACGCTCCCCCTAAAGCATTGTCGTACCCTCACCTGGACCCTAAACCGTCCCCGTCCCCTAACCCTAACCCTAGCCCGAACCCTAACCCTAACCCTTCCCCGAAGCCTGACCCTCACCCGTCCCCTAATCCTAACCCGTACGCTAACACTAACCCGCGCCCTCACACGTACGCTCCCCCTAAAGCGTTGTCGTACACTCACCTGGACCCTAAACCGTCCCCGTCCCCTAACCCTAACCCTAGCCCAAACCCTAACCCTAACCCTTCCCCGAAGCCTGACCCTCACCCGTCCCCTAATCCTAACCCGTACGCTAACACTAACCCGCGCCCTCACACGTACGCTCCCCCTAAAGCATTGTCGTACCCTCACGTGGACCCTAAACCGTCCCCGTCCCCTAACCCTAACCCTAGTCCGAACCCTAACCCTAACATTTCCCCAAAGCCTGACCCTCACCCGTCCCTTAATCCTAACCCGTACGCTAACACTAACCCACGCCCTCACACGTACGCTCCCCCTAAAGCGTTGTCGTACCCTCACCTGGACCCTAAACCGTCCCCGTCCCCTAACCCTAACCCTAGCCCGAACACTAACTCTAACCCTTCCCCGAAGCCTGACCCTCACCCGTCCCCTAATCCTAACCCGTACGCTAACACTAACCCGCGCCCTCACACGTACGCTCCCCCTAAAGCGTTGTCGTACCCTCACCTGGACCCTAAACCGTCCCCGTCCCCTAACCCTAACCCTAGCCCGAACCCTAACCCTAACCCTTCCCCGAAGCCTGACCCTCACCCGTCCCCTAATCCTAACCCGTACGCTAACACTAACCCGCGCCCTCACACGTACGCTCCCCCTAAAGCGTTGTCGTACCCTCACCTGGACCCTAAACCGTCCCCGTCCCCTAACCCTAACCCTAGCCCGAACCCTAACCCTAACCCTTCCCCGAAGCCTGACCCTCACCCGTCCCCTAATCCTAACCAGTATGCTAACACTAACCCGCGCCCTCAAACGTACGCTCCCCCTAAAGCGTTGTCGTACCCTCACCTGGACCCTAAACCGTCCCCGTCCCCTAACCCTAACCCTAGCCCGAACCCTAACCCTAACCCTTCCCCAAAGCCTGACCCTCACCCGTCCCCTAATCCTAACCCGTACGCTAACACTAACCCGCGCCCTCACACGTACGCTCCCCCTAAAGCGTTGTCGTACCCTCACCTGGACCCTAAACCGTCCCCGTCCCCTAACCCTAACCCTAGCCCGAACCCTAGCACTAACACTTCCCCGAAGCCTGACCCTCACCCGTCACCTAATCCTAACACGTACGCTAACACTAACCCGCGCCCTCACACGTACGCTCCCCCTAAAGCCTTGTCGTACCCTCACCTGGACTCTAAACCGTCCCCGTCCCCTAACCCTAACCCTAGCCCGAACCCTAAGCCTAACCCTTCCCCGAAGCCTGACCCTCACCCGTCCCCTAATCCTAACCCGTACGCTAACACTAACTCGCGCCCTCACACGTACGCTCCCCCTAAAGCGTTGTCGTACCCTCACCTGCACCCTAAACCGTCCCCGTCCCCTAACCCTAACCGTAGCCCGAACCCTAACTCTAACCCTTCCCCGAAGCCTGACCCTCACCCGTCCCCTAATCCTAACCCGTACGCTAACACTAACCCGCGCCCTCACACGTACGCTCCCCCTAAAGTGTTGTCGTACCCTCACCTGGACCCTAAACCGTCCCCGTCCCCTAACCCTAACCCTAGCCCGAAACCTAACCCTAACATTTCGCCGAAGCCTGACCCTCACCCGTCCCCTAATCCTAACCCGTACGCTAACACTAACCCGCGCCCTCACACGTAAGCTCCCCCTGAAGCGTTGTCGTACCCTCACCTGGACCCTAAACCGTCCCCGTCCCCTAACCCTAACCCTAGCCCGAACCCTAACCCTAAACCTTTCCCGAAGCCTGACCCTCACCCGTCCCCTAATCCTAAACCGTACGCTAACACTAACCCGCGCCCTCACACGTACGCTCCCCCTAAAGCGTTGTCGTACCCTCACCTGGACCCTAAACCGTCCCCATCCCCTAACCCTAACCCTAGCCCGAACCCTAACCCTAACCCTTCCCCGAAGTCTGACCCGCACCCGTCCCCTAATCCTAACACGTACGCTAACACTAACCCACGCCCTCACACGTACGCTCCCCCTAAAGCCTTGTCGTACCCTCACCTGGACCCTAAACCGTCCCCATCCCCTAACCCTAACCCTAGCCCGAACCCTAACCCTAACCCTTCCCCGAAGCCTGACCCTCACCCGTCCCCTAATCCTAACCCGTACGCTAACACTAACCCGCGCCCTCACACGTAAGCTCCTCCTAAAGCGTTGTCGTACCCTCACCTGTACCCTAAACCGTCCCCGTCCCCTAACCCTAACCCTAGCCCGAACCCTAACCCTAACCCTTTCCGGAAGCCTGACCCTCACCCGTCCCGTAATCCTAACCCGTAGGCTAACACTAACCCACGCCCTCACACGTACGCTCCCCCTAAAGCCTTGTCGTACCCTCACCTGGACCCTAAACCGTCCCCATCCCCTAACCCTAACCCTAGCCCGAACCCTAACCCTAACCCTACCCCGAAGCCTGACCCTCACCCGTCCCCTAATCCTAACCCGTAGGCTAACACTAACCCGCGCCCTCACACGTACGCTCCCCCTAAAGCGTTGTCGTACACTCACCTGGACCCTAAACCGTCCCCGTCCCCTAACCCTAACCCTAGCCCGAACCCTAACCCTAACACTTCCCCAAAGCCTGACACTCACCCGTCCCCTAATCCTAACCCGTACGCTAACACTAACCCGCGCCCTCACACGTACGCTCCCCCTAAAGCGTTGTCGTACCCTCACCTGGACCCTAAACCGTCCCCGTCCCCTAACCCTAACCCTAGCCCGAACCCTAACCCTAACCCTTCCCCGAAGCCTGACCCTCACCCGTCCCCTAATCCTAACCAGTATGCTAACACTAACCCGCGCCCTCACACGTACGCTCCCCCTAAAGCGTTGTCGTACCCTCACCTGGACCCTAAACCTTCCCCGTCCCCTAACCCTAACCCTAGCCCGAACCCTAAACCTAACCCTTCCCCAAAGCCTGACCCTCACCCGTCCCCTAATCCTAACCCGTACGCTAACACTAACCCGCGCCCTCACACGTACGCTCCCCCTAAAGCGTTGTCGTACCCTCACCTGGACCCTAAACCATCCCCGTCCCCTAACCCTAACCCTGGCCCGAACCCTAGCCCTAACACTTCCCCGAAGCCTGACCCTCACCCGTCCCCTAATCCTAACACGTACGCTAACACTAACCCGCGCCCTCACACGTACGCTCCCCCTAAAGCCTTGTCGTACCCTCACCTGGACTCTAAACCGTCCCCGTCCCCTAACCCTAACCCTAGCCCGAACCCTAAGCCTAACCCTTCCCCGAAGCCTGACCCTCACCCGTCCCCTAATCCTAACCCGTACGCTAACACTAACCCGCGCCCTCACACGTACGCTCCCCCTAAAGCGTTGTCGTACCCTCACCTGGACCCTAAACCGTCCCCGTCCCCTAACCCTAACCCTAGCCCTAACCCTAACTCTAACCCTTCCCCGAAGCCTGACCGTCACCCGTACCCTAATCCTAACCCGTACGCTAACACTAACCCGCGCCCTCACACGTACGCTCCCCCTAAAGCGTTGTCGTACCCTCACCTGGACCCTAAACCGTCCCCGTCCCCTAACCCTAACCCTAGCCCGAACCCTAACCCTAAGACTTCCCCGAAGCCTGACCCTCACCCGTCCCCTAATCCTAACCCGTACGCTAACACTAACCCGCGCCCTCACACGTACGCTCCCCCTAAAGCGTTGACGTACACTCACCTGGACCCTAAACCGTCCCCGTCCCCTAATCCTAACCCTAGCCGAAACCCTAACCCTAACCCTTCCCCGAAGCCTGACCCTCACCCGTCCCCTAATCCTAACCCGTACGCTAACACTAACCCGCGCCCTCAAATGTACGGTCCCCCTAAAGAGTTGTCGTACCCTCACCTGGACCCTAAACCGTCCGCGTCCCCTAACCCTAACCCTAGCCCGAACCCTAACCCTAACCCTTCCCCGAAGCCTGACCCTCACCCGTCCCCTAATCCTAACCCGTACGCTAACACTAACCCGCGCCCTCACACGTACGCTCCCCCTAAAGCGTTGTCGTACCCTCACCTGGACCCTAAACCGTCCCCGTCCCCTAACCCTAACCCTAGCCCGAACCCTAACCCTAACCCTTCCCCGAAGCCTGACCCTCACCCGTCCCCTAATCCTAACCCGTACGCTAACACTAACCCGCGCCCTCACACGTACGCTCCCCCTAAAGAGTTGTCGTATCCTCACCTGGACCCTAAACCGTCCCCGTCCCCTAACCCTAACCCTAGCCCGAACCCTAACCCTAACCCTTCCCCGAAGCCTGACCCTCACCCGTCCCCTAATCCTAACCCGTACGCTAACACTAACCAGCGCCCTCACACGTAGGCTCCCCCTAAAGCGTTGTCGTACCCTCACGTGGACCCTAAACCGTCCCCGTCCCCTAACCCTAACCCTAGCCCGAACCCTAACCCTAACCCTTCCCCGAAGCATGACCCTCACCCGTCCCCTAATCCTAACCCGTACGCTAACACTAACCCGCGCCCTCACACGTACGCTCCCCCTAAAGCGTTGTCGTACCCTCACCTGGACCCTAAACCGTCCCCGTCCCCTAACCCTAACCCTAACTCGAACCCTAACCCTAACCCTTCCCCGAAGCCTGACCCTCACCCGTCCCCTAATCCTAACCCGTACGCTAACACTAACCCGCGCCCTCACACGTACGCTCCCCCTAAAGCCTTGTCGAACCCTCACCTGGACCCTAAACCGTCTCCGTCCCCTAACCCTAACCCTAGCCCGAACCCTAACCCTAACACTTCCCCAAAGCCTGACACTCACCCGTCCCCTAATCCTAACCCGTACGCTAACACTAACCAGCGCCCTCACACGTACGCTCCCCCTAAAGCGTTGTCGTACCCTCACCTGGACCCTAAACCGTCCCCGTCCCCTAACCCTAACCCTAGCCCGAACCCTAACCCTAACCCTTCCCCGAAGCCTGACCCTCACCCGTCCCCTAATCCTAACCAGTATGCTAACACTAACCCGCGCCCTCACACGTACGCTACCCCTAAAGCGTTGTCGTACCCTCACCTGGACCCTAAACCGTCCCCGTCCCCTAACCCTAACCCTAGCCCGAACCCTAACCCTAACCCTTCCCCAAAGCCTGACCCTCACCCGTCCCCTAATCCTAACCCGTACGCTAACACTAACCCGCGCCCTCACACGTACGCTCCCCCTAAAGCGTTGTCGTACCCTCACCTGGACCCTAAACCGTCCCCGTCCCCTAACCCTAACCCTAGCCCGAACCCTAGCCCTAACACTTCCCCGAAGCCTGACCCTCACCCGTCCCCTAATCCTAACACGTACGCTAACACTAACCCGCGCCCTCACACGTACGCTCCCCCTAAAGCCTTGTCGTACCCTCACCTGGACTCTAAACCGTCCCCGTCCCCTAACCCTAACCCTAGCCCGAAACCTAGCCCTAACACTTCCCCGAAGCCTGACCCTCACCCGTCCCCTAATCCTAACCCGTACGCTAACACTAACTCGCGCCCTCACACGTACGCTCCCCCTAAAGCGTTGTCGTACCCTCACCTGGACCCTAAACCGTCCCCGTCCCCTAACCCTAACCGTAGCCCGAACCCTAACTCTAACCCTTCCCCGAAGCCTGACCCTCACCCGTCCCCTAATCCTAACCCGTACGCTAACACTAACCCACGCCCTCACACGTACGCTCCCCCTAAAGTGTTGTCGTACCCTCACCTGGACCCTAAACCGTCCCCGTCCCCTAACCCTAACCCTAGCCCGAAACCTAACCCTAACATTTCGCCGAAGCCTGACCCTCACCCGTCCCCTAATCCTAACCCGTACGCTAACACTAACCCGCGCCCTCACACGTAAGCTCCCCCTGAAGCGTTGTCGTACCCTCACCTGGACCCTAAACCGTCCCCGTCCCCTAACCCTAACCCTAGCCCGAACCCTAACCCTAAACCTTTCCCGAAGCCTGACCCTCACCCGTCCCCTAATCCTAAACCGTACGCTAACACTAACCCGCGCCCTCACACGTACGCTCCCCCTAAAGCGTTGTCGTACCCTCACCTGGACCCTAAACCGTCCCCATCCCCTAACCCTAACCCTAGCACGAAACCTAACCCTAACCCTTCCCCGAAGCCTGACCCTCACCCCTCCCCTAATCGTAACCCGTACGCTAACACTAACCCGCGCCCTCACACGTACGCTCCCCCTAAAGCGTTGTCGTACCCTCACCTGGACCCTAAACCGTCCCCATCCCCTAACCCTAACCCTAGCCCGAACCCTAACCCTAACCCTTCCCCGAAGTCTGACCCGCACCCGTCCCCTAATCCTAACACGTACGCTAACACTAACCCACGCCCTCACACGTACGCTCCCCCTAAAGCCTTGTCGTACCCTCACCTGGACCCTAAACCGTCCCCGTCCCCTAACCCTAACCCTAGCCCGAACCCTAACCCTAACCCTTCCCCGAAGCCTGACCCTCACCCGTCCCCTAATCCTAACCCGTACGCTAACACTAACCCGCGCCCTCACACGTAAGCTCCTCCTAAAGCGTTGTCGTACCCTCACCTGGACCCTAAACCGTCCCCGCCCGCTAACCCTAACCCTAGCCCGAACCCTAACCCTAACCCTTTCCGGAAGCCTGACCCTCACCCGTCCCGTAATCCTAACCCGTAGGCTAACACTAACCCACGCCCTCACACGTACGCTCCCCCTAAAGCCTTGTCGTACCCTCACCTGGACCCTAAACCGTCCCCATCCCCTAACCCTAACCCTAGCCCGAACCCTAACCCTAACCCTACCCCGAAGCCTGACCCTCACCCGTCCCCTAATCCTAACCCGTACGCTAACACTAACCCGCGCCCTCACACGTACGCTCCCCCTAAAGCGTTGTCGTACACTCACCTGGACCCTAAACCGTCCCCGTCCCCTAACCCTAACCCTAGCCCGAACCCTAACCCTAACACTTCCCCAAAGCCTGACACTCACCCGTCCCCTAATCCTAACCCGTACGCTAACACTAACCAGCGCCCTCACACGTACGCTCCCCCTAAAGCGTTGTCGTACCCTCACCTGGACCCTAAACCGTCCCCGTCCCCTAACCCTAACCCTAGCCCGAACCCTAACCCTAACCCTTCCCCGAAGCCTGACCCTCACCCGTCCCCTAATCCTAACCAGTATGCTAACACTAACCCGCGCCCTCACATGTACGCTCCCCCTAAAGCGTTGTCGTACCCTCACCTGGACCCTAAACCGTCCCCGTCCCCTAACCCTAACCCTAGCCCGAACCCTAAACCTAACCCTTCCCCAAAGCCTGACCCTCACCCGTCCCCTAATCCTAACCCGTACGCTAACACTAACCCACGCCCTCACACGTACGCTCCCCCTAAAGCGTTGTCGTACCCTCACCTGGACCCTAAACCGTCCCCGTCCCCTAATCCTAACCCTGGCCCGAACCCTAGCCCTAACACTTCCCCGAAGCCTGACCCTCACCCGTCCCCTAATCCTAACACGTACGCTAACACTAACCCGCGCCCTCACACGTACGCTCCCCCTAAAGCGTTGTCGTACCCTCACCTGGACTCTAAACCGTCCCCGTCCCCTAACCCTAACCCTAGCCCGAACCCTAAGCCTAACCCTTCCCCGAAGCCTGACCCTCACCCATCCCCTAATCCTAACCCGTACGCTAACACTAACCCGCGCCCTCACACGTACGCTCCCCCTAAAGCGTTGTCGTACCCTCACCTGGACCCTAAACCGTCCCCGTCCCCTAACCCTAACCCTAGCCCTAACCCTAACTCTAACCCTTCCCCGAAGCCTGACCCTCACCCGTACCCTAATCCTAACCCGTACGCTAACACTAACCCGCGCCCTCACACGTACGCTCCCCCTAAAGCGTTGTCGTACCCTCACCTGGACCCTAAACCGTCCCCGTCCCCTAACCCTAACCCTAGCCCGAACCCTAACCCTAAGACTTCCCCGAAGCCTGACCCTCACCCGTCCCCTAATCCTAACCCGTACGCTAACACTAACCCGCGCCCTCACACGTACGCTCCCCCTAAAGCGTTGACGTACACTCACCTGGACCCTAAACCGTCCCCGTCCCCTAACCCTAACCCTAGCCGAAACCCTAACCCTAACCCTTCCCCGAAGCCTGACCCTCACCCGTCCCCTAATCCTAACCCGTACGCTAACACTAACCCGCGCCCTCAAATGTACGGTCCCCCTAAAGCGTTGTCGTACCCTCACCTGGACCCTAAACCGTCCCCGTCCCCTAACCCTAACCCTAGCCCGAACCCTAACCCTAACCCTTCCCCGAAGCCTGACCCTCACCCGTCCCCTAATCCTAACCCGTACGCTAACACTAACCCGCGCCCTCACACGTACGCTCCCCCTAAAGCGTTGTCGTACCCTCACCTGGACCCTAAACCGTCCCCGTCCCCTAACCCTAACCCTAGCCCGAACCCTAACCCTAACCCTTCCCCGAAGCCTGACCCTCACCCGTCCCCTAATCCTAACCCGTACGCTAACACTAACCCGCGCCCTCACACGTACGCTCCCCCTAAAGAGTTGTCGTATCCTCACCTGGACCCTAAACCGTCCCCGAACCCTAACCCTAACCCTAGCCCGAAACCTAACCCTAACCCTTCCCCGAAGCCTGACCCTCACCCGTCCCCTAATCCTAACCCGTACGCTAACACTAACCAGCGCCCTCACACGTAGGCTCCCCCTAAAGCGTTGTCGTACCCTCACGTGGACCCTAAACCGTCCCCGTCCCCTAACCCTAACCCTAGCCCGAACCCTAACCCTAACCCTTCCCCGAAGCATGACCCTCACCCGTCCCCTAATCCTAACCCGTACGCTAACACTAACCCGCGCCCTCACACGTACGCTCCCCCTAAAGCGTTGTCGTACCCTCACCTGGACCCTAAACCGTCCCCGTCCCCTAACCCTAACCCTAACTCGAACCCTAACCCTAACCCTTCCCCGAAGCCTGACCCTCACCCGTCCCCTAATCCTAACCCGTACGCTAACACTAACCCGCGCCCTCACACGTACGCTCCCCCTAAAGCCTTGTCGAACCCTCACCTGGACCCTAAACCGTCTCCGTCCCCTAACCCTAACCCTAGCCCGAACCCTAACCCTAACACTTCCCCAAAGCCTGACACTCACCCGTCCCCTAATCCTAACCCGTACGCTAACACTAACCAGCGCCCTCACACGTACGCTCCCCCTAAAGCGTTGTCGTACCCTCACGTGGACCCTAAACCGTCCCCGTCCCCTAACCCTAACCCTAGCCCGAACCCTAACCCTAACCCTTCCCCGAAGCCTGACCCTCACCCGTCCCCTAATCCTAACCAGTATGCTAACACTAACCCGCGCCCTCACACGTACGCTACCCCTAAAGCGTTGTCGTACCCTCACCTGGACCCTAAACCGTCCCCGTCCCCTAACCCTAACCCTAGCCCGAACCCTAACCCTAACCCTTCCCCAAAGCCTGACCCTCACCCGTCCCCTAATCCTAACCCGTACGCTAACACTAACCCGCGCCCTCACACGTACGCTCCCCCTAAAGCGTTGTCGTACCCTCACCTGGACCCTAAACCGTCCCCGTCCCCTAACCCTAACCCTAGCCCGAACCCTAGCCCTAACACTTCCCCGAAGCCTGACCCTCACCCGTCCCCTAATCCTAACACGTACGCTAACACTAACCCGCGCCCTCACACGTACGCTCCCCCTAAAGCCTTGTCGTACCCTCACCTGGACTCTAAACCGTCCCCGTCCCCTAACCCTAACCCTAGCCCGAACCCTAAGCCTAACCCTTCCCCGAACCCTGACCCTCACCCGTCCCCTAATCCTAACCCGTACGCTAACACTAAACCGCGCCCTCACACGTACGCTCCCCCTAAAGCGTTGTCGTACCCTCACCTGGACCCTAAACCGTTCCCGTCCCCTAACCCTAACCCTAGCCCGAACCCTAACTCTAACCCTTCCCCGAAGCCTGACCCTCACCCGTCCCCTAATCCTAACCCGTACGCTAACACTAACCCGCGCCCTCACACGTACGCTCCCCCTAAAGCGTTGTCGTACCCTCACCTGGACCCTAAACCGTCCCCGTCCCCCAACCCTAACCCTAGCCCGAAACCTAACCCTAACCCTTCCCCGAAGCCTGACCCTCACCCGTCCCCTAATCCTAACCCGTACGCTAACACTAACCCGCGCCCTCACACGTACGCTCCCCCTAAAGCATTGTCGTACCCTCACCTGGACCCTAAACCGTCCCCGTCCCCTAACCCTAACCCTAGCCCGAACCCTAACCCTAACCCTTCCCCGAAGCCTGACCCTCACCCGTCCCCTAATCCTAACCCGTACGCTAACACTAACCCGCGCCCTCACACGTACGCTCCCCCTAAAGCGTTGTCGTATCCTCACCTGGACCCTAAACCGGCCCCGTCCCCTAACCCTAACCCTAGCCCGAACCCTAACCCTAACCCTTCCCCGAAGCCTGACCCTCACCCGTCCCCTAATCCTAACCCGTACGCTAACACTAACCCGCGCCCTCACACGTACGCTCCCCCTAAAGCGTTGTCGTACCCTCACCTGGACCCTAAACCGTTCCTGTCCCCTAACCCTAACCCTAACTCGAACCCTAACCCTAACCCTTCCCCGAAGCCTGACCCTCACCCGTCCCCTAATCCTAACCCGTACGCTAACACTAACCCGCGCCCTCACACTTACGCTCCCCCTAAAGCCTTGCCGTACCCTCACCTGGACCCTAAACCGTCCCCGTCCCCTAACCCTAACCCTAGCCCGAACCCTAACCCTAACACTTCCCGAAAGCCTGACACTCACCCGTCCCCTAATCCTAACCCGTACGCTAACACTAACCAGCGCCCTCACATGTACGCTCCCCCTAAAGCGTTGTCGTACCCTCACCTGGACCCTAAACCGTCCCCGTCCCCTAACCCTAACCCTAGCCCGAACCCTAACCCTAACCCTTCCCCGAAGCCTGACCCTCACCCGTCCCCTAATCCTAACCAGTATGCTAACACTAACCCGCGCCCTCACACGTACGCTCCCCCTAAAGCGTTGTCGTACCCTCACCTGGACCCTAAACCGTCCCCGTCCCCTAACCCTAACCCTAGCCCGAACCCTAACCCTAACCCTTCCCCAAAGCCTGACCCTCACCCGTCCCCTAATCCTAACCCGTACGCTAACACTAACCCGCGCCCTCACACGTACGCTCCCCCTAAAGCGTTGTCGTACCCTCACCTGGACCCTAAACCGTCCCCGTCCCCTAACCCTAACCCTAGCCCGAACCCTAACTCTAACCCTTCCCCGAAGCCTGACCCTCACCCGTCCCCTAATCCTAACCCGTACGCTAACACTAACCCGCGCCCTCACACGTACGCTCCCCCTAAAGCGTTGTCGTACCCTCACGTGGACCCTAAACCGTCCCCGTCCCCTAACCCTAACCCTAGCCCGAACCCTAACCCTAACCCTTCCCCGAAGCATGACCCTCACCCGTCCCCTAATCCTAACCCGTACGCTAACACTAACCCGCGCCCTCACACGTACGCTCCCCCTAAAGCGTTGTCGTACCCTCACCTGGACCCTAAACCGTCCCCGTCCCCTAACCCTAACCCTAACTCGAACCCTAACCCTAACCCTTCCCCGAAGCCTGACCCTCACCCGTCCCCTAATCCTAACCCGTACGCTAACACTAACCCGCGCCCTCACACGTACGCTCCCCCTAAAGCCTTGTCAAACCCTCACCTGGACCCTAAACCGTCTCCGTCCCCTAACCCTAACCCTAGCCCGAACCCTAACCCTAACACTTCCCCAAAGCCTGACACTCACCCGTCCCCTAATCCTAACCCGTACGCTAACACTAACCAGCGCCCTCACACGTACGCTCCCCCTAAAGCGTTGTCGTACCCTCACCTGGACCCTAAAACGTCCCCGTCCCCTAACCCTAACCCTAGCCCGAACCCTAACCCTAACCCTTCCCCGAAGCCTGACCCTCACCCGTCCCCTAATCCTAACCAGTATGCTAACACTAACCCGCGCCCTCACACGTACGCTACCCCTAAAGCGTTGTCGTACCCTCACCTGGACCCTAAACCGTCCCCGTCCCCTAACCCTAACCCTAGCCCGAACCCTAACCCTAACCCTTCCCCAAAGCCTGACCCTCACCCGTCCCCTAATCCTAACCCGTACGTTAACACTAACCCGCGCCCTCACACGTACGCTCCCCCTAAAGCGTTGTCGTACCCTCACCTGGACCCTAAACCGTCCCCGTCCCCTAACCCTAACCCTAGCCCGAACCCTAGCCCTAACACTTCCCCGAAGCCTGACCCTCACCCGTCCCCTAATCCTAACACGTACGCTAACACTAACCCGCGCCCTCACACGTACGCTCCCCCTAAAGCCTTGTCGTACCCTCACCTGGACTCTAAACCGTCCCCGTCCCCTAACCCTAACCCTAGCCCGAACCCTAAGCCTAACCCTTCCCCGAAGCCTGACCCTCACCCGTCCCCTAATCCTAACCCGTACGCTAACACTAAACCGCGCCCTCACACGTACGCTCCCCCTAAAGCGTTGTCGTACCCTCACCTGGACCCTAAACCGTTCCCGTCCCCTAACCCTAACCCTAGCCCGAACCCTAACTCTAACCCTTCCCCGAAGCCTGACCCTCACCCGTCCCCTAATCCTAACCCGTACGCTAACACTAACCCGCGCCCTCACACGTACGCTCCCCCTAAAGCGTTGTCGTACCCTCACCTGGACCCTAAACCGTCCCCGTCCCCTAACCCTAACCCTAGCCCGAAACCTAACCCTAACCCTTCCCCGAAGCCTGACCCTCACCCGTCCCCTAATCCTAACCCGTACGCTAACACTAACCCGCGCCCTCACACGTACGCTCCCCCTAAAGCGTTGTCGTACACTCACCTGGACCCTAAACCGTCCCCGTCCCCTAACCCTAACCCTAGCCCGAACCCTAACCCTAACACTTCCCTGAAGCCTGACCCTCACCCGTCCCCTAATTCTAACCCGTACGCTAACACTAACCCGCACCCTCACACGTAAGCTCCCCCTGAAGCATTGTCGTACCCTCACCTGGACCCTAAACCGTCCCCGTCCCCTAACCCTAACCCTAGCCCGAACCCTAACCCTAAACCTTTCCCGAAGCCTGACCCTCACCCGTCCCCTAATCCTAAACCGTACGTTAACACTAACCCGCGCCCTCACACGTACGCTCCCCCTAAAGCGTTGTCGTACCCTCACCTGGACCCTAAACCGTCCCCATCCCCTAACCCTAACCCTAGCACGAAACCTAACCCTAACCCTTTCCCGAAGCCTGACCCTCACCCGTCCCCTAATCCTAACCCGTACGCTAACACTAACCCGCGCCCTCACACGTACGCTCCCCCTAAAGCCTTGCCGTACCCTCACCTGGACCCTAAACCGTCCCCGTCCCCTAACCCTAACCCTAGCCCGAACCCTAACCCTAACACTTCCCGAAAGCCTGACACTCACCCGTCCCCTAATCCTAACCCGTACGCTAACACTAACCAGCGCCCTCACACGTACGCTCCCCCTAAAGCGTTGTCGTACCCTCACCTGGACCCTAAACCGTCCCCGTCCCCTAACCCTAACCCTAGCCCGAACCCTAACCCTAACCCTTCCCCGAAGCCTGACCCTCACCCGTCCCCTAATCCTAACCAGTATGCTAACACTAACCCGCGCCCTCACACGTACGCTCCCCCTAAAGCGTTGTCGTACCCTCACCTGGACCCTAAACCGTCCCCGTCCCCTAACCCTAACCCTAGCCCGAACCCTAACCCTAACCCTTCCCCAAAGCCTGACCCTCACCCGTCCCCTAATCCTAACCCGTACGCTAACACTAACCCGCGCCCTCACACGTACGCTCCCCCTAAAGCGTTGTCGTACCCTCACCTGGACCCTAAACCGTCCCCGTCCCCTAACCCTAACCCTAGCCCGAACCCTAACTCTAACCCTTCCCCGAAGCCTGACCCTCACCCGTCCCCTAATCCTAACCCGTACGCTAACACTAACCCGCGCCCTCACACGTACGCTCCCCCTAAAGCGTTGTCGTACCCTCACCTGGACCCTAAACCGTCCCCGTCCCCTAACCCTAACCCTAGCCCGAACCCTAACCCTAACCTTTCCCCGAAGCCTGACCCTCACCCGTCCCCTAATCCTAACCCGGACGCTAACACTAACCCGCGCCCTCACACGTACGCTCCCCCTAAAGCGTTGTCGTACACTCACCTGGACCCTAAACCGTCCCCGTCCCCTAACTCTAACCCTAGCCCAAACCCTAACCCTAACCCTTCCCCGAAGCCTGACCCTCACCCGTCCCCTAATCCTAACCCGTACGCTAACACTAACCCGCGCCCTCAAATGTACGGTCCCCCTAAAGCGTTGTCGTACCCTCACCTGGACCATAAACCGTCCCCGTCCCCTAACCCTAACCCTAGCCCGAACCCTAACCCTAACCCTTCCCGGAAGCCTGACCCTCACCCGTCCCCTAATCCTAACCCGTACGCTAACACTAACCCGCGCCCTCACACGTACGCTCCCCCTAAAGCGTTGTCGTACCCTCACCTGGACCCTAAACCGTCCCCGTCCCCTAACCCTAACCCTAGCCCGAACCCTAACCCTAACCCTTCCCCGAAGCCTGACCCTCACCCCTCCCCTAATCCTAACCCGTAAGCTAACACTAACCCGCGCCCTCACACGTACGATCCCCCTAAAGCGTTGTCGTATCCTCAACTGGACCCTAAACCGTCCCCGTCCCCTAATCCTAACCCTAGCCCGAACCCTAACCCTAACCCTTCCCCGAAGCCTGACCCTCACCCGTCCCCTAATCCTAACCCGTACGCTAACACTAACCAGCGCCCTCACACGTACGCTCCCCCTAAAGCGTTGTCGTACCCTCACGTGGACCCTAAACCGTCCCCGTCCCCTAACCCTAACCCTAGCCCGAACCCTAACCCTAACCCTTCCCCGAAGCATGACCCTCACCCGTCCCCTAATCCTAACCCGTACGCTAACACTAACCCGCGCCCTCACACGTACGCTCCCCCTAAAGCGTTGTCGTACCCTCACCTGGACCCTAAACCATCCCCGTCCCCTAACCCTAACCCTAACTCGAACCCTAACCCTAACCCTTCCCCGAAGCCTGACCCTCACCCGTCCCCTAATCCTAACCCGTACGCTAACACTAAACCGCGCCCTCACACGTACGCTCCCCCTAAAGCGTTGTCGTACCCTCACCTGGACCCTAAACCGTTCCCGTCCCCTAACCCTAACCCTAGCCCGAACCCTAACTCTAACCCTTCCCCGAAGCCTGACCCTCACCCGTCCCCTAATCCTAACCCGTACGCTAACACTAACCCGCGCCCTCACACGTACGCTCCCCCTAAAGCGTTGTCGTACCCTCACCTGGACCCTAAACCGTCCCCGTCCCCTAACCCTAACCCTAGCCCGAAACCTAACCCTAACCCTTCCCCGAAGCCTGACCCTCACCCGTACCCTAATCCTAACCCGTACGCTAACACTAACCCGCGCCCTCACACGTACGCTCCCCCTAAAGCGTTGTCGTACACTCACCTGGACCCTAAACCGTCCCCGTTCCCTAACCCTAACCCTAGCCCGAACCCTAACCCTAACACTTCCCTGAAGCCTGACCCTCACCCGTCCCCTAATTCTAACCCGTACGCTAACACTAACCCGCGCCCTCACACGTAAGCTCCCCCTGAAGCATTGTCGTACCCTCACCTGGACCCTAAACCGTCCCCGTCCCCTAACCCTAACCCTAGCCCGAACCCTAACCCTAAACCTTTCCCGAAGCCTGACCCTCACCCGTCCCCTAATCCTAAACCGTACGTTAACACTAACCCGCGCCCTCACACGTACGCTCCCCCTAAAGCGTTGTCGTACCCTCACCTGGACCCTAAACCGTCCCCATCCCCTAACCCTAACCCTAGCACGAAACCTAACCCTAACCCTTTCCCGAAGCCTGACCCTCACCCCTCCCCTAATCCTAACCCGTACGCTAACACTAACCAGCGCCCTCACACGTACGCTCCCCCTAAAGCGTTGTCGTACCCTCACCTGGACCCTAAACCGTCCCCATCCCCTAACCCTAACCCTAGCCCGAACCCTAACCCTAACACTTCCTCGAAGTCTGACCCGCACCCGTCCCCTAATCCTAACACGTACGCTAACACTAACCCACGCCCTCACACGTACGCTCCCCCTAAAGCCTTGTCGTACCCTCACCTGGACCCTAAACCGTCCCCATCCCCTAACCCTAACCCTAGCCCGAACCCTAACCCTAACCCTTCCCCGAAGCCTGACCCTCACCCGTCCCCTAATCCTAACCCGTACGCTAACACTAACCCACGCCCTCACACGTAAGCTCCTCCTAAAGCGTTGTCGTACCCTCACCTGGACCCTAAACCGTCCCCGTCCCCTAACCCTAACCCTAGCCCGAACCCTAACCCTAACCCTTCCCCGAAGCCTGACCCTCACCCGTCCCCTAATCCTAACCCGGACGCTAACACTAACCCGCGCCCTCACACGTACGCTCCCCCTAAAGCGTTGTCGTACACTCACCTGGACCCTAAACCGTCCCCGTCCCCTAACCCTAACCCTAGCCCAAACCATAACCCTAACCCTTCCCCGAAGCCTGACCCTCACCCGTCCCCTAATCCTAACCCGTACGCTAACACTAACCCGCGCCCTCAAATGTACGGTCCCCCTAAAGCGTTGTCGTACCCTCACCTGGACCCTAAACCGTCCCCGTCCCCTAACCCTAACCCTAGCCCGAATCCTAACCCTAACCCTTCCCCGAAGCCTGACCCTCACCCGTCCCCTAATCCTAACCCGTACGCTAACACTAACCCGCGCCCTCACACGTACGCTCCCCCTAAAGCGTTGTCGTATCCTCACCTGGACCCTAAACCGGCCCCGTCCCCTAACCCTAACCCTAGCCCGAACCCTAACCCTAACCCTTCCCCGAAGCCTGACCCTCACCCGTCCCCTAATCCTAACCCGTACGCTAACACTAACCCGCGCCCTCACACGTACGCTCCCCCTAAAGCGTTGTCGTACCCTCACCTGGACCCTAAACCGTTCCCGTCCCCTAACCCTAACCCTAACTCGAACCCTAACCCTAACCCTTCCCCGAAGCCTGACCCTCACCCGTCCCCTAATCCTAACCCGTACGCTAACACTAACCCGCGCCCTCACACGTACGCTCCCCCTAAAGCCTTGCCGTACCCTCAACTGGACCCTAAACCGTCCCCGTCCCCTAACCCTAACCCTAGCCCGAACCCTAACCCTAACACTTCCCGAAAGCCTGACACTCACCCGTCCCCTAATCCTAACCCGTACGCTAACACTAACCAGCGCCCTCACACGTACGCTCCCCCTAAAGCGTTGTCGTACCCTCACGTGGACCCTAAACCGTCCCCGTCCCCTAACCCTAGCCCGAACCCTAACCCTAACCCTTCCCCGAAGCATGACCCTCACCCGTCCCCTAATCCTAACACGTACGCTAACACTAACCCGCGCCCTCACACGTACGCTCCCCCTAAAGCGTTGTCGTACCCTCACCTGGACCCTAAACCGTCCCCGTCCCCTAACCCTAACCCTAACTCGAACCCTAACCCTAACCCTTCCCCGAAGCCTGACCCTCACCCGTCCCCTAATCCTAACCCGTACGCTAACACTAACCCGCGCCCTCACACGTACGCTCCCCCTAAAGCCTTGTCGAACCCTCACCTGGACCCTAAACCGTCTCCGTCCCCTAACCCTAACCCTAGCCCGAACCCTAACCCTAACACTTCCCCAAAGCCTGACACTCACCCGTCCCCTAATCCTAACCCGTACGCTAACACTAACCAGCGCCCTCACACGTACGCTCCCCCTAAAGCGTTGTCGTACCCTCACCTGGACCCTAAACCGTCCCCGTCCCCTAACCCTAACCCTAGCCCGAACCCTAACCCTAACCCTTCCCCGAAGCCTGACCCTCACCCGTCCCCTAATCCTAACCAGTATGCTAACACTAACCCGCGCCCTCACACGTACGCTACCCCTAAAGCGTTGTCGTACCCTCACCTGGACCCTAAACCGTCCCCGTCCCCTAACCCTAACCCTAGCCCGAACCCTAACCCTAACCCTTCCCCAAAGCCTGACCCTCACCCGTCCCCTAATCCTAACCCGTACGCTAACACTAACCCGCGCCCTCACACGTACGCTCCCCCTAAAGCGTTGTCGTACCCTCACCTGGACCCTAAACCGTCCCCGTCCCCTAACCCTAACCCTAGCCCGAACCCTAGCCCTAACACTTCCCCGAAGCCTGACCCTCACCCGTCCCCTAATCCTAACACGTACGCTAACACTAACCCGCGCCCTCACACGTACGCTCCCCCTAAAGCCTTGTCGTACCCTCACCTGGACTCTAAACCGTCCCCGTCCCCTAACCCTAACCCTAGCCCGAACCCTAAGCCTAACCCTTCCCCGAAGCCTGACCCTCACCCGTCCCCTAATCCTAACCCGTACGCTAACACTAAACCGCGCCCTCACACGTACGCTCCCCCTAAAGCGTTGTCGTACCCTCACCTGGACCCTAAACCGTTCCCGTCCCCTAACCCTAACCCTAGCCCGAACCCTAACTCTAACCCTTCCCCGAAGCCTGACCCTCACCCGTCCCCTAATCCTAACCCGTACGCTAACACTAACCCGCGCCCTCACACGTACGCTCCCCCTAAAGCGTTGTCGTACCCTCACCTGGACCCTAAACCGTCCCCGTCCCCTAACCCTAACCCTAGCCCGAAACCTAACCCTAACCCTTCCCCGAAGCCTGACCCTCACCCGTCCCCTAATCCTAACCCGTACGCTAACACTAACCCGCGCCCTCACACGTACGCTCCCCCTAAAGCGTTGTCGTACACTCACCTGGACCCTAAACCGTCCCCGTCCCCTAACCCTAACCCTAGCCCGAACCCTAACCCTAACACTTCCCTGAAGCCTGACCCTCACCCGTCCCCTAATTCTAACCCGTACGCTAACACTAACCCGCACCCTCACACGTAAGCTCCCCCTGAAGCATTGTCGTACCCTCACCTGGACCCTAAACCGTCCCCGTCCCCTAACCCTAACCCTAGCCCGAACCCTAACCCTAAACCTTTCCCGAAGCCTGACCCTCACCCGTCCCCTAATCCTAAACCGTACGTTAACACTAACCCGCGCCCTCACACGTACGCTCCCCCTAAAGCGTTGTCGTACCCTCACCTGGACCCTAAACCGTCCCCATCCCCTAACCCTAACCCTAGCACGAAACCTAACCCTAACCCTTTCCCGAAGCCTGACCCTCACCCCTCCCCTAATCCTAACCCGTACGCTAACACTAACCAGCGCCCTCACACGTACGCTCCCCCTAAAGCGTTGTCGTACCCTCACCTGGACCCTAAACCGTCCCCATCCCCTAACCCTAACCCTAGCCCGAACCCTAACCCTAACACTTCCTCGAAGTCTGACCCGCACCCGTCCCCTAATCCTAACACGTACGCTAACACTAACCCACGCCCTCACACGTACGCTCCCCCTAAAGCCTTGTCGTACCCTCACCTGGACCCTAAACCGTCCCCATCCCCTAACCCTAACCCTAGCCCGAACCCTAACCCTAACCCTTCCCCGAAGCCTGACCCTCACCCGTCCCCTAATCCTAACCCGTACGCTAACACTAACCCACGCCCTCACACGTAAGCTCCTCCTAAAGCGTTGTCGTACCCTCACCTGGACCCTAAACCGTCCCCGTCCCCTAACCCTAACCCTAGCCCGAACCCTAACCCTAACCCTTCCCCGAAGCCTGACCCTCACCCGTCCCCTAATCCTAACCCGGACGCTAACACTAACCCGCGCCCTCACACGTACGCTCCCCCTAAAGCGTTGTCGTACACTCACCTGGACCCTAAACCGTCCCCGTCCCCTAACCCTAACCCTAGCCCAAACCATAACCCTAACCCTTCCCCGAAGCCTGACCCTCACCCGTCCCCTAATCCTAACCCGTACGCTAACACTAACCCGCGCCCTCAAATGTACGGTCCCCCTAAAGCGTTGTCGTACCCTCACCTGGACCCTAAACCGTCCCCGTCCCCTAACCCTAACCCTAGCCCGAATCCTAACCCTAACCCTTCCCCGAAGCCTGACCCTCACCCGTCCCCTAATCCTAACCCGTACGCTAACACTAACCCGCGCCCTCACACGTACGCTCCCCCTAAAGCGTTGTCGTATCCTCACCTGGACCCTAAACCGGCCCCGTCCCCTAACCCTAACCCTAGCCCGAACCCTAACCCTAACCCTTCCCCAAAGCCTGACCCTCACCCGTCCCCTAATCCTAACCCGTACGCTAACACTAACCCGCGCCCTCACACGTACGCTCCCCCTAAAGCGTTGTCGTACCCTCACCTGGACCCTAAACCGTTCCCGTCCCCTAACCCTAACCCTAACTCGAACCCTAACCCTAACCCTTCCCCGAAGCCTGACCCTCACCCGTCCCCTAATCCTAACCCGTACGCTAACACTAACCCGCGCCCTCACACGTACGCTCCCCCTAAAGCCTTGCCGTACCCTCACCTGGACCCTAAACCGTCCCCGTCCCCTAACCCTAACCCTAGCCCGAACCCTAACCCTAACACTTCCCGAAAGCCTGACACTCACCCGTCCCCTAATCCTAACCCGTACGCTAACACTAACCAGCGCCCTCACACGTACGCTCCCCCTAAAGCGTTGTCGTACCCTCACCTGGACCCTAAACCGTCCCCGTCCCCTAACCCTAACCCTAGCCCAAACCCTAACCCTAACCCTTCCCCGAAGCCTGACCCTCACCCGTCCCCTAATCCTAACCAGTATGCTAACACTAACCCGCGCCCTCACACGTACGCTCCCCCTAAAGCGTTGTCGTACCCTCACCTGGACCCTAAACCGTCCCCGTCCCCTAACCCTAACCCTAGCCCGAACCCTAACCCTAACCCTTCCCCAAAGCCTGACCCTCACCCGTCCCCTAATCCTAACCCGTACGCTAACACTAACCCGCGCCCTCACACGTACGCTCCCCCTAAAGCGTTGTCGTACCCTCACCTGGACCCTAAACCGTCCCCGTCCCCTAACCCTAACCCTAGCCCGAACCCTAACTCTAACCCTTCCCCGAAGCCTGACCCTCACCCGTCCCCTAATCCTAACCCGTACGCTAACACTAACCCGCGCCCTCACACGTACGCTCCCCCTAAAGCGTTGTCGTACACTCACCTGGACCCTAAACCGTCCCCGTCCCCTAACTCTAACCCTAGCCCAAACCCTAACCCTAACCCTTCCCCGAAGCCTGACCCTCACCCGTCCCCTAATCCTAACCCGTACGCTAACACTAACCCGCGCCCTCAAATGTACGGTCCCCCTAAAGCGTTGTCGTACCCTCACCTGGACCATAAACCGTCCCCGTCCCCTAACCCTAACCCTAGCCCGAACCCTAACCCTAACCCTTCCCGGAAGCCTGACCCTCACCCGTCCCCTAATCCTAACCCGTACGCTAACACTAACCCGCGCCCTCACACGTACGCTCCCCCTAAAGCGTTGTCGTACCCTCACCTGGACCCTAAACCGTCCCCGTCCCCTAACCCTAACCCTAGCCCGAACCCTAACCCTAACCCTTCCCCGAAGCCTGACCCTCACCCCTCCCCTAATCCTAACCCGTAAGCTAACACTAACCCGCGCCCTCACACGTACGATCCCCCTAAAGCGTTGTCGTATCCTCAACTGGACCCTAAACCGTCCCCGTCCCCTAATCCTAACCCTAGCCCGAACCCTAACCCTAACCCTTCCCCGAAGCCTGACCCTCACCCGTCCCCTAATCCTAACCCGTACGCTAACACTAACCAGCGCCCTCACACGTACGCTCCCCCTAAAGCGTTGTCGTACCCTCACGTGGACCCTAAACCGTCCCCGTCCCCTAACCCTAACCCTAGCCCGAACCCTAACCCTAACCCTTCCCCGAAGCATGACCCTCACCCGTCCCCTAATCCTAACCCGTACGCTAACACTAACCCGCGCCCTCACACGTACGCTCCCCCTAAAGCGTTGTCGTACCCTCACCTGGACCCTAAACCATCCCCGTCCCCTAACCCTAACCCTAACTCGAACCCTAACCCTAACCCTTCCCCGAAGCCTGACCCTCACCCGTCCCCTAATCCTAACCCGTACGCTAACACTAAACCGCGCCCTCACACGTACGCTCCCCCTAAAGCGTTGTCGTACCCTCACCTGGACCCTAAACCGTTCCCGTCCCCTAACCCTAACCCTAGCCCGAACCCTAACTCTAACCCTTCCCCGAAGCCTGACCCTCACCCGTCCCCTAATCCTAACCCGTACGCTAACACTAACCCGCGCCCTCACACGTACGCTCCCCCTAAAGCGTTGTCGTACCCTCACCTGGACCCTAAACCGTCCCCGTCCCCTAACCCTAACCCTAGCCCGAAACCTAACCCTAACCCTTCCCCGAAGCCTGACCCTCACCCGTCCCCTAATCCTAACCCGTACGCTAACACTAACCCGCGCCCTCACACGTACGCTCCCCCTAAAGCGTTGTCGTACACTCACCTGGACCCTAAACCGTCCCCGTCCCCTAACCCTAACCCTAGCCCGAACCCTAACCCTAACACTTCCCTGAAGCCTGACCCTCACCCGTCCCCTAATTCTAACCCGTACGCTAACACTAACCCGCGCCCTCACACGTAAGCTCCCCCTGAAGCATTGTCGTACCCTCACCTGGACCCTAAACCGTCCCCGTCCCCTAACCCTAACCCTAGCCCGAACCCTAACCCTAAACCTTTCCCGAAGCCTGACCCTCACCCGTCCCCTAATCCTAAACCGTACGTTAACACTAACCCGCGCCCTCACACGTACGCTCCCCCTAAAGCGTTGTCGTACCCTCACCTGGACCCTAAACCGTCCCCATCCCCTAACCCTAACCCTAGAACGAAACCTAACCCTAACCCTTTCCCGAAGCCTGACCCTCACCCCTCCCCTAATCCTAACCCGTACGCTAACACTAACCAGCGCCCTCACACGTACGCTCCCCCTAAAGCGTTGTCGTACCCTCACCTGGACCCTAAACCGTCCCCATCCCCTAACCCTAACCCTAGCCCGAACCCTAACCCTAACACTTCCTCGAAGTCTGACCCGCACCCGTCCCCTAATCCTAACACGTACGCTAACACTAACCCACGCCCTCACACGTACGCTCCCCCTAAAGCCTTGTCGTACCCTCACCTGGACCCTAAACCGTCCCCATCCCCTAACCCTAACCCTAGCCCGAACCCTAACCCTAACCCTTCCCCGAAGCCTGACCCTCACCCGTCCCCTAATCCTAACCCGTACGCTAACACTAACCCACGCCCTCACACGTAAGCTCCTCCTAAAGCGTTGTCGTACCCTCACCTGGACCCTAAACCGTCCCCGTCCCCTAACCCTAACCCTAGCCCGAACCCTAACCCTAACCCTTCCCCGAAGCCTGACCCTCACCCGTCCCCTAATCCTAACCCGGACGCTAACACTAACCCGCGCCCTCACACGTACGCTCCCCCTAAAGCGTTGTCGTACACTCACCTGGACCCTAAACCGTCCCCGTCCCCTAACCCTAACCCTAGCCCAAACCATAACCCTAACCCTTCCCCGAAGCCTGACCCTCACCCGTCCCCTAATCCTAACCCGTACGCTAACACTAACCCGCGCCCTCAAATGTACGGTCCCCCTAAAGCGTTGTCGTACCCTCACCTGGACCCTAAACCGTCCCCGTCCCCTAACCCTAACCCTAGCCCGAATCCTAACCCTAACCCTTCCCCGAAGCCTGACCCTCACCCGTCCCCTAATCCTAACCCGTACGCTAACACTAACCCGCGCCCTCACACGTACGCTCCCCCTAAAGCGTTGTCGTATCCTCACCTGGACCCTAAACCGGCCCCGTCCCCTAACCCTAACCCTAGCCCGAACCCTAACCCTAACCCTTCCCCGAAGCCTGACCCTCACCCGTCCCCTAATCCTAACCCGTACGCTAACACTAACCCGCGCCCTCACACGTACGCTCCCCCTAAAGCGTTGTCGTACCCTCACCTGGACCCTAAACCGTTCCCGTCCCCTAACCCTAACCCTAACTCGAACCCTAACCCTAACCCTTCCCCGAAGCCTGACCCTCACCCGTCCCCTAATCCTAACCCGTACGCTAACACTAACCCGCGCCCTCACACGTACGCTCCCCCTAAAGCCTTGCCGTACCCTCAACTGGACCCTAAACCGTCCCCGTCCCCTAACCCTAACCCTAGCCCGAACCCTAACCCTAACACTTCCCGAAAGCCTGACACTCACCCGTCCCCTAATCCTAACCCGTACGCTAACACTAACCAGCGCCCTCACACGTACGCTCCCCCTAAAGCGTTGTCGTACCCTCACCTGGACCCTAAACCGTCCCCGTCCCCTAACCCTAACCCTAGCCCGAACCCTAACCCTAACCCTTCCCCGAAGCCTGACCCTCACCCGTCCCCTAATCCTAACCAGTATGCTAACACTAACCCGCGCCCTCACACGTACGCTCCCCCTAAAGCGTTGTCGTACCCTCACCTGGACCCTAAACCGTCCCCGTCCCCTAACCCTAACCCTAGCCCGAACCCTAACCCTAACCCTTCCCCAAAGCCTGACCCTCACCCGTCCCCTAATCCTAACCCGTACGCTAACACTAACCCGCGCCCTCACACGTACGCTCCCCCTAAAGCGTTGTCGTACCCTCACCTGGACCCTAAACCGTCCCCGTCCCCTAACCCTAACCCTAGCCCGAACCCTAACTCTAACCCTTCCCCGAAGCCTGACCCTCACCCGTCCCCTAATCCTAACCCGTACGCTAACACTAACCCGCGCCCTCACACGTACGCTCCCCCTAAAGCGTTGTCGTACCCTCACGTGGACCCTAAACCGTCCCCGTCCCCTAACCCTAACCCTAGCCCGAACCCTAACCCTAACCCTTCCCCGAAGCATGACCCTCACCCGTCCCCTAATCCTAACCCGTACGCTAACACTAACCCGCGCCCTCACACGTACGCTCCCCCTAAAGCGTTGTCGTACCCTCACCTGGACCCTAAACCGTCCCCGTCCCCTAACCCTAACCCTAACTCGAACCCTAACCCTAACCCTTCCCCGAAGCCTGACCCTCACCCGTCCCCTAATCCTAACCCGTACGCTAACACTAACCCGCGCCCTCACACGTACGCTCCCCCTAAAGCCTTGTCGAACCCTCACCTGGACCCTAAACCGTCTCCGTCCCCTAACCCTAACCCTAGCCCGAACCCTAACCCTAACACTTCCCCAAAGCCTGACACTCACCCGTCCCCTAATCCTAACCCGTACGCTAACACTAACCAGCGCCCTCACACGTACGCTCCCCCTAAAGCGTTGTCGTACCCTCACCTGGACCCTAAACCGTCCCCGTCCCCTAACCCTAACCCTAGCCCGAACCCTAACCCTAACCCTTCCCCGAAGCCTGACCCTCACCCGTCCCCTAATCCTAACCAGTATGCTAACACTAACCCGCGCCCTCACACGTACGCTACCCCTAAAGCGTAGTCGTACCCTCACCTGGACCCTAAACCGTCCCCGTCCCCTAACCCTAACCCTAGCCCGAACCCTAACCCTAACCCTTCCCCAAAGCCTGACCCTCACCCGTCCCCTAATCCTAACCCGTACGCTAACACTAACCCGCGCCCTCACACGTACGCTCCCCCTAAAGCGTTGTCGTACCCTCACCTGGACCCTAAACCGTCCCCGTCCCCTAACCCTAACCCTAGCCCGAACCCTAGCCCTAACACTTCCCCGAAGCCTGACCCTCACCCGTCCCCTAATCCTAACACGTACGCTAACACTAACCCGCGCCCTCACACGTACGCTCCCCCTAAAGCCTTGTCGTACCCTCACCTGGACTCTAAACCGTCCCCGTCCCCTAACCCTAACCCTAGCCCGAACCCTAAGCCTAACCCTTCCCCGAAGCCTGACCCTCACCCGTCCCCTAATCCTAACCCGTACGCTAACACTAAACCGCGCCCTCACACGTACGCTCCCCCTAAAGCGTTGTCGTACCCTCACCTGGACCCTAAACCGTTCCCGTCCCCTAACCCTAACCCTAGCCCGAACCCTAACTCTAACCCTTCCCCGAAGCCTGACCCTCACCCGTCCCCTAATCCTAACCCGTACGCTAACACTAACCCGCGCCCTCACACGTACGCTCCCCCTAAAGCGTTGTCGTACCCTCACCTGGACCCTAAACCGTCCCCGTCCCCTAACCCTAACCCTAGCCCGAAACCTAACCCTAACCCTTCCCCGAAGCCTGACCCTCACCCGTCCCCTAATCCTAACCCGTACGCTAACACTAACCCGCGCCCTCACACGTAAGCTCCCCCTGAAGCATTGTCGTACCCTCACCTGGACCCTAAACCGTCCCCGTCCCCTAACCCTAACCCTAGCCCGAACCCTAACCCTAAACCTTTCCCGAAGCCTGACCCTCACCCGTCCCCTAATCCTAAACCGTACGTTAACACTAACCCGCGCCCTCACACGTACGCTCCCCCTAAAGCGTTGTCGTACCCTCACCTGGACCCTAAACCGTCCCCATCCCCTAACCCTAACCCTAGCACGAAACCTAACCCTAACCCTTTCCCGAAGCCTGACCCTCACCCCTCCCCTAATCCTAACCCGTACGCTAACACTAACCAGCGCCCTCACACGTACGCTCCCCCTAAAGCGTTGTCGTACCCTCACCTGGACCCTAAACCGTCCCCATCCCCTAACCCTAACCCTAGCCCGAACCCTAACCCTAACACTTCCTCGAAGTCTGACCCGCACCCGTCCCCTAATCCTAACACGTACGCTAACACTAACCCACGCCCTCACACGTACGCTCCCCCTAAAGCCTTGTCGTACCCTCACCTGGACCCTAAACCGTCCCCATCCCCTAACCCTAACCCTAGCCCGAACCCTAACCCTAACCCTTCCCCGAAGCCTGACCCTCACCCGTCCCCTAATCCTAACCCGTACGCTAACACTAACCCACGCCCTCACACGTAAGCTCCTCCTAAAGCGTTGTCGTACCCTCACCTGGACCCTAAACCGTCCCCGTCCCCTAACCCTAACCCTAGCCCGAACCCTAACCCTAACCCTTCCCCGAAGCCTGACCCTCACCCGTCCCCTAATCCTAACCCGGACGCTAACACTAACCCGCGCCCTCACACGTACGCTCCCCCTAAAGCGTTGTCGTACACTCACCTGGACCCTAAACCGTCCCCGTCCCCTAACCCTAACCCTAGCCCAAACCATAACCCTAACCCTTCCCCGAAGCCTGACCCTCACCCGTCCCCTAATCCTAACCCGTACGCTAACACTAACCCGCGCCCTCAAATGTACGGTCCCCCTAAAGCGTTGTCGTACCCTCACCTGGACCCTAAACCGTCCCCGTCCCCTAACCCTAACCCTAGCCCGAATCCTAACCCTAACCCTTCCCCGAAGCCTGACCCTCACCCGTCCCCTAATCCTAACCCGTACGCTAACACTAACCCGCGCCCTCACACGTACGCTCCCCCTAAAGCGTTGTCGTATCCTCACCTGGACCCTAAACCGGCCCCGTCCCCTAACCCTAACCCTAGCCCGAACCCTAACCCTAACCCTTCCCCGAAGCCTGACCCTCACCCGTCCCCTAATCCTAACCCGTACGCTAACACTAACCCGCGCCCTCACACGTACGCTCCCCCTAAAGCGTTGTCGTACCCTCACCTGGACCCTAAACCGTTCCCGTCCCCTAACCCTAACCCTAACTCGAACCCTAACCCTAACCCTTCCCCGAAGCCTGACCCTCACCCGTCCCCTAATCCTAACCCGGACGCTAACACTAACCCGCGCCCTCACACGTACGCTCCCCCTAAAGCCTTGCCGTACCCTCAACTGGACCCTAAACCGTCCCCGTCCCCTATCCCTAACCCTAGCCCGAACCCTAACCCTAACACTTCCCGAAAGCCTGACACTCACCCGTCCCCTAATCCTAACCCGTACGCTAACACTAACCAGCGCCCTCACACGTACGCTCCCCCTAAAGCGTTGTCGTACCCTCACCTGGACCCTAAACCGTCCCCGTCCCCTAACCCTAACCCTAGCCCGAACCCTAACCCTAACCCTTCCCCGAAGCCTGACCCTCACCCGTCCCCTAATCCTAACCAGTATGCTAACACTAACCCGCGCCCTCACACGTACGCTCCCCCTAAAGCGTTGTCGTACCCTCACCTGGACCCTAAACCGTCCCCGTCCCCTAACCCTAACCCTAGCCCGAACCCTAACCCTAACCCTTCCCCAAAGCCTGACCCTCACCCGTCCCCTAATCCTAACCCGTACGCTAACACTAACCCGCGCCCTCACACGTACGCTCCCCCTAAAGCGTTGTCGTACCCTCACCTGGACCCTAAACCGTCCCCGTCCCCTAACCCTAACCCTAGCCCGAACCCTAACTCTAACCCTTCCCCGAAGCCTGACCCTCACCCGTCCCCTAATCCTAACCCGTACGCTAACACTAACCCGCGCCCTCACACGTACGCTCCCCCTAAAGCGTTGTCGTACCCTCACGTGGACCCTAAACCGTCCCCGTCCCCTAACCCTAACCCTAGCCCGAACCCTAACCCTAACCCTTCCCCGAAGCATGACCCTCACCCGTCCCCTAATCCTAACCCGTACGCTAACACTAACCCGCGCCCTCACACGTACGCTCCCCCTAAAGCGTTGTCGTACCCTCACCTGGACCCTAAACCGTCCCCGTCCCCTAACCCTAACCCTAACTCGAACCCTAACCCTAACCCTTCCCCGAAGCCTGACCCTCACCCGTCCCCTAATCCTAACCCGTACGCTAACACTAACCCGCGCCCTCACACGTACGCTCCCCCTAAAGCCTTGTCGAACCCTCACCTGGACCCTAAACCGTCTCCGTCCCCTAACCCTAACCCTAGCCCGAACCCTAACCCTAACACTTCCCCAAAGCCTGACACTCACCCGTCCCCTAATCCTAACCCGTACGCTAACACTAACCAGCGCCCTCACACGTACGCTCCCCCTAAAGCGTTGTCGTACCCTCACCTGGACCCTAAACCGTCCCCGTCCCCTAACCCTAACCCTAGCCCGAACCCTAACCCTAACCCTTCCCCGAAGCCTGACCCTCACCCGTCCCCTAATCCTAACCAGTATGCTAACACTAACCCGCGCCCTCACACGTACGCTACCCCTAAAGCGTAGTCGTACCCTCACCTGGACCCTAAACCGTCCCCGTCCCCTAACCCTAACCCTAGCCCGAACCCTAACCCTAACCCTTCCCCAAAGCCTGACCCTCACCCGTCCCCTAATCCTAACCCGTACGCTAACACTAACCCGCGCCCTCACACGTACGCTCCCCCTAAAGCGTTGTCGTACCCTCACCTGGACCCTAAACCGTCCCCGTCCCCTAACCCTAACCCTAGCCCGAACCCTAGCCCTAACACTTCCCCGAAGCCTGACCCTCACCCGTCCCCTAATCCTAACACGTACGCTAACACTAACCCGCGCCCTCACACGTACGCTCCCCCTAAAGCCTTGTCGTACCCTCACCTGGACTCTAAACCGTCCCCGTCCCCTAACCCTAACCCTAGCCCGAACCCTAAGCCTAACCCTTCCCCGAAGCCTGACCCTCACCCGTCCCCTAATCCTAACCCGTACGCTAACACTAAACCGCGCCCTCACACGTACGCTCCCCCTAAAGCGTTGTCGTACCCTCACCTGGACCCTAAACCGTTCCCGTCCCCTAACCCTAACCCTAGCCCGAACCCTAACTCTAACCCTTCCCCGAAGCCTGACCCTCACCCGTCCCCTAATCCTAACCCGTACGCTAACACTAACCCGCGCCCTCACACGTACGCTCCCCCTAAAGCGTTGTCGTACCCTCACCTGGACCCTAAACCGTCCCCGTCCCCTAACCCTAACCCTAGCCCGAAACCTAACCCTAACCCTTCCCCGAAGCCTGACCCTCACCCGTCCCCTAATCCTAACCCGTACGCTAACACTAACCCGCGCCCTCACACGTACGCTCCCCCTAAAGCGTTGTCGTACACTCACCTGGACCCTAAACCGTCCCCGTCCCCTAACCCTAACCCTAGCCCGAACCCTAACCCTAACACTTCCCTGAAGCCTGACCCTCACCCGTCCCCTAATTCTAACCCGTACGCTAACACTAACCCGCACCCTCACACGTAAGCTCCCCCTGAAGCATTGTCGTACCCTCACCTGGACCCTAAACCGTCCCCGTCCCCTAACCCTAACCCTAGCCCGAACCCTAACCCTAAACCTTTCCCGAAGCCTGACCCTCACCCGTCCCCTAATCCTAAACCGTACGTTAACACTAACCCGCGCCCTCACACGTACGCTCCCCCTAAAGCGTTGTCGTACCCTCACCTGGACCCTAAACCGTCCCCATCCCCTAACGCTAACCCTAGCACGAAACCTAACCCTAACCCTTTCCCGAAGCCTGACCCTCACCCCTCCCCTAATCCTAACCCGTACGCTAACACTAACCAGCGCCCTCACACGTACGCTCCCCCTAAAGCGTTGTCGTACCCTCACCTGGACCCTAAACCGTCCCCATCCCCTAACCCTAACCCTAGCCCGAACCCTAACCCTAACACTTCCTCGAAGTCTGACCCGCACCCGTCCCCTAATCCTAACACGTACGCTAACACTAACCCACGCCCTCACACGTACGCTCCCCCTAAAGCCTTGTCGTACCCTCACCTGGACCCTAAACCGTCCCCATCCCCTAACCCTAACCCTAGCCCGAACCCTAACCCTAACCCTTCCCCGAAGCCTGACCCTCACCCGTCCCCTAATCCTAACCCGTACGCTAACACTAACCCACGCCCTCACACGTAAGCTCCTCCTAAAGCGTTGTCGTACCCTCACCTGGACCCTAAACCGTCCCCGTCCCCTAACCCTAACCCTAGCCCGAACCCTAACCCTAACCCTTCCCCGAAGCCTGACCCTCACCCGTCCCCTAATCCTAACCCGGACGCTAACACTAACCCGCGCCCTCACACGTACGCTCCCCCTAAAGCGTTGTCGTACACTCACCTGGACCCTAAACCGTCCCCGTCCCCTAACCCTAACCCTAGCCCAAACCATAACCCTAACCCTTCCCCGAAGCCTGACCCTCACCCGTCCCCTAATCCTAACCCGTACGCTAACACTAACCCGCGCCCTCAAATGTACGGTCCCCCTAAAGCGTTGTCGTACCCTCACCTGGACCCTAAACCGTCCCCGTCCCCTAACCCTAACCCTAGCCCGAATCCTAACCCTAACCCTTCCCCGAAGCCTGACCCTCACCCGTCCCCTAATCCTAACCCGTACGCTAACACTAACCCGCGCCCTCACACGTACGCTCCCCCTAAAGCGTTGTCGTATCCTCACCTGGACCCTAAACCGGCCCCGTCCCCTAACCCTAACCCTAGCCCGAACCCTAACCCTAACCCTTCCCCGAAGCCTGACCCTCACCCGTCCCCTAATCCTAACCCGTACGCTAACACTAACCCGCGCCCTCACACGTACGCTCCCCCTAAAGCGTTGTCGTACCCTCACCTGGACCCTAAACCGTTCCCGTCCCCTAACCCTAACCCTAACTCGAACCCTAACCCTAACCCTTCCCCGAAGCCTGACCCTCACCCGTCCCCTAATCCTAACCCGTACGCTAACACTAACCCGCGCCCTCACACGTACGCTCCCCCTAAAGCCTTGCCGTACCCTCACCTGGACCCTAAACCGTCCCCGTCCCCTAACCCTAACCCTAGCCCGAACCCTAACCCTAACACTTCCCGAAAGCCTGACACTCACCCGTCCCCTAATCCTAACCCGTACGCTAACACTAACCAGCGCCCTCACACGTACGCTCCCCCTAAAGCGTTGTCGTACCCTCACCTGGACCCTAAACCGTCCCCGTCCCCTAACCCTAACCCTAGCCCGAACCCTAACCCTAACCCTTCCCCGAAGCCTGACCCTCACCCGTCCCCTAATCCTAACCAGTATGCTAACACTAACCCGCGCCCTCACACGTACGCTCCCCCTAAAGCGTTGTCGTACCCTCACCTGGACCCTAAACCGTCCCCGTCCCCTAACCCTAACCCTAGCCCGAACCCTAACCCTAACCCTTCCCCAAAGCCTGACCCTCACCCGTCCCCTAATCCTAACCCGTACGCTAACACTAACCCGCGCCCTCACACGTACGCTCCCCCTAAAGCGTTGTCGTACCCTCACCTGGACCCTAAACCGTCCCCGTCCCCTAACCCTAACCCTAGCCCGAACCCTAACTCTAACCCTTCCCCGAAGCCTGACCCTCACCCGTCCCCTAATCCTAACCCGTACGCTAACACTAACCCGCGCCCTCACACGTACGCTCCCCCTAAAGCGTTGTCGTACCCTCACCTGGACCCTAAACCGTCCCCGTCCCCTAACCCTAACCCTAGCCCGAACCCTAACCCTAACCCTTCCCCGAAGCCTGACCCTCACCCGTCCCCTAATCCTAACCCGGACGCTAACACTAACCCGCGCCCTCACACGTACGCTCCCCCTAAAGCGTTGTCGTACACTCACCTGGACCCTAAACCGTCCCCGTCCCCTAACTCTAACCCTAGCCCAAACCCTAACCCTAACCCTTCCCCGAAGCCTGACCCTCACCCGTCCCCTAATCCTAAACCGTACGCTAACACTAACCCGCGCCCTCAAATGTACGGTCCCCCTAAAGCGTTGTCGTACCCTCACCTGGACCATAAACCGTCCCCGTCCCCTAACCCTAACCCTAGCCCGAACCCTAACCCTAACCCTTCCCCGAAGCCTGACCCTCACCCGTCCCCTAATCCTAACCCGTACGCTAACACTAACCCGCGCCCTCACACGTACGCTCCCCCTAAAGCGTTGTCGTACCCTCACCTGGACCCTAAACCGTCCCCGTCCCCTAACCCTAACCCTAGCCCGAACCCTAACCCTAACCCTTCCCCGAAGCCTGACCCTCACCCCTCCCCTAATCCTAACCCGTAAGCTAACACTAACCCGCGCCCTCACACGTACGATCCCCCTAAAGCGTTGTCGTATCCTCAACTGGACCCTAAACCGTCCCCGTCCCCTAATCCTAACCCTAGCCCGAACCCTAACCCTAACCCTTCCCCGAAGCCTGACCCTCACCCGTCCCCTAATCCTAACCCGTACGCTAACACTAACCAGCGCCCTCACACGTACGCTCCCCCTAAAGCGTTGTCGTACCCTCACGTGGACCCTAAACCGTCCCCGTCCCCTAACCCTAACCCTAGCCCGAACCCTAACCCTAACCCTTCCCCGAAGCATGACCCTCACCCGTCCCCTAATCCTAACCCGTACGCTAACACTAACCCGCGCCCTCACACGTACGCTCCCCCTAAAGCGTTGTCGTACCCTCACCTGGACCCTAAACCATCCCCGTCCCCTAACCCTAACCCTAACTCGAACCCTAACCCTAACCCTTCCCCGAAGCCTGACCCTCACCCGTCCCCTAATCCTAACCCGTACGCTAACACTAAACCGCGCCCTCACACGTACGCTCCCCCTAAAGCGTTGTCGTACCCTCACCTGGACCCTAAACCGTTCCCGTCCCCTAACCCTAACCCTAGCCCGAACCCTAACTCTAACCCTTCCCCGAAGCCTGACCCTCACCCGTCCCCTAATCCTAACCCGTACGCTAACACTAACCCGCGCCCTCACACGTACGCTCCCCCTAAAGCGTTGTCGTACCCTCACCTGGACCCTAAACCGTCCCCGTCCCCTAACCCTAACCCTAGCCCGAAACCTAACCCTAACCCTTCCCCGAAGCCTGACCCTCACCCGTCCCCTAATCCTAACCCGTACGCTAACACTAACCCGCGCCCTCACACGTACGCTCCCCCTAAAGCGTTGTCGTACACTCACCTGGACCCTAAACCGTCCCCGTCCCCTAACCCTAACCCTAGCCCGAACCCTAACCCTAACACTTCCCTGAAGCCTGACCCTCACCCGTCCCCTAATTCTAACCCGTACGCTAACACTAACCCGCGCCCTCACACGTAAGCTCCCCCTGAAGCATTGTCGTACCCTCACCTGGACCCTAAACCGTCCCCGTCCCCTAACCCTAACCCTAGCCCGAACCCTAACCCTAAACCTTTCCCGAAGCCTGACCCTCACCCGTCCCCTAATCCTAAACCGTACGTTAACACTAACCCGCGCCCTCACACGTACGCTCCCCCTAAAGCGTTGTCGTACCCTCACCTGGACCCTAAACCGTCCCCATCCCCTAACCCTAACCCTAGCACGAAACCTAACCCTAACCCTTTCCCGAAGCCTGACCCTCACCCCTCCCCTAATCCTAACCCGTACGCTAACACTAACCAGCGCCCTCACACGTACGCTCCCCCTAAAGCGTTGTCGTACCCTCACCTGGACCCTAAACCGTCCCCATCCCCTAACCCTAACCCTAGCCCGAACCCTAACCCTAACACTTCCTCGAAGTCTGACCCGCACCCGTCCCCTAATCCTAACACGTACGCTAACACTAACCCACGCCCTCACACGTACGCTCCCCCTAAAGCCTTGTCGTACCCTCACCTGGACCCTAAACCGTCCCCATCCCCTAACCCTAACCCTAGCCCGAACCCTAACCCTAACCCTTCCCCGAAGCCTGACCCTCACCCGTCCCCTAATCCTAACCCGTACGCTAACACTAACCCACGCCCTCACACGTAAGCTCCTCCTAAAGCGTTGTCGTACCCTCACCTGGACCCTAAACCGTCCCCGTCCCCTAACCCTAACCCTAGCCCGAACCCTAACCCTAACCCTTCCCCGAAGCCTGACCCTCACCCGTCCCCTAATCCTAACCCGGACGCTAACACTAACCCGCGCCCTCACACGTACGCTCCCCCTAAAGCGTTGTCGTACACTCACCTGGACCCTAAACCGTCCCCGTCCCCTAACCCTAACCCTAGCCCAAACCATAACCCTAACCCTTCCCCGAAGCCTGACCCTCACCCGTCCCCTAATCCTAACCCGTACGCTAACACTAACCCGCGCCCTCAAATGTACGGTCCCCCTAAAGCGTTGTCGTACCCTCACCTGGACCCTAAACCGTCCCCGTCCCCTAACCCTAACCCTAGCCCGAATCCTAACCCTAACCCTTCCCCGAAGCCTGACCCTCACCCGTCCCCTAATCCTAACCCGTACGCTAACACTAACCCGCGCCCTCACACGTACGCTCCCCCTAAAGCGTTGTCGTATCCTCACCTGGACCCTAAACCGGCCCCGTCCCCTAACCCTAACCCTAGCCCGAACCCTAACCCTAACACTTCCCCGAAGCCTGACCCTCACCCGTCCCCTAATCCTAACCCGTACGCTAACACTAACCCGCGCCCTCACACGTACGCTCCCCCTAAAGCGTTGTCGTACCCTCACCTGGACCCTAAACCGTTCCCGTCCCCTAACCCTAACCCTAACTCGAACCCTAACCCTAACCCTTCCCCGAAGCCTGACCCTCACCCGTCCCCTAATCCTAACCCGTACGCTAACACTAACCCGCGCCCTCACACGTACGCTCCCCCTAAAGCCTTGCCGTACCCTCACCTGGACCCTAAACCGTCCCCGTCCCCTAACCCTAACCCTAGCCCGAACCCTAACCCTAACACTTCCCGAAAGCCTGACACTCACCCGTCCCCTAATCCTAACCCGTACGCTAACACTAACCAGCGCCCTCACACGTACGCTCCCCCTAAAGCGTTGTCGTACCCTCACCTGGACCCTAAACCGTCCCCGTCCCCTAACCCTAACCCTAGCCCGAACCCTAACCCTAACCCTTCCCCGAAGCCTGACCCTCACCCGTCCCCTAATCCTAACCAGTATGCTAACACTAACCCGCGCCCTCACACGTACGCTCCCCCTAAAGCGTTGTCGTACCCTCACCTGGACCCTAAACCGTCCCCGTCCCCTAACCCTAACCCTAGCCCGAACCCTAACCCTAACCCTTCCCCAAAGCCTGACCCTCACCCGTCCCCTAATCCTAACCCGTACGCTAACACTAACCCGCGCCCTCACACGTACGCTCCCCCTAAAGCGTTGTCGTACCCTCACCTGGACCCTAAACCGTCCCCGTCCCCTAACCCTAACCCTAGCCCGAACCCTAACTCTAACCCTTCCCCGAAGCCTGACCCTCACCCGTCCCCTAATCCTAACCCGTACGCTAACACTAACCCGCGCCCTCACACGTACGCTCCCCCTAAAGCGTTGTCGTACCCTCACCTGGACCCTAAACCGTCCCCGTCCCCTAACCCTAACCCTAGCCCGAACCCTAACCCTAACCCTTCCCCGAAGCCTGACCCTCACCCGTCCCCTAATCCTAACCCGGACGCTAACACTAACCCGCGCCCTCACACGTACGCTCCCCCTAAAGCGTTGTCGTACACTCACCTGGACCCTAAACCGTCCCCGTCCCCTAACTCTAACCCTAGCCCAAACCCTAACCCTAACCCTTCCCCGAAGCCTGACCCTCACCCGTCCCCTAATCCTAACCCGTACGCTAACACTAACCCGCGCCCTCAAATGTACGGTCCCCCTAAAGCGTTGTCGTACCCTCACCTGGACCATAAACCGTCCCCGTCCCCTAACCCTAACCCTAGCCCGAACCCTAACCCTAACCCTTCCCGGAAGCCTGACCCTCACCCGTCCCCTAATCCTAACCCGTACGCTAACACTAACCCGCGCCCTCACACGTACGCTCCCCCTAAAGCGTTGTCGTACCCTCACCTGGACCCTAAACCGTCCCCGTCCCCTAACCCTAACCCTAGCCCGAACCCTAACCCTAACCCTTCCCCGAAGCCTGACCCTCACCCGTCCCCTAATCCTAACCCGTACGCTAACACTAAACCGCGCCCTCACACGTACGCTCCCCCTAAAGCGTTGTCGTACCCTCACCTGGACCCTAAACCGTTCCCGTCCCCTAACCCTAACCCTAGCCCGAACCCTAACTCTAACCCTTCCCCGAAGCCTGACCCTCACCCGTCCCCTAATCCTAACCCGTACGCTAACACTAACCCGCGCCCTCACACGTACGCTCCCCCTAAAGCGTTGTCGTACCCTCACCTGGACCCTAAACCGTCCCCGTCCCCTAACCCTAACCCTAGCCCGAAACCTAACCCTAACCCTTCCCCGAAGCCTGACCCTCACCCGTCCCCTAATCCTAACCCGTACGCTAACACTAACCCGCGCCCTCACACGTACGCTCCCCCTAAAGCGTTGTCGTACACTCACCTGGACCCTAAACCGTCCCCGTCCCCTAACCCTAACCCTAGCCCGAACCCTAACCCTAACACTTCCCTGAAGCCTGACCCTCACCCGTCCCCTAATTCTAACCCGTACGCTAACACTAACCCGCGCCCTCACACGTAAGCTCCCCCTGAAGCATTGTCGTACCCTCACCTGGACCCTAAACCGTCCCCGTCCCCTAACCCTAACCCTAGCCCGAACCCTAACCCTAAACCTTTCCCGAAGCCTGACCCTCACCCGTCCCCTAATCCTAAACCGTACGTTAACACTAACCCGCGCCCTCACACGTACGCTCCCCCTAAAGCGTTGTCGTACCCTCACCTGGACCCTAAACCGTCCCCATCCCCTAACCCTAACCCTAGCACGAAACCTAACCCTAACCCTTTCCCGAAGCCTGACCCTCACCCCTCCCCTAATCCTAACCCGTACGCTAACACTAACCAGCGCCCTCACACGTACGCTCCCCCTAAAGCGTTGTCGTACCCTCACCTGGACCCTAAACCGTCCCCATCCCCTAACCCTAACCCTAGCCCGAACCCTAACCCTAACACTTCCTCGAAGTCTGACCCGCACCCGTCCCCTAATCCTAACACGTACGCTAACACTAACCCACGCCCTCACACGTACGCTCCCCCTAAAGCCTTGTCGTACCCTCACCTGGACCCTAAACCGTCCCCATCCCCTAACCCTAACCCTAGCCCGAACCCTAACCCTAACCCTTCCCCGAAGCCTGACCCTCACCCGTCCCCTAATCCTAACCCGTACGCTAACACTAACCCACGCCCTCACACGTAAGCTCCTCCTAAAGCGTTGTCGTACCCTCACCTGGACCCTAAACCGTCCCCGTCCCCTAACCCTAACCCTAGCCCGAACCCTAACCCTAACCCTTCCCCGAAGCCTGACCCTCACCCGTCCCCTAATCCTAACCCGGACGCTAACACTAACCCGCGCCCTCACACGTACGCTCCCCCTAAAGCGTTGTCGTACACTCACCTGGACCCTAAACCGTCCCCGTCCCCTAACCCTAACCCTAGCCCAAACCATAACCCTAACCCTTCCCCGAAGCCTGACCCTCACCCGTCCCCTAATCCTAACCCGTACGCTAACACTAACCCGCGCCCTCAAATGTACGGTCCCCCTAAAGCGTTGTCGTACCCTCACCTGGACCCTAAACCGTCCCCGTCCCCTAACCCTAACCCTAGCCCGAATCCTAACCCTAACCCTTCCCCGAAGCCTGACCCTCACCCGTCCCCTAATCCTAACCCGTACGCTAACACTAACCCGCGCCCTCACACGTACGCTCCCCCTAAAGCGTTGTCGTATCCTCACCTGGACCCTAAACCGGCCCCGTCCCCTAACCCTAACCCTAGCCCGAACCCTAACCCTAACACTTCCCCGAAGCCTGACCCTCACCCGTCCCCTAATCCTAACCCGTACGCTAACACTAACCCGCGCCCTCACACGTACGCTCCCCCTAAAGCGTTGTCGTACACTCACCTGGACCCTAAACCGTCCCCGTCCCCTAACCCTAACCCTAGCCCAAACCATAACCCTAACCCTTCCCCGAAGCCTGACCCTCACCCGTCCCCTAATCCTAACCCGTACGCTAACACTAACCCGCGCCCTCAAATGTACGGTCCCCCTAAAGCGTTGTCGTACCCTCACCTGGACCCTAAACCGTCCCCGTCCCCTAACCCTAACCCTAGCCCGAATCCTAACCCTAACCCTTCCCCGAAGCCTGACCCTCACCCGTCCCCTAATCCTAACCCGTACGCTAACACTAACCCGCGCCCTCACACGTACGCTCCCCCTAAAGCGTTGTCGTATCCTCACCTGGACCCTAAACCGGCCCCGTCCCCTAACCCTAACCCTAGCCCGAACCCTAACCCTAACCCTTCCCCGAAGCCTGACCCTCACCCGTCCCCTAATCCTAACCCGTACGCTAACACTAACCCGCGCCCTCACACGTACGCTCCCCCTAAAGCGTTGTCGTACCCTCACCTGGACCCTAAACCGTTCCCGTCCCCTAACCCTAACCCTAACTCGAACCCTAACCCTAACCCTTCCCCGAAGCCTGACCCTCACCCGTCCCCTAATCCTAACCCGTACGCTAACACTAACCCGCGCCCTCACACGTACGCTCCCCCTAAAGCCTTGCCGTACCCTCACCTGGACCCTAAACCGTCCCCGTCCCCTAACCCTAACCCTAGCCCGAACCCTAACCCTAACACTTCCCGAAAGCCTGACACTCACCCGTCCCCTAATCCTAACCCGTACGCTAACACTAACCAGCGCCCTCACACGTACGCTCCCCCTAAAGCGTTGTCGTACCCTCACCTGGACCCTAAACCGTCCCCGTCCCCTAACCCTAACCCTAGCCCGAACCCTAACCCTAACCCTTCCCCGAAGCCTGACCCTCACCCGTCCCCTAATCCTAACCAGTATGCTAACACTAACCCGCGCCCTCACACGTACGCTCCCCCTAAAGCGTTGTCGTACCCTCACCTGGACCCTAAACCGTCCCCGTCCCCTAACCCTAACCCTAGCCCGAACCCTAACCCTAACCCTTCCCCAAAGCCTGACCCTCACCCGTCCCCTAATCCTAACCCGTACGCTAACACTAACCCGCGCCCTCACACGTACGCTCCCCCTAAAGCGTTGTCGTACCCTCACCTGGACCCTAAACCGTCCCCGTCCCCTAACCCTAACCCTAGCCCGAACCCTAACTCTAACCCTTCCCCGAAGCCTGACCCTCACCCGTCCCCTAATCCTAACCCGTACGCTAACACTAACCCGCGCCCTCACACGTACGCTCCCCCTAAAGCGTTGTCGTACCCTCACCTGGACCCTAAACCGTCCCCGTCCCCTAACCCTAACCCTAGCCCGAACCCTAACCCTAACCCTTCCCCGAAGCCTGACCCTCACCCGTCCCCTAATCCTAACCCGGACGCTAACACTAACCCGCGCCCTCACACGTACGCTCCCCCTAAAGCGTTGTCGTACACTCACCTGGACCCTAAACCGTCCCCGTCCCCTAACTCTAACCCTAGCCCAAACCCTAACCCTAACCCTTCCCCGAAGCCTGACCCTCACCCGTCCCCTAATCCTAACCCGTACGCTAACACTAACCCGCGCCCTCAAATGTACGGTCCCCCTAAAGCGTTGTCGTACCCTCACCTGGACCATAAACCGTCCCCGTCCCCTAACCCTAACCCTAGCCCGAACCCTAACCCTAACCCTTCCCGGAAGCCTGACCCTCACCCGTCCCCTAATCCTAACCCGTACGCTAACACTAACCCGCGCCCTCACACGTACGCTCCCCCTAAAGCGTTGTCGTACCCTCACCTGGACCCTAAACCGTCCCCGTCCCCTAACCCTAACCCTAGCCCGAACCCTAACCCTAACCCTTCCCCGAAGCCTGACCCTCACCCCTCCCCTAATCCTAACCCGTAAGCTAACACTAACCCGCGCCCTCACACGTACGATCCCCCTAAAGCGTTGTCGTATCCTCAACTGGACCCTAAACCGTCCCCGTCCCCTAATCCTAACCCTAGCCCGAACCCTAACCCTAACCCTTCCCCGAAGCCTGACCCTCACCCGTCCCCTAATCCTAACCCGTACGCTAACACTAACCAGCGCCCTCACACGTACGCTCCCCCTAAAGCGTTGTCGTACCCTCACGTGGACCCTAAACCGTCCCCGTCCCCTAACCCTAACCCTAGCCCGAACCCTAACCCTAACCCTTCCCCGAAGCATGACCCTCACCCGTCCCCTAATCCTAACCCGTACGCTAACACTAACCCGCGCCCTCACACGTACGCTCCCCCTAAAGCGTTGTCGTACCCTCACCTGGACCCTAAACCATCCCCGTCCCCTAACCCTAACCCTAACTCGAACCCTAACCCTAACCCTTCCCCGAAGCCTGACCCTCACCCGTCCCCTAATCCTAACCCGTACGCTAACACTAAACCGCGCCCTCACACGTACGCTCCCCCTAAAGCGTTGTCGTACCCTCACCTGGACCCTAAACCGTTCCCGTCCCCTAACCCTAACCCTAGCCCGAACCCTAACTCTAACCCTTCCCCGAAGCCTGACCCTCACCCGTCCCCTAATCCTAACCCGTACGCTAACACTAACCCGCGCCCTCACACGTACGCTCCCCCTAAAGCGTTGTCGTACCCTCACCTGGACCCTAAACCGTCCCCGTCCCCTAACCCTAACCCTAGCCCGAAACCTAACCCTAACCCTTCCCCGAAGCCTGACCCTCACCCGTCCCCTAATCCTAACCCGTACGCTAACACTAACCCGCGCCCTCACACGTACGCTCCCCCTAAAGCGTTGTCGTACACTCACCTGGACCCTAAACCGTCCCCGTCCCCTAACCCTAACCCTAGCCCGAACCCTAACCCTAACACTTCCCTGAAGCCTGACCCTCACCCGTCCCCTAATTCTAACCCGTACGCTAACACTAACCCGCGCCCTCACACGTAAGCTCCCCCTGAAGCATTGTCGTACCCTCACCTGGACCCTAAACCGTCCCCGTCCCCTAACCCTAACCCTAGCCCGAACCCTAACCCTAAACCTTTCCCGAAGCCTGACCCTCACCCGTCCCCTAATCCTAAACCGTACGTTAACACTAACCCGCGCCCTCACACGTACGCTCCCCCTAAAGCGTTGTCGTACCCTCACCTGGACCCTAAACCGTCCCCATCCCCTAACCCTAACCCTAGCACGAAACCTAACCCTAACCCTTTCCCGAAGCCTGACCCTCACCCCTCCCCTAATCCTAACCCGTACGCTAACACTAACCAGCGCCCTCACACGTACGCTCCCCCTAAAGCGTTGTCGTACCCTCACCTGGACCCTAAACCGTCCCCATCCCCTAACCCTAACCCTAGCCCGAACCCTAACCCTAACACTTCCTCGAAGTCTGACCCGCACCCGTCCCCTAATCCTAACACGTACGCTAACACTAACCCACGCCCTCACACGTACGCTCCCCCTAAAGCCTTGTCGTACCCTCACCTGGACCCTAAACCGTCCCCATCCCCTAACCCTAACCCTAGCCCGAACCCTAACCCTAACCCTTCCCCGAAGCCTGACCCTCACCCGTCCCCTAATCCTAACCCGTACGCTAACACTAACCCACGCCCTCACACGTAAGCTCCTCCTAAAGCGTTGTCGTACCCTCACCTGGACCCTAAACCGTCCCCGTCCCCTAACCCTAACCCTAGCCCGAACCCTAACCCTAACCCTTCCCCGAAGCCTGACCCTCACCCGTCCCCTAATCCTAACCCGGACGCTAACACTAACCCGCGCCCTCACACGTACGCTCCCCCTAAAGCGTTGTCGTACACTCACCTGGACCCTAAACCGTCCCCGTCCCCTAACCCTAACCCTAGCCCAAACCATAACCCTAACCCTTCCCCGAAGCCTGACCCTCACCCGTCCCCTAATCCTAACCCGTACGCTAACACTAACCCGCGCCCTCAAATGTACGGTCCCCCTAAAGCGTTGTCGTACCCTCACCTGGACCCTAAACCGTCCCCGTCCCCTAACCCTAACCCTAGCCCGAATCCTAACCCTAACCCTTCCCCGAAGCCTGACCCTCACCCGTCCCCTAATCCTAACCCGTACGCTAACACTAACCCGCGCCCTCACACGTACGCTCCCCCTAAAGCGTTGTCGTATCCTCACCTGGACCCTAAACCGGCCCCGTCCCCTAACCCTAACCCTAGCCCGAACCCTAACCCTAACACTTCCCCGAAGCCTGACCCTCACCCGTCCCCTAATCCTAACCCGTACGCTAACACTAACCCGCGCCCTCACACGTACGCTCCCCCTAAAGCGTTGTCGTACACTCACCTGGACCCTAAACCGTCCCCGTCCCCTAACCCTAACCCTAGCCCAAACCATAACCCTAACCCTTCCCCGAAGCCTGACCCTCACCCGTCCCCTAATCCTAACCCGTACGCTAACACTAACCCGCGCCCTCAAATGTACGGTCCCCCTAAAGCGTTGTCGTACCCTCACCTGGACCCTAAACCGTCCCCGTCCCCTAACCCTAACCCTAGCCCGAATCCTAACCCTAACCCTTCCCCGAAGCCTGACCCTCACCCGTCCCCTAATCCTAACCCGTACGCTAACACTAACCCGCGCCCTCACACGTACGCTCCCCCTAAAGCGTTGTCGTATCCTCACCTGGACCCTAAACCGGCCCCGTCCCCTAACCCTAACCCTAGCCCGAACCCTAACCCTAACCCTTCCCCGAAGCCTGACCCTCACCCGTCCCCTAATCCTAACCCGTACGCTAACACTAACCCGCGCCCTCACACGTACGCTCCCCCTAAAGCGTTGTCGTACCCTCACCTGGACCCTAAACCGTTCCCGTCCCCTAACCCTAACCCTAACTCGAACCCTAACCCTAACCCTTCCCCGAAGCCTGACCCTCACCCGTCCCCTAATCCTAACCCGTACGCTAACACTAACCCGCGCCCTCACACGTACGCTCCCCCTAAAGCCTTGCCGTACCCTCACCTGGACCCTAAACCGTCCCCGTCCCCTAACCCTAAACCTAGCCCGAACCCTAACCCTAACACTTCCCGAAAGCCTGACACTCACCCGTCCCCTAATCCTAACCCGTACGCTAACACTAACCAGCGCCCTCACACGTACGCTCCCCCTAAAGCGTTGTCGTACCCTCACCTGGACCCTAAACCGTCCCCGTCCCCTAACCCTAACCCTAGCCCGAACCCTAACCCTAACCCTTCCCCGAAGCCTGACCCTCACCCGTCCCCTAATCCTAACCAGTATGCTAACACTAACCCGCGCCCTCACACGTACGCTCCCCCTAAAGCGTTGTCGTACCCTCACCTGGACCCTAAACCGTCCCCGTCCCCTAACCCTAACCCTAGCCCGAACCCTAACCCTAACCCTTCCCCAAAGCCTGACCCTCACCCGTCCCCTAATCCTAACCCGTACGCTAACACTAACCCGCGCCCTCACACGTACGCTCCCCCTAAAGCGTTGTCGTACCCTCACCTGGACCCTAAACCGTCCCCGTCCCCTAACCCTAACCCTAGCCCGAACCCTAACTCTAACCCTTCCCCGAAGCCTGACCCTCACCCGTCCCCTAATCCTAACCCGTACGCTAACACTAACCCGCGCCCTCACACGTACGCTCCCCCTAAAGCGTTGTCGTACCCTCACCTGGACCCTAAACCGTCCCCGTCCCCTAACCCTAACCCTAGCCCGAACCCTAACCCTAACCCTTCCCCGAAGCCTGACCCTCACCCGTCCCCTAATCCTAACCCGGACGCTAACACTAACCCGCGCCCTCACACGTACGCTCCCCCTAAAGCGTTGTCGTACACTCACCTGGACCCTAAACCGTCCCCGTCCCCTAACTCTAACCCTAGCCCAAACCCTAACCCTAACCCTTCCCCGAAGCCTGACCCTCACCCGTCCCCTAATCCTAACCCATACGCTAACACTAACCCGCGCCCTCAAATGTACGGTCCCCCTAAAGCGTTGTCGTACCCTCACCTGGACCATAAACCGTCCCCGTCCCCTAACCCTAACCCTAGCCCGAACCCTAACCCTAACCCTTCCCGGAAGCCTGACCCTCACCCGTCCCCTAATCCTAACCCGTACGCTAACACTAACCCGCGCCCTCACACGTACGCTCCCCCTAAAGCGTTGTCGTACCCTCACCTGGACCCTAAACCGTCCCCGTCCCCTAACCCTAACCCTAGCCCGAACCCTAACCCTAACCCTTCCCCGAAGCCTGACCCTCACCCCTCCCCTAATCCTAACCCGTAAGCTAACACTAACCCGCGCCCTCACACGTACGATCCCCCTAAAGCGTTGTCGTATCCTCAACTGGACCCTAAACCGTCCCCGTCCCCTAATCCTAACCCTAGCCCGAACCCTAACCCTAACCCTTCCCCGAAGCCTGACCCTCACCCGTCCCCTAATCCTAACCCGTACGCTAACACTAACCAGCGCCCTCACACGTACGCTCCCCCTAAAGCGTTGTCGTACCCTCACGTGGACCCTAAACCGTCCCCGTCCCCTAACCCTAACCCTAGCCCGAACCCTAACCCTAACCCTTCCCCGAAGCATGACCCTCACCCGTCCCCTAATCCTAACCCGTACGCTAACACTAACCCGCGCCCTCACACGTACGCTCCCCCTAAAGCGTTGTCGTACCCTCACCTGGACCCTAAACCATCCCCGTCCCCTAACCCTAACCCTAACTCGAACCCTAACCCTAACCCTTCCCCGAAGCCTGACCCTCACCCGTCCCCTAATCCTAACCCGTACGCTAACACTAACCCGCGCCCTCACACGTACGCTCCCCCTAAAGCGTTGTCGTACCCTCACCTGGACCCTAAACCGTTCCCGTCCCCTAACCCTAACCCTAGCCCGAACCCTAACTCTAACCCTTCCCCGAAGCCTGACCCTCACCCGTCCCCTAATCCTAACCCGTACGCTAACACTAACCCGCGCCCTCACACGTACGCTCCCCCTAAAGCGTTGTCGTACCCTCACCTGGACCCTAAACCGTCCCCGTCCCCTAACCCTAACCCTAGCCCGAAACCTAACCCTAACCCTTCCCCGAAGCCTGACCCTCACCCGTCCCCTAATCCTAACCCGTACGCTAACACTAACCCGCGCCCTCACACGTACGCTCCCCCTAAAGCGTTGTCGTACACTCACCTGGACCCTAAACCGTCCCCGTCCCCTAACCCTAACCCTAGCCCGAACCCTAACCCTAACACTTCCCTGAAGCCTGACCCTCACCCGTCCCCTAATTCTAACCCGTACGCTAACACTAACCCGCGCCCTCACACGTAAGCTCCCCCTGAAGCATTGTCGTACCCTCACCTGGACCCTAAACCGTCCCCGTCCCCTAACCCTAACCCTAGCCCGAACCCTAACCCTAAACCTTTCCCGAAGCCTGACCCTCACCCGTCCCCTAATCCTAAACCGTACGTTAACACTAACCCGCGCCCTCACACGTACGCTCCCCCTAAAGCGTTGTCGTACCCTCACCTGGACCCTAAACCGTCCCCATCCCCTAACCCTAACCCTAGCACGAAACCTAACCCTAACCCTTTCCCGAAGCCTGACCCTCACCCCTCCCCTAATCCTAACCCGTACGCTAACACTAACCAGCGCCCTCACACGTACGCTCCCCCTAAAGCGTTGTCGTACCCTCACCTGGACCCTAAACCGTCCCCATCCCCTAACCCTAACCCTAGCCCGAACCCTAACCCTAACACTTCCTCGAAGTCTGACCCGCACCCGTCCCCTAATCCTAACACGTACGCTAACACTAACCCACGCCCTCACACGTACGCTCCCCCTAAAGCCTTGTCGTACCCTCACCTGGACCCTAAACCGTCCCCATCCCCTAACCCTAACCCTAGCCCGAACCCTAACCCTAACCCTTCCCCGAAGCCTGACCCTCACCCGTCCCCTAATCCTAACCCGTACGCTAACACTAACCCACGCCCTCACACGTAAGCTCCTCCTAAAGCGTTGTCGTACCCTCACCTGGACCCTAAACCGTCCCCGTCCCCTAACCCTAAACCTAGCCCGAACCCTAACCCTAACCCTTCCCCGAAGCCTGACCCTCACCCGTCCCCTAATCCTAACCCGGACGCTAACACTAACCCGCGCCCTCACACGTACGCTCCCCCTAAAGCGTTGTCGTACACTCACCTGGACCCTAAACCGTCCCCGTCCCCTAACCCTAACCCTAGCCCAAACCATAACCCTAACCCTTCCCCGAAGCCTGACCCTCACCCGTCCCCTAATCCTAACCCGTACGCTAACACTAACCCGCGCCCTCAAATGTACGGTCCCCCTAAAGCGTTGTCGTACCCTCACCTGGACCCTAAACCGTCCCCGTCCCCTAACCCTAACCCTAGCCCGAATCCTAACCCTAACCCTTCCCCGAAGCCTGACCCTCACCCGTCCCCTAATCCTAACCCGTACGCTAACACTAACCCGCGCCCTCACACGTACGCTCCCCCTAAAGCGTTGTCGTATCCTCACCTGGACCCTAAACCGGCCCCGTCCCCTAACCCTAACCCTAGCCCGAACCCTAACCCTAACACTTCCCCGAAGCCTGACCCTCACCCGTCCCCTAATCCTAACCCGTACGCTAACACTAACCCGCGCCCTCACACGTACGCTCCCCCTAAAGCGTTGTCGTACACTCACCTGGACCCTAAACCGTCCCCGTCCCCTAACCCTAACCCTAGCCCAAACCATAACCCTAACCCTTCCCCGAAGCCTGACCCTCACCCGTCCCCTAATCCTAACCCGTACGCTAACACTAACCCGCGCCCTCAAATGTACGGTCCCCCTAAAGCGTTGTCGTACCCTCACCTGGACCCTAAACCGTCCCCGTCCCCTAACCCTAACCCTAGCCCGAATCCTAACCCTAACCCTTCCCCGAAGCCTGACCCTCACCCGTCCCCTAATCCTAACCCGTACGCTAACACTAACCCGCGCCCTCACACGTACGCTCCCCCTAAAGCGTTGTCGTATCCTCACCTGGACCCTAAACCGGCCCCGTCCCCTAACCCTAACCCTAGCCCGAACCCTAACCCTAACCCTTCCCCGAAGCCTGACCCTCACCCGTCCCCTAATCCTAACCCGTACGCTAACACTAACCCGCGCCCTCACACGTACGCTCCCCCTAAAGCGTTGTCGTACCCTCACCTGGACCCTAAACCGTTCCCGTCCCCTAACCCTAACCCTAACTCGAACCCTAACCCTAACCCTTCCCCGAAGCCTGACCCTCACCCGTCCCCTAATCCTAACCCGTACGCTAACACTAACCCGCGCCCTCACACGTACGCTCCCCCTAAAGCCTTGCCGTACCCTCACCTGGACCCTAAACCGTCCCCGTCCCCTAACCCTAACCCTAGCCCGAACCCTAACCCTAACACTTCCCGAAAGCCTGACACTCACCCGTCCCCTAATCCTAACCCGTACGCTAACACTAACCAGCGCCCTCACACGTACGCTCCCCCTAAAGCGTTGTCGTACCCTCACCTGGACCCTAAACCGTCCCCGTCCCCTAACCCTAACCCTAGCCCGAACCCTAACCCTAACCCTTCCCCGAAGCCTGACCCTCACCCGTCCCCTAATCCTAACCAGTATGCTAACACTAACCCGCGCCCTCACACGTACGCTCCCCCTAAAGCGTTGTCGTACCCTCACCTGGACCCTAAACCGTCCCCGTCCCCTAACCCTAACCCTAGCCCGAACCCTAACCCTAACCCTTCCCCAAAGCCTGACCCTCACCCGTCCCCTAATCCTAACCCGTACGCTAACACTAACCCGCGCCCTCACACGTACGCTCCCCCTAAAGCGTTGTCGTACCCTCACCTGGACCCTAAACCGTCCCCGTCCCCTAACCCTAACCCTAGCCCGAACCCTAACTCTAACCCTTCCCCGAAGCCTGACCCTCACCCGTCCCCTAATCCTAACCCGTACGCTAACACTAACCCGCGCCCTCACACGTACGCTCCCCCTAAAGCGTTGTCGTACCCTCACCTGGACCCTAAACCGTCCCCGTCCCCTAACCCTAACCCTAGCCCGAACCCTAACCCTAACCCTTCCCCGAAGCCTGACCCTCACCCGTCCCCTAATCCTAACCCGGACGCTAACACTAACCCGCGCCCTCACACGTACGCTCCCCCTAAAGCGTTGTCGTACACTCACCTGGACCCTAAACCGTCCCCGTCCCCTAACTCTAACCCTAGCCCAAACCCTAACCCTAACCCTTCCCCGAAGCCTGACCCTCACCCGTCCCCTAATCCTAACCCGTACGCTAACACTAACCCGCGCCCTCAAATGTACGGTCCCCCTAAAGCGTTGTCGTACCCTCACCTGGACCATAAACCGTCCCCGTCCCCTAACCCTAACCCTAGCCCGAACCCTAACCCTAACCCTTCCCGGAAGCCTGACCCTCACCCGTCCCCTAATCCTAACCCGTACGCTAACACTAACCCGCGCCCTCACACGTACGCTCCCCCTAAAGCGTTGTCGTACCCTCACCTGGACCCTAAACCGTCCCCGTCCCCTAACCCTAACCCTAGCCCGAACCCTAACCCTAACCCTTCCCCGAAGCCTGACCCTCACCCCTCCCCTAATCCTAACCCGTAAGCTAACACTAACCCGCGCCCTCACACGTACGATCCCCCTAAAGCGTTGTCGTATCCTCAACTGGACCCTAAACCGTCCCCGTCCCCTAATCCTAACCCTAGCCCGAACCCTAACCCTAACCCTTCCCCGAAGCCTGACCCTCACCCGTCCCCTAATCCTAACCCGTACGCTAACACTAACCAGCGCCCTCACACGTACGCTCCCCCTAAAGCGTTGTCGTACCCTCACGTGGACCCTAAACCGTCCCCGTCCCCTAACCCTAACCCTAGCCCGAACCCTAACCCTAACCCTTCCCCGAAGCATGACCCTCACCCGTCCCCTAATCCTAACCCGTACGCTAACACTAACCCGCGCCCTCACACGTACGCTCCCCCTAAAGCGTTGTCGTACCCTCACCTGGACCCTAAACCATCCCCGTCCCCTAACCCTAACCCTAACTCGAACCCTAACCCTAACCCTTCCCCGAAGCCTGACCCTCACCCGTCCCCTAATCCTAACCCGTACGCTAACACTAACCCGCGCCCTCACACGTACGCTCCCCCTAAAGCGTTGTCGTACCCTCACCTGGACCCTAAACCGTCCCCGTCCCCTAACCCTAACCCTAGCCCGAACCCTAACCCTAACCCTTCCCCGAAGCCTGACCCTCACCCGTCCCCTAATCCTAACCCGGACGCTAACACTAACCCGCGCCCTCACACGTACGCTCCCCCTAAAGCGTTGTCGTACACTCACCTGGACCCTAAACCGTCCCCGTCCCCTAACTCTAACCCTAGCCCAAACCCTAACCCTAACCCTTCCCCGAAGCCTGACCCTCACCCGTCCCCTAATCCTAACCCGTACGCTAACACTAACCCGCGCCCTCAAATGTACGGTCCCCCTAACGCGTTGTCGTACCCTCACCTGGACCATAAACCGTCCCCGTCCCCTAACCCTAACCCTAGCCCGAACCCTAACCCTAACCCTTCCCGGAAGCCTGACCCTCACCCGTCCCCTAATCCTAACCCGTACGCTAACACTAACCCGCGCCCTCACACGTACGCTCCCCCTAAAGCGTTGTCGTACCCTCACCTGGACCCTAAACCATCCCCGTCCCCTAACCCTAACCCTAGCCCGAACCCTAACCCTAACCCTTCCCCGAAGCCTGACCCTCACCCCTCCCCTAATCCTAACCCGTAAGCTAACACTAACCCGCGCCCTCACACGTACGATCCCCCTAAAGCGTTGTCGTATCCTCAACTGGACCCTAAACCGTCCCCGTCCCCTAATCCTAACCCTAGCCCGAACCCTAACCCTAACCCTTCCCCGAAGCATGACCCTCACCCGTCCCCTAATCCTAACCCGTACGCTAACACTAACCCGCGCCCTCACACGTACGCTCCCCCTAAAGCGTTGTCGTACCCTCACCTGGACCCTAAACCATCCCCGTCCCCTAACCCTAACCCTAACTCGAACCCTAACCCTAACCCTTCCCCGAAGCCTGACCCTCACCCGTCCCCTAATCCTAACCCGTACGCTAACACTAAACCGCGCCCTCACACGTACGCTCCCCCTAAAGCGTTGTCGTACCCTCACCTGGACCCTAAACCGTTCCCGTCCCCTAACCCTAACCCTAGCCCGAACCCTAACTCTAACCCTTCCCCGAAGCCTGACCCTCACCCGTCCCCTAATCCTAACCCGTACGCTAACACTAACCCGCGCCCTCACACGTACGCTCCCCCTAAAGCGTTGTCGTACCCTCACCTGGACCCTAAACCGTCCCCGTCCCCTAACCCTAACCCTAGCCCGAAACCTAACCCTAACCCTTCCCCGAAGCCTGACCCTCACCCGTCCCCTAATCCTAACCCGTACGCTAACACTAACCCGCGCCCTCACACGTACGCTCCCCCTAAAGCGTTGTCGTACACTCACCTGGACCCTAAACCGTCCCCGTCCCCTAACCCTAACCCTAGCCCGAACCCTAACCCTAACACTTCCCTGAAGCCTGACCCTCACCCGTCCCCTAATTCTAACCCGTACGCTAACACTAACCCGCGCCCTCACACGTAAGCTCCCCCTGAAGCATTGTCGTACCCTCACCTGGACCCTAAACCGTCCCCGTCCCCTAACCCTAACCCTAGCCCGAACCCTAACCCTAAACCTTTCCCGAAGCCTGACCCTCACCCGTCCCCTAATCCTAAACCGTACGTTAACACTAACCCGCGCCCTCACACGTACGCTCCCCCTAAAGCGTTGTCGTACCCTCACCTGGACCCTAAACCGTCCCCATCCCCTAACCCTAACCCTAGCACGAAACCTAACCCTAACCCTTTCCCGAAGCCTGACCCTCACCCCTCCCCTAATCCTAACCCGTACGCTAACACTAACCAGCGCCCTCACACGTACGCTCCCCCTAAAGCGTTGTCGTACCCTCACCTGGACCCTAAACCGTCCCCATCCCCTAACCCTAACCCTAGCCCGAACCCTAACCCTAACACTTCCTCGAAGTCTGACCCGCACCCGTCCTCTAATCCTAACACGTACGCTAACACTAACCCACGCCCTCACACGTACGCTCCCCCTAAAGCCTTGTCGTACCCTCACCTGGACCCTAAACCGTCCCCATCCCCTAACCCTAACCCTAGCCCGAACCCTAACCCTAACCCTTCCCCGAAGCCTGACCCTCACCCGTCCCCTAATCCTAACCCGTACGCTAACACTAACCCACGCCCTCACACGTAAGCTCCTCCTAAAGCGTTGTCGTACCCTCACCTGGACCCTAAACCGTCCCCGTCCCCTAACCCTAACCCTAGCCCGAACCCTAACCCTAACCCTTCCCCGAAGCCTGACCCTCACCCGTCCCCTAATCCTAACCCGGACGCTAACACTAACCCGCGCCCTCACACGTACGCTCCCCCTAAAGCGTTGTCGTACACTCACCTGGACCCTAAACCGTCCCCGTCCCCTAACCCTAACCCTAGCCCAAACCATAACCCTAACCCTTCCCCGAAGCCTGACCCTCACCCGTCCCCTAATCCTAACCCGTACGCTAACACTAACCCGCGCCCTCAAATGTACGGTCCCCCTAAAGCGTTGTCGTACCCTCACCTGGACCCTAAACCGTCCCCGTCCCCTAACCCTAACCCTAGCCCGAATCCTAACCCTAACCCTTCCCCGAAGCCTGACCCTCACCCGTCCCCTAATCCTAACCCGTACGCTAACACTAACCCGCGCCCTCACACGTACGCTCCCCCTAAAGCGTTGTCGTACCCTCACCTGGACCCTAAACCGTCCCCGTCCCCTAACCCTAACCCTAGCCCGAACCCTAACCCTAACCCTTCCCCAAAGCCTGACCCTCACCCGTCCCCTAATCCTAACCCGTACGCTAACACTAACCCGCGCCCTCACACGTACGCTCCCCCTAAAGCGTTGTCGTACCCTCACCTGGACCCTAAACCGTCCCCGTCCCCTAACCCTAACCCTAGCCCGAACCCTAACTCTAACCCTTCCCCGAAGCCTGACCCTCACCCGTCCCCTAATCCTAACCCGTACGCTAACACTAACCCGCGCCCTCACACGTACGCTCCCCCTAAAGCGTTGTCGTACCCTCACGTGGACCCTAAACCGTCCCCGTCCCCTAACCCTAACCCTAGCCCGAACCCTAACCCTAACCCTTCCCCGAAGCATGACCCTCACCCGTCCCCTAATCCTAACCCGTACGCTAACACTAACCCGCGCCCTCACACGTACGCTCCCCCTAAAGCGTTGTCGTACCCTCACCTGGACCCTAAACCGGCCCCGTCCCCTAACCCTAACCCTAGCCCGAACCCTAACCCTAACCCTTCCCCGAAGCCTGACCCTCACCCGTCCCCTAATCCTAACCCGTACGCTAACACTAACCCGCGCCCTCACACGTACGCTCCCCCTAAAGCGTTGTCGTACCCTCACCTGGACCCTAAACCGTTCCCGTCCCCTAACCCTAACCCTAACTCGAACCCTAACCCTAACCCTTCCCCGAAGCCTGACCCTCACCCGTCCCCTAATCCTAACCCGTACGCTAACACTAACCCGCGCCCTCACACGTACGCTCCCCCTAAAGCCTTGCCGTACCCTCACCTGGACCCTAAACCGTCCCCGTCCCCTAACCCTAACCCTAGCCCGAACCCTAACCCTAACACTTCCCGAAAGCCTGACACTCACCCGTCCCCTAATCCTAACCCGTACGCTAACACTAACCAGCGCCCTCACACGTACGCTCCCCCTAAAGCGTTGTCGTACCCTCACCTGGACCCTAAACCGTCCCCGTCCCCTAACCCTAACCCTAGCCCGAACCCTAACCCTAACCCTTCCCCGAAGCCTGACCCTCACCCGTCCCCTAATCCTAACCAGTATGCTAACACTAACCCGCGCCCTCACACGTACGCTCCCCCTAAAGCGTTGTCGTACCCTCACCTGGACCCTAAACCGTCCCCGTCCCCTAACCCTAACCCTAGCCCGAACCCTAACCCTAACCCTTCCCCAAAGCCTGACCCTCACCCGTCCCCTAATCCTAACCCGTACGCTAACACTAACCCGCGCCCTCACACGTACGCTCCCCCTAAAGCGTTGTCGTACCCTCACCTGGACCCTAAACCGTCCCCGTCCCCTAACCCTAACCCTAGCCCGAACCCTAACTCTAACCCTTCCCCGAAGCCTGACCCTCACCCGTCCCCTAATCCTAACCCGTACGCTAACACTAACCCGCGCCCTCACACGTACGCTCCCCCTAAAGCGTTGTCGTACCCTCACGTGGACCCTAAACCGTCCCCGTCCCCTAACCCTAACCCTAGCCCGAACCCTAACCCTAACCCTTCCCCGAAGCATGACCCTCACCCGTCCCCTAATCCTAACCCGTACGCTAACACTAACCCGCGCCCTCACACGTACGCTCCCCCTAAAGCGTTGTCGTACCCTCACCTGGACCCTAAACCGTCCCCGTCCCCTAACCCTAACCCTAACTCGAACCCTAACCCTAACCCTTCCCCGAAGCCTGACCCTCACCCGTCCCCTAATCCTAACCCGTACGCTAACACTAACCCGCGCCCTCACACGTACGCTCCCCCTAAAGCCTTGTCGAACCCTCACCTGGACCCTAAACCGTCTCCGTCCCCTAACCCTAACCCTAGCCCGAACCCTAACCCTAACACTTCCCCGAAGCCTGACACTCACCCGTCCCCTAATCCTAACCCGTACGCTAACACTAACCAGCGCCCTCACACGTACGCTCCCCCTAAAGCGTTGTCGTACCCTCACCTGGACCCTAAACCGTCCCCGTCCCCTAACCCTAACCCTAGCCCGAACCCTAACCCTAACCCTTCCCCGAAGCCTGACCCTCACCCGTCCCCTAATCCTAACCAGTATGCTAACACTAACCCGCGCCCTCACACGTACGCTACCCCTAAAGCGTTGTCGTACCCTCACCTGGACCCTAAACCGTCCCCGTCCCCTAACCCTAACCCTAGCCCGAACCCTAACCCTAACCCTTCCCCAAAGCCTGACCCTCACCCGTCCCCTAATCCTAACCCGTACGCTAACACTAACCCGCGCCCTCACACGTACGCTCCCCCTAAAGCGTTGTCGTACCCTCACCTGGACCCTAAACCGTCCCCGTCCCCTAACCCTAACCCTAGCCCGAACCCTAGCCCTAACACTTCCCCGAAGCCTGACCCTCACCCGTCCCCTAATCCTAACACGTACGCTAACACTAACCCGCGCCCTCACACGTACGCTCCCCCTAAAGCCTTGTCGTACCCTCACCTGGACTCTAAACCGTCCCCGTCCCCTAACCCTAACCCTAGCCCGAACCCTAATCCTAACCCTTCCCCGAAGCCTGACCCTCACCCGTCCCCTAATCCTAACCCGTACGCTAACACTAAACCGCGCCCTCACACGTACGCTCCCCCTAAAGCGTTGTCGTACCCTCACCTGGACCCTAAACCGTTCCCGTCCCCTAACCCTAACCCTAGCCCGAACCCTAACTCTAACCCTTCCCCGAAGCCTGACCCTCACCCGTCCCCTAATCCTAACCCGTACGCTAACACTAACCCGCGCCCTCACACGTACGCTCCCCCTAAAGCGTTGTCGTACCCTCACCTGGACCCTAAACCGTCCCCGTCCCCTAACCCTAACCCTAGCCCGAAACCTAACCCTAACCCTTCCCCGAAGCCTGACCCTCACCCGTCCCCTAATCCTAACCCGTACGCTAACACTAACCCGCGCCCTCACACGTACGCTCCCCCTAAAGCGTTGTCGTACACTCACCTGGACCCTAAACCGTCCCCGTCCCCTAACCCTAACCCTAGCCCGAACCCTAACCCTAACACTTCCCTGAAGCCTGACCCTCACCCGTCCCCTAATTCTAACCCGTACGCTAACACTAACCCGCACCCTCACACGTAAGCTCCCCCTGAAGCATTGTCGTACCCTCACCTGGACCCTAAACCGTCCCCGTCCCCTAACCCTAACCCTAGCCCGAACCCTAACCCTAAACCTTTCCCGAAGCCTGACCCTCACCCGTCCCCTAATCCTAAACCGTACGTTAACACTAACCCGCGCCCTCACACGTACGCTCCCCCTAAAGCGTTGTCGTACCCTCACCTGGACCCTAAACCGTCCCCATCCCCTAACCCTAACCCTAGCACGAAACCTAACCCTAACCCTTTCCCGAAGCCTGACCCTCACCCCTCCCCTAATCCTAACCCGTACGCTAACACTAACCAGCGCCCTCACACGTACGCTCCCCCTAAAGCGTTGTCGTACCCTCACCTGGACCCTAAACCGTCCCCATCCCCTAACCCTAACCCTAGCCCGAACCCTAACCCTAACACTTCCTCGAAGTCTGACCCGCACCCGTCCCCTAATCCTAACACGTACGCTAACACTAACCCACGCCCTCACACGTACGCTCCCCCTAAAGCCTTGTCGTACCCTCACCTGGACCCTAAACCGTCCCCATCCCCTAACCCTAACCCTAGCCCGAACCCTAACCCTAACCCTTCCCCGAAGCCTGACCCTCACCCGTCCCCTAATCCTAACCCGTACGCTAACACTAACCCACGCCCTCACACGTAAGCTCCTCCTAAAGCGTTGTCGTACCCTCACCTGGACCCTAAACCGTCCCCGTCCCCTAACCCTAACCCTAGCCCGAACCCTAACCCTAACCCTTCCCCGAAGCCTGACCCTCACCCGTCCCCTAATCCTAACCCGGACGCTAACACTAACCCGCGCCCTCACACGTACGCTCCCCCTAAAGCGTTGTCGTACACTCACCTGGACCCTAAACCGTCCCCGTCCCCTAACCCTAACCCTAGCCCAAACCATAACCCTAACCCTTCCCCGAAGCCTGACCCTCACCCGTCCCCTAATCCTAACCCGTACGCTAACACTAACCCGCGCCCTCAAATGTACGGTCCCCCTAAAGCGTTGTCGTACCCTCACCTGGACCCTAAACCGTCCCCGTCCCCTAACCCTAACCCTAGCCCGAATCCTAACCCTAACCCTTCCCCGAAGCCTGACCCTCACCCGTCCCCTAATCCTAACCCGTACGCTAACACTAACCCGCGCCCTCACACGTACGCTCCCCCTAAAGCGTTGTCGTATCCTCACCTGGACCCTAAACCGGCCCCGTCCCCTAACCCTAACCCTAGCCCGAACCCTAACCCTAACCCTTCCCCGAAGCCTGACCCTCACCCGTCCCCTAATCCTAACCCGTACGCTAACACTAACCCGCGCCCTCACACGTACGCTCCCCCTAAAGCGTTGTCGTACCCTCACCTGGACCCTAAACCGTTCCCGTCCCCTAACCCTAACCCTAACTCGAACCCTAACCCTAACCCTTCCCCGAAGCCTGACCCTCACCCGTCCCCTAATCCTAACCCGTACGCTAACACTAACCCGCGCCCTCACACGTACGCTCCCCCTAAAGCCTTGCCGTACCCTCACCTGGACCCTAAACCGTCCCCGTCCCCTAACCCTAACCCTAGCCCGAACCCTAACCCTAACACTTCCCGAAAGCCTGACACTCACCCGTCCCCTAATCCTAACCCGTACGCTAACACTAACCAGCGCCCTCACACGTACGCTCCCCCTAAAGCGTTGTCGTACCCTCACCTGGACCCTAAACCGTCCCCGTCCCCTAACCCTAACCCTAGCCCGAACCCTAACCCTAACCCTTCCCCGAAGCCTGACCCTCACCCGTCCCCTAATCCTAACCAGTATGCTAACACTAACCCGCGCCCTCACACGAACGCTCCCCCTAAAGCGTTGTCGTACCCTCACCTGGACCCTAAACCGTCCCCGTCCCCTAACCCTAACCCTAGCCCGAACCCTAACCCTAACCCTTCCCCAAAGCCTGACCCTCACCCGTCCCCTAATCCTAACCCGTACGCTAACACTAACCCGCGCCCTCACACGTACGCTCCCCCTAAAGCGTTGTCGTACCCTCACCTGGACCCTAAACCGTCCCCGTCCCCTAACCCTAACCCTAGCCCGAACCCTAACTCTAACCCTTCCCCGAAGCCTGACCCTCACCCGTCCCCTAATCCTAACCCGTACGCTAACACTAACCCGCGCCCTCACACGTACGCTCCCCCTAAAGCGTTGTCGTACCCTCACCTGGACCCTAAACCGTCCCCGTCCCCTAACCCTAACCCTAGCCCGAACCCTAACCCTAACCCTTCCCCGAAGCCTGACCCTCACCCGTCCCCTAATCCTAACCCGGACGCTAACACTAACCCGCGCCCTCACACGTACGCTCCCCCTAAAGCCTTGTCGTACACTCACCTGGACCCTAAACCGTCCCCGTCCCCTAACTCTAACCCTAGCCCAAACCCTAACCCTAACCCTTCCCCGAAGCCTGACCCTCACCCGTCCCCTAATCCTAACCCGTACGCTAACACTAACCCGCGCCCTCAAATGTACGGTCCCCCTAACGCGTTGTCGTACCCTCACCTGGACCCTAAACCGTCCCCGTCCCCTAACCCTAACCCTAGCCCGAACCCTAACCCTAACCCTTCCCGGAAGCCTGACCCTCACCCGTCCCCTAATCCTAACCCGTACGCTAACACTAACCCGCGCCCTCACACGTACGCTCCCCCTAAAGCGTTGTCGTACCCTCACCTGGACCCTAAACCATCCCCGTCCCCTAACCCTAACCCTAGCCCGAACCCTAACCCTAACCCTTCCCCGAAGCCTGACCCTCACCCCTCCCCTAATCCTAACCCGTAAGCTAACACTAACCCGCGCCCTCACACGTACGATCCCCCTAAAGCGTTGTCGTATCCTCAACTGGACCCTAAACCGTCCCCGTCCCCTAATCCTAACCCTAGCCCGAACCCTAACCCTAACCCTTCCCCGAAGCCTGACCCTCACCCGTCCCCTAATCCTAACCCGTACGCTAACACTAACCAGCGCCCTCACACGTACGCTCCCCCTAAAGCGTTGTCGTACCCTCACGTGGACCCTAAACCGTCCCCGTCCCCTAACCCTAACCCTAGCCCGAACCCTAACCCTAACCCTTCCCCGAAGCATGACCCTCACCCGTCCCCTAATCCTAACCCGTACGCTAACACTAACCCGCGCCCTCACACGTACGCTCCCCCTAAAGCGTTGTCGTACCCTCACCTGGACCCTAAACCATCCCCGTCCCCTAACCCTAACCCTAACTCGAACCCTAACCCTAACCCTTCCCCGAAGCCTGACCCTCACCCGTCCCCTAATCCTAACCCGTACGCTAACACTAAACCGCGCCCTCACACGTACGCTCCCCCTAAAGCGTTGTCGTACCCTCACCTGGACCCTAAACCGTTCCCGTCCCCTAACCCTAACCCTAGCCCGAACCCTAACTCTAACCCTTCCCCGAAGCCTGACCCTCACCCGTCCCCTAATCCTAACCCGTACGCTAACACTAACCCGCGCCCTCACACGTACGCTCCCCCTAAAGCGTTGTCGTACCCTCACCTGGACCCTAAACCGTCCCCGTCCCCTAACCCTAACCCTAGCCCGAAACCTAACCCTAACCCTTCCCCGAAGCCTGACCCTCACCCGTCCCCTAATCCTAACCCGTACGCTAACACTAACCCGCGCCCTCACACGTACGCTCCCCCTAAAGCGTTGTCGTACACTCACCTGGACCCTAAACCGTCCCCGTCCCCTAACCCTAACCCTAGCCCGAACCCTAACCCTAACACTTCCCTGAAGCCTGACCCTCACCCGTCCCCTAATTCTAACCCGTACGCTAACACTAACCCGCGCCCTCACACGTAAGCTCCCCCTGAAGCATTGTCGTACCCTCACCTGGACCCTAAACCGTCCCCGTCCCCTAACCCTAACCCTAGCCCGAACCCTAACCCTAAACCTTTCCCGAAGCCTGACCCTCACCCGTCCCCTAATCCTAAACCGTACGTTAACACTAACCCGCGCCCTCACACGTACGCTCCCCCTAAAGCGTTGTCGTACCCTCACCTGGACCCTAAACCGTCCCCATCCCCTAACCCTAACCCTAGCACGAAACCTAACCCTAACCCTTTCCCGAAGCCTGACCCTCACCCCTCCCCTAATCCTAACCCGTACGCTAACACTAACCAGCGCCCTCACACGTACGCTCCCCCTAAAGCGTTGTCGTACCCTCACCTGGACCCTAAACCGTCCCCATCCCCTAACCCTAACCCTAGCCCGAACCCTAACCCTAACACTTCCTCGAAGTCTGACCCGCACCCGTCCCCTAATCCTAACACGTACGCTAACACTAACCCACGCCCTCACACGTACGCTCCCCCTAAAGCCTTGTCGTACCCTCACCTGGACCCTAAACCGTCCCCATCCCCTAACCCTAACCCTAGCCCGAACCCTAACCCTAACCCTTCCCCGAAGCCTGACCCTCACCCGTCCCCTAATCCTAACCCGTACGCTAACACTAACCCACGCCCTCACACGTAAGCTCCTCCTAAAGCGTTGTCGTACCCTCACCTGGACCCTAAACCGTCCCCGTCCCCTAACCCTAACCCTAGCCCGAACCCTAACCCTAACCCTTCCCCGAAGCCTGACCCTCACCCGTCCCCTAATCCTAACCCGGACGCTAACACTAACCCGCGCCCTCACACGTACGCTCCCCCTAAAGCGTTGTCGTACACTCACCTGGACCCTAAACCGTCCCCGTCCCCTAACCCTAACCCTAGCCCAAACCATAACCCTAACCCTTCCCCGAAGCCTGACCCTCACCCGTCCCCTAATCCTAACCCGTACGCTAACACTAACCCGCGCCCTCAAATGTACGGTCCCCCTAAAGCGTTGTCGTACCCTCACCTGGACCCTAAACCGTCCCCGTCCCCTAACCCTAACCCTAGCCCGAATCCTAACCCTAACCCTTCCCCGAAGCCTGACCCTCACCCGTCCCCTAATCCTAACCCGTACGCTAACACTAACCCGCGCCCTCACACGTACGCTCCCCCTAAAGCGTTGTCGTATCCTCACCTGGACCCTAAACCGGCCCCGTCCCCTAACCCTAACCCTAGCCCGAACCCTAACCCTAACCCTTCCCCGAAGCCTGACCCTCACCCGTCCCCTAATCCTAACCCGTACGCTAACACTAACCCGCGCCCTCACACGTACGCTCCCCCTAAAGCGTTGTCGTACCCTCACCTGGACCCTAAACCGTTCCCGTCCCCTAACCCTAACCCTAACTCGAACCCTAACCCTAACCCTTCCCCGAAGCCTGACCCTCACCCGTCCCCTAATCCTAACCCGTACGCTAACACTAACCCGCGCCCTCACACGTACGCTCCCCCTAAAGCCTTGCCGTACCCTCACCTGGACCCTAAACCGTCCCCGTCCCCTAACCCTAACCCTAGCCCGAACCCTAACCCTAACACTTCCCGAAAGCCTGACACTCACCCGTCCCCTAATCCTAACCCGTACGCTAACACTAACCAGCGCCCTCACACGTACGCTCCCCCTAAAGCGTTGTCGTACCCTCACCTGGACCCTAAACCGTCCCCGTCCCCTAACCCTAACCCTAGCCCGAACCCTAACCCTAACCCTTCCCCGAAGCCTGACCCTCACCCGTCCCCTAATCCTAACCAGTATGCTAACACTAACCCGCGCCCTCACACGTACGCTCCCCCTAAAGCGTTGTCGTACCCTCACCTGGACCCTAAACCGTCCCCGTCCCCTAACCCTAACCCTAGCCCGAACCCTAACCCTAACCCTTCCCCGAAGCCTGACCCTCACCCGTCCCCTAATCCTAACCCGTACGCTAACACTAACCCGCGCCCTCACACGTACGCTCCCCCTAAAGCGTTGTCGTACCCTCACCTGGACCCTAAACCGTCCCCGTCCCCTAACCCTAACCCTAGCCCGAACCCTAACTCTAACCCTTCCCCGAAGCCTGACCCTCACCCGTCCCCTAATCCTAACCCGTACGCTAACACTAACCCGCGCCCTCACACGTACGCTCCCCCTAAAGCGTTGTCGTACCCTCACGTGGACCCTAAACCGTCCCCGTCCCCTAACCCTAACCCTAGCCCGAACCCTAACCCTAACCCTTCCCCGAAGCATGACCCTCACCCGTCCCCTAATCCTAACCCGTACGCTAACACTAACCCGCGCCCTCACACGTACGCTCCCCCTAAAGCGTTGTCGTACCCTCACCTGGACCCTAAACCGTCCCCGTCCCCTAACCCTAACCCTAACTCGAACCCTAACCCTAACCCTTCCCCGAAGCCTGACCCTCACCCGTCCCCTAATCCTAACCCGTACGCTAACACTAACCCGCGCCCTCACACGTACGCTCCCCCTAAAGCCTTGTCGAACCCTCACCTGGACCCTAAACCGTCTCCGTCCCCTAACCCTAACCCTAGCCCGAACCCTAACCCTAACACTTCCCCAAAGCCTGACACTCACCCGTCCCCTAATCCTAACCCGTACGCTAACACTAACCAGCGCCCTCACACGTACGCTCCCCCTAAAGCGTTGTCGTACCCTCACCTGGACCCTAAACCGTCCCCGTCCCCTAACCCTAACCCTAGCCCGAACCCTAACCCTAACCCTTCCCCGAAGCCTGACCCTCACCCGTCCCCTAATCCTAACCAGTATGCTAACACTAACCCGCGCCCTCACACGTACGCTCCCCCTAAAGCGTTGTCGTACCCTCACCTGGACCCTAAACCGTCCCCGTCCCCTAACCCTAACCCTAGCCCGAACCCTAACCCTAACCCTTCCCCAAAGCCTGACCCTCACCCGTCCCCTAATCCTAACCCGTACGCTAACACTAACCCGCGCCCTCACACGTACGCTCCCCCTAAAGCGTTGTCGTACCCTCACCTGGACCCTAAACCGTCCCCGTCCCCTAACCCTAACCCTAGCCCGAACCCTAGCCCTAACACTTCCCCGAAGCCTGACCCTCACCCGTCCCCTAATCCTAACACGTACGCTAACACTAACCCGCGCCCTCACACGTACGCTCCCCCTAAAGCCTTGTCGTACCCTCACCTGGACCCTAAACCGTCCCCGTCCCCTAACCCTAACCCTAGCCCGAACCCTAAGCCTAACCCTTCCCCGAAGCCTGACCCTCACCCGTCCCCTAATCCTAACCCGTACGCTAACACTAAACCGCGCCCTCACACGTACGCTCCCCCTAAAGCGTTGTCGTACCCTCACCTGGACCCTAAACCGTTCCCGTCCCCTAACCCTAACCCTAGCCCGAACCCTAACTCTAACCCTTCCCCGAAGCCTGACCCTCACCCGTCCCCTAATCCTAACCCGTACGCTAACACTAACCCGCGCCCTCACACGTACGCTCCCCCTAAAGCGTTGTCGTACCCTCACCTGGACCCTAAACCGTCCCCGTCCCCTAACCCTAACCCTAGCCCGAAACCTAACCCTAACCCTTCCCCGAAGCCTGACCCTCACCCGTCCCCTAATCCTAACCCGTACGCTAACACTAACCCGCGCCCTCACACGTACGCTCCCCCTAAAGCGTTGTCGTACACTCACCTGGACCCTAAACCGTCCCCGTCCCCTAACCCTAACCCTAGCCCGAACCCTAACCCTAACACTTCCCTGAAGCCTGACCCTCACCCGTCCCCTAATTCTAACCCGTACGCTAACACTAACCCGCGCCCTCACACGTAAGCTCCCCCTGAAGCATTGTCGTACCCTCACCTGGACCCTAAACCGTCCCCGTCCCCTAACCCTAACCCTAGCCCGAACCCTAACCCTAAACCTTTCCCGAAGCCTGACCCTCACCCGTCCCCTAATCCTAAACCGTACGTTAACACTAACCCGCGCCCTCACACGTACGCTCCCCCTAAAGCGTTGTCGTACCCTCACCTGGACCCTAAACCGTCCCCATCCCCTAACCCTAACCCTAGCACGAAACCTAACCCTAACCCTTTCCCGAAGCCTGACCCTCACCCCTCCCCTAATCCTAACCCGTACGCTAACACTAACCAGCGCCCTCACACGTACGCTCCCCCTAAAGCGTTGTCGTACCCTCACCTGGACCCTAAACCGTCCCCATCCCCTAACCCTAACCCTAGCCCGAACCCTAACCCTAACACTTCCTCGAAGTCTGACCCGCACCCGTCCCCTAATCCTAACACGTACGCTAACACTAACCAGCGCCCTCACACGTACGCTCCCCCTAAAGCGTTGTCGTACCCTCACCTGGACCCTAAACCGTTCCCGTCCCCTAACCCTAACCCTAACTCGAACCCTAACCCTAACCCTTCCCCGAAGCCTGACCCTCACCCGTCCCCTAATCCTAACCCGTACGCTAACACTAACCCGCGCCCTCACACGTACGCTCCCACTAAAGCCTTGCCGTACCCTCACCTGGACCCTAAACCGTCCCCGTCCCCTAACCCTAACCCTAGCCCGAACCCTAACCCTAACACTTCCCGAAAGCCTGACACTCACCCGTCCCCTAATCCTAACCCGTACGCTAACACTAACCAGCGCCCTCACACGTACGCTCCCCCTAAAGCGTTGTCGTACACTCACCTGGACCCTAAACCGTCCCCGTCCCCTAACCCTAACCCTAGCCCGAACCCTAACCCTAACACTTCCCTGAAGCCTGACCCTCACCCGTCCCCTAATTCTAACCCGTACGCTAACACTAACCCGCGCCCTCACACGTAAGCTCCCCCTGAAGCATTGTCGTACCCTCACCTGGACCCTAAACCGTCCCCGTCCCCTAACCCTAACCCTAGCCCGAACCCTAACCCTAAACCTTTCCCGAAGCCTGACCCTCACCCGTCCCCTAATCCTAAACCGTACGTTAACACTAACCCGCGCCCTCACACGTACGCTCCCCCTAAAGCGTTGTCGTACCCTCACCTGGACCCTAAACCGTCCCCATCCCCTAACCCTAACCCTAGCACGAAACCTAACCCTAACCCTTTCCCGAAGCCTGACCCTCACCCCTCCCCTAATCCTAACCCGTACGCTAACACTAACCAGCGCCCTCACACGTACGCTCCCCCTAAAGCGTTGTCGTACCCTCACCTGGACCCTAAACCGTCCCCATCCCCTAACCCTAACCCTAGCCCGAACCCTAACCCTAACACTTCCTCGAAGTCTGACCCGCACCCGTCCCCTAATCCTAACACGTACGCTAACACTAACCCACGCCCTCACACGTACGCTCCCCCTAAAGCCTTGTCGTACCCTCACCTGGACCCTAAACCGTCCCCATCCCCTAACCCTAACCCTAGCCCGAACCCTAACCCTAACCCTTCCCCGAAGCCTGACCCTCACCCGTCCCCTAATCCTAACCCGTACGCTAACACTAACCCACGCCCTCACACGAAAGCTCCTCCTAAAGCGTTGTCGTACCCTCACCTGGACCCTAAACCGTCCCCGTCCCCTAACCCTAACCCTAGCCCGAACCCTAACCCTAACCCTTCCCCGAAGCCTGACCCTCACCCGTCCCCTAATCCTAACCCGGACGCTAACACTAACCCGCGCCCTCACACGTACGCTCCCCCTAAAGCGTTGTCGTACACTCACCTGGACCCTAAACCGTCCCCGTCCCCTAACCCTAACCCTAGCCCAAACCATAACCCTAACCCTTCCCCGAAGCCTGACCCTCACCCGTCCCCTAATCCTAACCCGTACGCTAACACTAACCCGCGCCCTCAAATGTACGGTCCCCCTAAAGCGTTGTCGTACCCTCACCTGGACCCTAAACCGTCCCCGTCCCCTAACCCTAACCCTAGCCCGAATCCTAACCCTAACCCTTCCCCGAAGCCTGACCCTCACCCGTCCCCTAATCCTAACCCGTACGCTAACACTAACCCGCGCCCTCACACGTACGCTCCCCCTAAAGCGTTGTCGTATCCTCACCTGGACCCTAAACCGGCCCCGTCCCCTAACCCTAACCCTAGCCCGAACCCTAACCCTAACCCTTCCCCGAAGCCTGACCCTCACCCGTCCCCTAATCCTAACCCGTACGCTAACACTAACCCGCGCCCTCACACGTACGCTCCCCCTAAAGCGTTGTCGTACCCTCACCTGGACCCTAAACCGTTCCCGTCCCCTAACCCTAACCCTAACTCGAACCCTAACCCTAACCCTTCCCCGAAGCCTGACCCTCACCCGTCCCCTAATCCTAACCCGTACGCTAACACTAACCCGCGCCCTCACACGTACGCTCCCCCTAAAGCCTTGCCGTACCCTCACCTGGACCCTAAACCGTCCCCGTCCCCTAACCCTAACCCTAGCCCGAACCCTAACCCTAACACTTCCCGAAAGCCTGACACTCACCCGTCCCCTAATCCTAACCCGTACGCTAACACTAACCAGCGCCCTCACACGTACGCTCCCCCTAAAGCGTTGTCGTACCCTCACCTGGACCCTAAACCGTCCCCGTCCCCTAACCCTAACCCTAGCCCGAACCCTAACCCTAACCCTTCCCCGAAGCCTGACCCTCACCCGTCCCCTAATCCTAACCAGTATGCTAACACTAACCCGCGCCCTCACACGTACGCTCCCCCTAAAGCGTTGTCGTACCCTCACCTGGACCCTAAACCGTCCCCGTCCCCTAACCCTAACCCTAGCCCGAACCCTAACCCTAACCCTTCCCCAAAGCCTGACCCTCACCCGTCCCCTAATCCTAACCCGTACGGTAACACTAACCCGCGCCCTCACACGTACGCTCCCCCTAAAGCGTTGTCGTACCCTCACCTGGACCCTAAACCGTCCCCGTCCCCTAACCCTAACCCTAGCCCGAACCCTAACTCTAACCCTTCCCCGAAGCCTGACCCTCACCCGTCCCCTAATCCTAACCCGTACGCTAACACTAACCCGCGCCCTCACACGTACGCTCCCCCTAAAGCGTTGTCGTACCCTCACGTGGACCCTAAACCGTCCCCGTCCCCTAACCCTAACCCTAGCCCGAACCCTAACCCTAACCCTTCCCCGAAGCCTGACCCTCACCCGTCCCCTAATCCTAACCCGTACGCTAACACTAAACCGCGCCCTCACACGTACGCTCCCCCTAAAGCGTTGTCGTACCCTCACCTGGACCCTAAACCGTTCCCGTCCCCTAACCCTAACCCTAGCCCGAACCCTAACTCTAACCCTTCCCCGAAGCCTGACCCTCACCCGTCCCCTAATCCTAACCCGTACGCTAACACTAACCCGCGCCCTCACACGTACGCTCCCCCTAAAGCGTTGTCGTACCCTCACCTGGACCCTAAACCGTCCCCGTCCCCTAACCCTAACCCTAGCCCGAAACCTAACCCTAACCCTTCCCCGAAGCCTGACCCTCACCCGTCCCCTAATCCTAACCCGTACGCTAACACTAACCCGCGCCCTCACACGTACGCTCCCCCTAAAGCGTTGTCGTACACTCACCTGGACCCTAAACCGTCCCCGTCCCCTAACCCTAACCCTAGCCCGAACCCTAACCCTAACACTTCCCTGAAGCCTGACCCTCACCCGTCCCCTAATTCTAACCCGTACGCTAACACTAACCCGCGCCCTCACACGTAAGCTCCCCCTGAAGCATTGTCGTACCCTCACCTGGACCCTAAACCGTCCCCGTCCCCTAACCCTAACCCTAGCCCGAACCCTAACCCTAAACCTTTCCCGAAGCCTGACCCTCACCCGTCCCCTAATCCTAAACCGTATGTTAACACTAACCCGCGCCCTCACACGTACGCTCCCCCTAAAGCGTTGTCGTACCCTCACCTGGACCCTAAACCGTCCCCATCCCCTAACCCTAACCCTAGCACGAAACCTAACCCTAACCCTTTCCCGAAGCCTGACCCTCACCCCTCCCCTAATCCTAACCCGTACGCTAACACTAACCAGCGCCCTCACACGTACGCTCCCCCTAAAGCGTTGTCGTACCCTCACCTGGACCCTAAACCGTCCCCATCCCCTAACCCTAACCCTAGCCCGAACCCTAACCCTAACACTTCCTCGAAGTCTGACCCGCACCCGTCCCCTAATCCTAACACGTACGCTAACACTAACCCACGCCCTCACACGTACGCTCCCCCTAAAGCCTTGTCGTACCCTCACCTGGACCCTAAACCGTCCCCATCCCCTAACCCTAACCCTAGCCCGAACCCTAACCCTAACCCTTCCCCGAAGCCTGACCCTCACCCGTCCCCTAATCCTAACCCGTACGCTAACACTAACCCACGCCCTCACACGTAAGCTCCTCCTAAAGCGTTGTCGTACCCTCACCTGGACCCTAAACCGTCCCCGTCCCCTAACCCTAACCCTAGCCCGAACCCTAACCCTAACCCTTCCCCGAAGCCTGACCCTCACCCGTCCCCTAATCCTAACCCGGACGCTAACACTAACCCGCGCCCTCACACGTACGCTCCCCCTAAAGCGTTGTCGTACACTCACCTGGACCCTAAACCGTCCCCGTCCCCTAACCCTAACCCTAGCCCAAACCATAACCCTAACCCTTCCCCGAAGCCTGACCCTCACCCGTCCCCTAATCCTAACCCGTACGCTAACACTAACCCGCGCCCTCAAATGTACGGTCCCCCTAAAGCGTTGTCGTACCCTCACCTGGACCCTAAACCGTCCCCGTCCCCTAACCCTAACCCTAGCCCGAATCCTAACCCTAACCCTTCCCCGAAGCCTGACCCTCACCCGTCCCCTAATCCTAACCCGTACGCTAACACTAACCCGCGCCCTCACACGTACGCTCCCCCTAAAGCGTTGTCGTACCCTCACCTGGACCCTAAACCGTCCCCGTCCCCTAACCCTAACCCTAGCTCGAACCCTAACCCTAACCCTTCCCCGAAGCCTGACCCTCACCCGTCCCCTAATCCTAACCCGGACGCTAACACTAACCCGCGCCCTCACACGTACGCTCCCCCTAAAGCGTTGTCGTACACTCACCTGGACCCTAAACCGTCCCCGTCCCCTAACTCTAACCCTAGCCCAAACCCTAACCCTAACCCTTCCCCGAAGCCTGACCCTCACCCGTCCCCTAATCCTAAACCGTACGCTAACACTAACCCGCGCCCTCAAATGTACGGTCCCCCTAAAGCGTTGTCGTACCCTCACCTGGACCATAAACCGTCCCCGTCCCCTAACCCTAACCCTAGCCCGAACCCTAACCCTAACCCTTCCCGGAAGCCTGACCCTCACCCGTCCCCTAATCCTAACCCGTACGCTAACACTAACCCGCGCCCTCACACGTACGCTCCCCCTAAAGCGTTGTCGTACCCTCACCTGGACCCTAAACCGTCCCCGTCCCCTAACCCTAACCCTAGCCCGAACCCTAACCCTAACCCTTCCCCGAAGCCTGACCCTCACCCCTCCCCTAATCCTAACCCGTAAGCTAACACTAACCCGCGCCCTCACACGTACGATCCCCCTAAAGCGTTGTCGTATCCTCAACTGGACCCTAAACCGTCCCCGTCCCCTAATCCTAACCCTAGCCCGAACCCTAACCCTAACCCTTCCCCGAAGCCTGACCCTCACCCGTCCCCTAATCCTAACCCGTACGCTAACACTAACCAGCGCCCTCACACGTACGCTCCCCCTAAAGCGTTGTCGTACCCTCACGTGGACCCTAAACCGTCCCCGTCCCCTAACCCTAACCCTAGCCCGAACCCTAACCCTAACCCTTCCCGAAGCATGACCCTCACCCGTCCCCTAATCCTAACCCGTACGCTAACACTAACCCGCGCCCTCACACGTACGCTCCCCCTAAAGCGTTGTCGTACCCTCACCTGGACCCTAAACCATCCCCGTCCCCTAACCCTAACCCTAACTCGAACCCTAACCCTAACCCTTCCCCGAAGCCTGACCCTCACCCGTCCCCTAATCCTAACCCGTACGCTAACACTAAACCGCGCCCTCACACGTACGCTCCCCCTAAAGCGTTGTCGTACCCTCACCTGGATCCTAAACCGTTCCCGTCCCCTAACCCTAACCCTAGCCCGAACCCTAACTCTAACCCTTCCCCGAAGCCTGACCCTCACCCGTCCCCTAATCCTAACCCGTACGCTAACACTAACCCGCGCCCTCACACGTACGCTCCCCCTAAAGCGTTGTCGTACCCTCACCTGGACCCTAAACCGTCCCCGTCCCCTAACCCTAACCCTAGCCCGAAACCTAACCCTAACCCTTCCCCGAAGCCTGACCCTCACCCGTCCCCTAATCCTAACCCGTACGCTAACACTAACCCGCGCCCTCACACGTACGCTCCCCCTAAAGCGTTGTCGTACACTCACCTGGACCCTAAACCGTCCCCGTCCCCTAACCCTAACCCTAGCCCGAACCCTAACCCTAACACTTCCCTGAAGCCTGACCCTCACCCGTCCCCTAATTCTAACCCGTACGCTAACACTAACCCGCGCCCTCACACGTAAGCTCCCCCTGAAGCATTGTCGTACCCTCACCTGGACCCTAAACCGTCCCCGTCCCCTAACCCTAACCCTAGCCCGAACCCTAACCCTAAACCTTTCCCGAAGCCTGACCCTCACCCGTCCCCTAATCCTAAACCGTACGTTAACACTAACCCGCGCCCTCACACGTACGCTCCCCCTAAAGCGTTGTCGTACCCTCACCTGGACCCTAAACCGTCCCCATCCCCTAACCCTAACCCTAGCACGAAACCTAACCCTAACCCTTTCCCGAAGCCTGACCCTCACCCCTCCCCTAATCCTAACCCGTACGCTAACACTAACCAGCGCCCTCACACGTACGCTCCCCCTAAAGCGTTGTCGTACCCTCACCTGGACCCTAAACCGTCCCCATCCCCTAACCCTAACCCTAGCCCGAACCCTAACCCTAACACTTCCTCGAAGTCTGACCCGCACCCGTCCCCTAATCCTAACACGTACGCTAACACTAACCCACGCCCTCACACGTACGCTCCCCCTAAAGCCTTGTCGTACCCTCACCTGGACCCTAAACCGTCCCCATCCCCTAACCCTAACCCTAGCCCGAACCCTAACCCTAACCCTTCCCCGAAGCCTGACCCTCACCCGTCCCCTAATCCTAACCCGTACGCTAACACTAACCCACGCCCTCACACGTAAGCTCCTCCTAAAGCGTTGTCGTACCCTCACCTGGACCCTAAACCGTCCCCGTCCCCTAACCCTAACCCTAGCCCGAACCCTAACCCTAACCCTTCCCCGAAGCCTGACCCTCACCCGTCCCCTAATCCTAACCCGGACGCTAACACTAACCCGCGCCCTCACATGTACGCTCCCCCTAAAGCGTTGTCGTACACTCACCTGGACCCTAAACCGTCCCCGTCCCCTAACCCTAACCCTAGCCCAAACCATAACCCTAACCCTTCCCCGAAGCCTGACCCTCACCCGTCCCCTAATCCTAACCCGTACGCTAACACTAACCCGCGCCCTCAAATGTACGGTCCCCCTAAAGCGTTGTCGTACCCTCACCTGGACCCTAAACCGTCCCCGTCCCCTAACCCTAACCCTAGCCCGAATCCTAACCCTAACCCTTCCCCGAAGCCTGACCCTCACCCGTCCCCTAATCCTAACCCGTACGCTAACACTAACCCGCGCCCTCACACGTACGCTCCCCCTAAAGCGTTGTCGTATCCTCACCTGGACCCTAAACCGGCCCCGTCCCCTAACCCTAACCCTAGCCCGAACCCTAACCCTAACCCTTCCCCGAAGCCTGACCCTCACCCGTCCCCTAATCCTAACCCGTACGCTAACACTAACCCGCGCCCTCACACGTACGCTCCCCCTAAAGCGTTGTCGTACCCTCACCTGGACCCTAAACCGTTCCCGTCCCCTAACCCTAACCCTAACTCGAACCCTAACCCTAACCCTTCCCCGAAGCCTGACCCTCACCCGTCCCCTAATCCTAACCCGTACGCTAACACTAACCCGCGCCCTCACACGTACGCTCCCCCTAAAGCCTTGCCGTACCCTCACCTGGACCCTAAACCGTCCCCGTCCCCTAACCCTAACCCTAGCCCGAACCCTAACCCTAACACTTCCCGAAAGCCTGACACTCACCCGTCCCCTAATCCTAACCCGTACGCTAACACTAACCAGCGCCCTCACACGTACGCTCCCCCTAAAGCGTTGTCGTACCCTCACCTGGACCTTAAACCGTCCCCGTCCCCTAACCCTAACCCTAGCCCGAACCCTAACCCTAACCCTTCCCCGAAGCCTGACCCTCACCCGTCCCCTAATCCTAACCAGTATGCTAACACTAACCCGCGCCCTCACACGTACGCTCCCCCTAAAGCGTTGTCGTACCCTCACCTGGACCCTAAACCGTCCCCGTCCCCTAACCCTAACCCTAGCCCGAACCCTAACCCTAACCCTTCCCCAAAGCCTGACCCTCACCCGTCCCCTAATCCTAACCCGTACGCTAACACTAACCCGCGCCCTCACACGTACGCTCCCCCTAAAGCGTTGTCGTACCCTCACCTGGACCCTAAACCGTCCCCGTCCCCTAACCCTAACCCTAGCCCGAACCCTAACTCTAACCCTTCCCCGAAGCCTGACCCTCACCCGTCCCCTAATCCTAACCCGTACGCTAACACTAACCCGCGCCCTCACACGTACGCTCCCCCTAAAGCGTTGTCGTACCCTCACCTGGACCCTAAACCGTCCCCGTCCCCTAACCCTAACCCTAGCCCGAACCCTAACCCTAACCCTTCCCCGAAGCCTGACCCTCACCCGTCCCCTAATCCTAACCCGGACGCTAACACTAACCCGCGCCCTCACACGTACGCTCCCCCTAAAGCGTTGTCGTACACTCACCTGGACCCTAAACCGTCCCCGTCCCCTAACTCTAACCCTAGCCCAAACCCTAACCCTAACCCTTCCCCGAAGCCTGACCCTCACCCGTCCCCTAATCCTAACCCGTACGCTAACACTAACCCGCGCCCTCAAATGTACGGTCCCCCTAAAGCGTTGTCGTACCCTCACCTGGACCATAAACCGTCCCCGTCCCCTAACCCTAACCCTAGCCCGAACCCTAACCCTAACCCTTCCCGGAAGCCTGACCCTCACCCGTCCCCTAATCCTAACCCGTACGCTAACACTAACCCGCGCCCTCACACGTACGCTCCCCCTAAAGCGTTGTCGTACCCTCACCTGGACCCTAAACCGTCCCCGTCCCCTAACCCTAACCCTAGCCCGAACCCTAACCCTAACCCTTCCCCGAAGCCTGACCCTCACCCGTCCCCTAATCCTAACCCGTAAGCTAACACTAACCCGCGCCCTCACACGTACGATCCCCCTAAAGCGTTGTCGTATCCTCAACTGGACCCTAAACCGTCCCCGTCCCCTAATCCTAACCCTAGCCCGAACCCTAACCCTAACCCTTCCCCGAAGCCTGACCCTCACCCGTCCCCTAATCCTAACCCGTACGCTAACACTAACCAGCGCCCTCACACGTACGCTCCCCCTAAAGCGTTGTCGTACCCTCACGTGGACCCTAAACCGTCCCCGTCCCCTAACCCTAACCCTAGCCCGAACCCTAACCCTAACCCTTCCCCGAAGCATGACCCTCACCCGTCCCCTAATCCTAACCCGTACGCTAACACTAACCCGCGCCCTCACACGTACGCTCCCCCTAAAGCGTTGTCGTACCCTCACCTGGACCCTAAACCATCCCCGTCCCCTAACCCTAACCCTAACTCGAACCCTAACCCTAACCCTTCCCCGAAGCCTGACCCTCACCCGTCCCCTAATCCTAACCCGTACGCTAACACTAACCCGCGCCCTAACACGTACGCTCCACCTAAACCCTTGTCGTACCCTCACCTGGACCCTAAAACCGTCCCCGTCCCCTAACCCTAACCCTAGCCCTAACCCTAACCCTAAACCTTCCCCAAAGCCTGACCCTCACCCGTCCCCTAATCCTAACCCGTACGCTAACACTAACCCGCGCCCTCACACGTACGCTCCCCCTAAATCCTTGTCGTACCCTCACCTGGACCCTAAACCGTCCCCGTCCCCTAACCCTAACCCTAGCCCGAACCCTAATCTTAACACTTCCCCGAAGCCTGACCCTCACCCGTCCCCTAATCCTAACCTGTACGCTAACACTAACCCGCGCCCTCACACGTACGCTCCCCCCTAAAGTGTTGTCGTACCCTCACCTGGACCCTAAACCGTCCCCGTCCCCTAACCCTAACCCTACCCCGAACCCTAACCCTAACCCTTCCCCGAAGTCTGACCCGCACCCGTCCCCTAATCCTAACACGTACGCTAACACTAACCCACGCCCTCACACGTACGCTCCCCCTAAAGCCTTGTCGTACCCTCACCTGGACCCTAAACCGTCCCCATCCCCTAACCCTAACCTAGCCCGAACCCTAACCCTAACCCTTCCCCGAAGCCTGACCCTCACCCGTCCCCTAATCCTAACCCGTAGGCTAACACTAACCCGCGCCCTCACACGTACGCTCCCCCTAAAAGCGTTGTCGTACACTCACCTGGACCCTAAACCGTCCCCGTCCCCTAACCCTAACCCTAGCCCGAACCCTAACCCTAACACTTCCCCAAAGCCTGACACTCACCCGTCCCCCTAATCCTAACCCGTACGCTAACACTAACCAGCGCCCTCACACGAATGCTCCCCCTAAAGCGTTGTCGTACCCTCACCTGGACCCTAAACCGTCCCCGTCCCCTAACCCTAACCCTAGCCCGAACCCTAACCCTAACCCTTCCCCGAAGCCTGACCCTCACCCGTCCCCTAATCCTAACCAGTATGCTAACACTAACCCGCGCCCTCACACGTACGCTCCCCCTAAAGCGTTGTCGTACCCTCACCTGGACCCTAAACCGTCCCCGTCCCCTAACCCTAACCCTAGCCCGAAACCTAACCCTAAACCCTTCCCCAAAGCCTGACCCTCACCCGTCCCCTAATCCTAACCCGTACGCTAACACTAACCCGCGCCCTCACACGTACGCTACCCCTAAAGCATTGTCGTACCCTCACCTGGACCCTAAACCGTCCCCGTCCCCTAACCCTAACCCTGGCCCGAACCCTAGCCCTAACACTTCCCCGAAGCCTGACCCTCACCCGTCCCCTAATCCTAACACGTACGCTAACACTAACCCGCGCCCTCACACGTACGCTCCCCCTAAAGCCTTGTCGTACCCTCACCTGGACTCTAAACCGTCCCCGTCCCCTAACCCTAACCCTAGCCCGAACCCTAAGCCTAACCCTTCCCCGAAGCCTGACCCTCACCCGTCCCCTAATCCTAACCCGTACGCTAACACTAACCCGCGCCCTCACACGTACGCTCCCCCTAAAGCGTTGTCGTACCCTCACCTGGACCCTAAACCGTCCCCGTCCCCTAACCCTAACCCTAGCCCGAACCCTAACCCTAAGACTTCCCCGAAGCCTGACCCTCACCCGTCCCCTAATCCTAACCCGTACGCTAACACTAACCCGCGCCCTCACACGTACGCTCCCCCTAAAGCGTTGACGTACACTCACCTGGACCCTAAACCGTCCCCGTCCCCTAACCCTAACCCTAGCCCAAACCCTAACCCTAACCCTTCCCCGAAGCCTGACCCTCACCCTTCCCCTAATCCTAACCCGTACGCTAACACTAACCCGCGCCCTCAAATGTACGGTCCCCCTAAAGCGTTGTCGTACCCTCACCTGGACCCTAAACCGTCCCCGTCCCCTAACCCTAACCCTAGCCCGAACCCTAACCCTAACCCTTCTCCGAAGCCTGACCCTCACCCGTCCCCTAATCCTAACCCGTACGCTAACACTAACCCGCGCCCTCACACGTACGCTCCCCCTAAAGCGTTGTCGTACCCTCACCTGGACCCTAAACCGTCCCCGTCCCCTAACCCTAACCCTAGCCCGAACCCTAACCCTAACCCTTCCCCGAAGCCTGACCCTCACCCGTCCGCTAATCCTAACCCGTACGCTAACACTAACCCGCGCCCTCACACGTACGCTCCCCCTAAAGAGTTGTCGTATCCTCACGTGGACCCTAAACCGTCCCCGTCCCCTAACCCTAACCCTAGCCCGAACCCTAACCCTAACCCTTCCCCGAAGCCTGACCCTCACCCGTTCCCTAATCCTAACCCGTACGCTAACACTAACCAGCGCCCTCACACGTAGGCTCCCCCTAAAGCGTTGTCGTACCCTCACGTGGACCCTAAACCGTCCCCGTCCCCTAACCCTAACCCTAGCCCGAACCCTAACCCTAACCCTTCCCCGAAGCATGACCCTCACCCGTCCCCTAATCCTAACCCGTACGCTAACACTAACCCGCGCCCTCACACGTACGCTCCCCCTAAAGCGTTGTCGTACCCTCACCTGGACCCTAAACCGTCCCCATCCCCTAACCCTAACCCTAACTCGAACCCTAACCCTAACCCTTCCCCGAAGCCTGACCCTCACCCGTCCCCTAAACCTAACCCGTACTCTAACACTAACCCGCGCCCTCACACGTACGCTCCCCCTAAAGCCTTGTCGAACCCTCACCTGGACCCTAAACCGTCTCCGTCCCCTAACCCTAACCCTAGCCCGAACCCTAACCCTAACACTTCCCCAAAGCCTGACACTCACCCGTCCCCTAATCCTAACCCGTACGCTAACACTAACCAGCGCCCTCACACGTACGCTCCCCCTAAAGCGTTGTCGTACCCTCACCTGGACCCTAAACCGTCCCCGTCCCCTAACCCTAACCCTAGCCCGAACCCTAACCCTAACCCTTCCCCGAAGCCTGACCCTCACCCGTCCCCTAATCATAACCAGTATGCTAACACTAACCCGCGCCCTCACACGTACGCTCCCCCTAAAGCGTTGTCGTACCCTCACCTGGACCCTAAACCGTCCCCGTCCCCTAACCCTAACCCTAGCCCGAACCCTAACCCTAACCCTTCCCCAAAGCCTGACCCTCACCCGTCCCCTAATCCTAACCCGTACGCTAACACTAACCCGCGCCCTCACACGTACGCTCCCCCTAAAGCGTTGTCGTACCCTCACCTGGACCCTAAACCGTCCCCGTCCCCTAACCCTAACCCTAGCCCGAACCCTAGCCCTAACACTTCCCCGAAGCCTGACCCTCACCCGTCCCCTAATCCTAACACGTACGCTAACACTAACCCGCGCCCTCACACGTACGCTCCCCCTAAAGCCTTGTGGTACCCTCACCTGGACTCTAAACCGTCCCCGTCCCCTAACCCTAACCCTAGCCCGAACCCTAAGCCTAACCCTTCCCCGAAGCCTGACCCTCACCCGTCCCCTAATCCTAACCCGTACGCTAACACTAAACCGCGCCCTCACACGTACGCTCCCCCTAAAGCGTTGTCGTACCCTCACCTGGACCCTAAACCGTTCCCGTCCCCTAACCCTAACCCTAGCCCGAACCCTAACTCTAACCCTTCCCCGAAGCCTGACCCTCACCCGTCCCCTAATCCTAACCCGTACGCTAACACTAACCCGCGCCCTCACACGTACGCTCCCCCTAAAGCGTTGTCGTACCCTCACCTGGACCCTAAACCGTCCCCGTCCCCTAACCCTAACCCTAGCCCGAAACCTAACCCTAACCCTTCCCCGAAGCCTGACCCTCACCCGTCCCCTAATCCCAACCCGTACGCTAACACTAACCCGCGCCCTCACACGTACGCTCCCCCTAAAGCGTTGTCGTACACTCACCTGGACCCTAAACCGTCCCCGTCCCCTAACCCTAACCCTAGCCCGAACCCTAACCCTAACACTTCCCTGAAGCCTGACCCTCACCCGTCCCCTAATTCTAACCCGTACGCTAACACTAACCCGCGCCCTCACACGTAAGCTCCCCCTGAAGCGTTGTCGTACCCTCACCTGGACCCTAAACCGTCCCCGTCCCCTAACCCTAACCCTAGCCCGAACCCTAACCCTAAACCTTTCCCGAAGCCTGACCCTCACCCGTCCCGTAATCCTAAACCGTACGTTAACACTAACCCGCGCCCTCACACGTACGCTCCCCCTAAAGCGTTGTCGTACCCTCACCTGGACCCTAAACCGTCCCCATCCCCTAACCCTAACCCTAGCACGAAACCTAACCCTAACCCTTTCCCGAAGCCTGACCCTCACCCCTCCCCTAATCCTAACCCGTACGCTAACACTAACCAGCGCCCTCACACGTACGCTCCCCCTAAAGCGTTGTCGTACCCTCACCTGGACCCTAAACCGTCCCCATCCCCTAACCCTAACCCTAGCCCGAACCCTAACCCTAACCCTTTCCCGAAGCCTGACCCTCACCCGTCCCCTAATCCTAACCCGTACGCTAACACTAACCCGCGCCCTCACACGTACGCTCCCCCTAAAGCCTTGTCGTACCCTCACCTGGACCCTAAACCGTCCCCATCCCCTAACCCTAACCCTAGCCCGAACCCTAACCCTAACCCTTCCCCGAAGCCTGACCCTCACCCGTCCCCTAATCCTAACCCGTACGCTAACACTAACCCGTTCCCTCACACGTACGCTCCCCCTAAAGCGTTGTCGTACCCTCACCTGGACCCTAAACCGTCCCCGTCCCCTAACCCTAACCCTAGCCCGAACCCTAACCCTAACCCTTCCCCGAAGCCTGACCCTCACCCGTCCCCTAATCCTAACCAGTATGCTAACACTAACCCGCGCCCTCACACGTACGCTCCCCCTAAAGCGTTGTCGTACCCTCACCTGGACCCTAAACCGTCCCCGTCCCCTAACCCTAACCCTAGCCCGAACCCTAACCCTAACCCTTCCCCAAAGCCTGACCCTCACCCGTCCCCTAATCCTAACCCGTACGCTAACACTAACCCGCGCCCTCACACGTACGATCCCCCTAAAGCGTTTTCGTATCCTCAACTGGACCCTAAACCGTCCCCGTCCCCTAACCCTAACCCTAGCCCGAACCCTAACCCTAACCCTTCCCCGAAGCCTGACCCTCACCCGTCCCCTAATCCTAACCCGTACGCTAACACTAACCAGCGCACTCACACGTACGCTCCCCCTAAAGCGTTGTCGTACCCTCACGTGGACCCTAAACCGTCCCCGTCCCCTGACCCTAACCCTAGCCCGAACCCTAAGGCTAACCCTTCCCCGAAGCCTGACCCTCACCCGTCCCCTAATCCTAACCCGTACGCTAACACTAACCCGCGCCCTCACACGTACGCTCCCCCTAAAGCGTTGTCGTACCCTCACCTGGACCCTAAACCGTCCCCGTCCCCTAACCCTAACCCTAGCCCGAACCCTAACCCTAACCCTTCCCCGAAGCCTGACCCTCACCCGTCCCCTAATCCTAACCCGTACCCTAACACTAACCCGCGCCCTCACACGTACGCTCCCCCTAAAGCGTTGTCGTACCCTCACCTGGACCCTAAACCGTCCCCGTCCCCTAACCCTAACCCTAGCCCGAACCCTAACCCTAACCCTTCCCCGAAACGTGACCCTCACCCGTCCCCTAATCCTAACCCGTACGCTAACACTAACCCGCGCCCTCACACGTACGCTCCCCCTAAAGCGTTGTCGTACCCTCACGTGGACCCTAAACCGTCCCCGTCCCCTAACCCTAACCCTAGCCCGAACCCTAACCCTAACCCTTCCCCGAAGCATGACCCTCACCCGTCCCCTAATCCTAACCCGTACGCTAACACTAACCCGCGCCCTCACACGTACGCTCCCCCTAAAGCGTTGTCGTACCCTCACCTGGACCCTAAACCGTCCCCGTCCCCTAACCCTAACCCTAACTCGAACCCTAACCCTAACCCTTCCCCGAAGCCTGACCCTCAACCGTCCCCTAATCCTAACCCGTACGCTAACACTAACCCGCGCCCTCACACGTACGCTCCCCCTAAAGCCTTGTCGTACCCTCACCTGGACCCTAAACCGTCCCCGTCCCCTAACCCTAACCCTAGCTCGAACCCTAAGCCTAACCCTTCCCCGAAGCCTGACCCTCACCCGTCCCCTAATCCTAACCCGTACACTAACACTAACCTGCGCCCTCACACGTACTCTCCCACTAAAGCGTTGTCGTACCCTCACCTGGACGCTAAACCGTCCCCGTCCGCTAACCCTAACCCTAGCCCGAACCCTAACTCTAACCCTTCCCCGAAGCCTGACCCTCACCCGTCCCCTAATCCTAACCCGTACGCTAACACTAACCCGCGCCCTCACACGTACGCTCCCCCTAAAGCGTTGTCGTACCCTCACCTGGACCCTAAACCGTCCCCGTCCCCTAACGCTAACCCTAGCCCGAACCCTAACCCTAACCCTTCCCCGAAGCCTGACCCTCACCCGTCCCCTAATCCTAACCCGTAGGCTAACACTAACCCGCGCCCTCACACGTACGCTCCCCCTAAAGCGTTGTCGTACACTCACCTGGACCCTAAACCGTCCCCGTCCCCTAACCCTAACCCTAGCCCGAACCCTAATCTTAACACTTCCCCGAAGCCTGACCCTCACCCGTCCCCTAATCCTAACCTGTACGCTAACACTAACCCGCGCCCTCACACGTACGCTCCCCCTAAAGTGTTGTCGTACCCTCACCTGGACCCTAAACCGTCCCCGTCCCCTAACCCTAACCCTACCCCGAACCCTAACCCTAACCCTTCCCCGATGCCTTACCCTCACCCGTCCCCTAATCCTAACCCGTACGCTAACACTAACCCGCGCCCTCACACGTACGCTCCCCCTAAAGCGTTGTCGTAACCTCACCTGGACACTAAACCATCCCCGTCCCCTAACCCTATCCCTAGCCCGAACCCTAACCCTAACCCTTCGCCGAAGCGTGACCCTCACCCGTCACCTAATCCTAAACCGTATGCTAACGCTAACCCGCGCCCTCACACGTACGCTCCCCCTAAAGCGTTGTCGTACCCTCACCTGGACCCTAAACCGTCCCCGTCCCCTAACCCTAACCATAGCCCGAATCCTAACCCTAACCCTTCCCCGAAGCCTGACCCTCACCCGTCCCCTAATCCTAACCCGTACGCTAACACTAACCCGCGCCCTCACACGTACCCTCCCCCTAAAGCCTTGTCGTACTCTCACCTGGATCGTAAACCGTCCCCGTCCCCTAACCCTAACCCTAGCCCGAACCCTAACCCTAACACTTCCCCGAAGCCTGACTCTCACCCGTCCCATAATCCTAACCCGTCAGCTAACACTAACCCGCGCCCTCACACGTACGCTCCCCCTAAAGCCTTGTCGTACCCTCACCTGGACCCTAAACCGTCCCCGTCCCCTGACCCTAACCCTAGCCCGAACCCTAAGGCTAACCCTTCCCCGAAGCCTGACCCTCACCCGTCCCCTAATCCTAACCCGTACGCTAACACTAACCCGCGCCCTCACACGTACGCTCCCCCTAAAGCGTTGTCGTACCCTCACCTGGACCCTAAACCGTCCCCGTCCCCTAACCCTAACCCTAGCCCGAACCCGAACTCTAACCCTTCCCCGAAGCCTGACCCTCACCCGTCCCCTAATCCTAACCCGTACGCTAACACTAACCCGCGCCCTCACACGTACGCTCCCCCTAAAGCGTTGTCGTACCCTCACCTGGACCCTAAACCGTCCCCGTCCCCTAACCCTAACCCTAGCCCGAACCCTAACCCTAACCCTTCCCCGAAGCCTGACCCTCACCCGTCCCCTAATCCTAACCCGTACGCTAACACTAACCCGCGCCCTCACACGTACGCTCCCCCTAAAGCGTTGTCGTACCCTCACCTGGACCCTAAACCGTCCCCGTCCCCTAACCCTAACCCTAGCCCGAACCCTAACCCTAACCCTTCCCCGAAGCCTGACCCTCACCCGTCCCCTAATCCTAACCCGTACGCTAACACTAACCCGCGCCCTCACACGTACGCTCCCCCTAAAGCGTTGTCGTACACTCACCTGGACCCTAAACCGTCCCCATCCCCTAACCCTAACCCTAGACCAAACCCTAACCCTAACCCTTCCCCGAAGCCTGACCCTCACCCGTCCCCTAATCCTAACCCGTACGCTAACACTAACCCGCGCTCTCAAATGTACGGTCCCCCTAAAGCGTTGTCGTACCCTCACCTGGACCCTAAACCGTCCCCGTCCCCTAACGCTAACCCTAGCCCGAACCCTAACCCTAACCCTTCCCCGAAGCCTGACCCTCACCCGTCCCCTAATCCTAACCCGTACGCTAACACTAACCCGCGCCCTCACACGTACGCTCCCCCTAAAGCGTTGTCGTACCCTCACCTGGACCCTAAACCGTCCCCGTCCCCTAACCCTAACCCTAGCCCGAACCCTAACCCTAACCCTTCCCCGAAGCCTGACCCTCACCCGTCCCCTAATCCTAACCCGTACGCTAACACTAACCAGCGCCCTCACACGTACGCTCCCCCTAAAGCGTTGTCGTACCCTCACGTGGACCCTAAACCGTCCCCGTCCCCTAACCCTAACCCTAGCCCGAACCCTAACCCTAACCCTTCCCCGAAGCCTGACCCTCACCCGTCCCCTAATCCTAACCCGTACGCTAACACTAACCCGCGCCCTCACACGTACGCTCCCCCTAAAGCATTGTCGTACCCGCACCTGGACCCTAAACTGTCCTCATCCCCTAACCCTAACCCTAGCCCGAACCCTAACTCTAACCCTTCCCCGAAGCCTGACCCTCACCCGTCCCCTAATCCTAACCCGTACGCTAACACTAACCCGCGCGCTCACACGTACGCTCCCCCTAAAGCGTTGTCGTACCCTCACCTGGACCCTAAACCGTCCCCGTCCCCTAACCGTAACCCTAGCCCGAACCCTAACCCTAACCCTTCCCCGAAACCTGACCCTCACCCGTCCCCTAATCCTAACCCGTACGCTAACACTAACCCGCGCCCTCACACGTACGCTCCCCCTAAAGCGTTGTCGTACCCTCACCTGGACCCTAAACCGTCCCCGTCCCCTAACCCTAACCCTAGCCCGAACCCTAACCCTAACCCTTCCCCGAAGCCTGACCCTCACCCGTCCCCTAATCCTAACCCGTACCCTAACACTAACCCGCGCCCTCACATGTACGCTCCCCCTAAAGCGTTGTCGTACCCTCACCTGGACCCTAAACCGTCCCCGTCCCCTAACCCTAACCCTAGCCCGAACCCTAACCCTAACCCTTCCCCGAAACGTGACCCTCACCCGTCCCCTAATCCTAACCCGTACGCTAACACTAACCTGCGCCCTCACACGTACGCTCCCCCTAAAGCGTTGTCGTACCCTCACGTGGACCCTAAACCGTCCCCGTCCCCTAACCCTAACCCTAGCCCGAACCCTAACCCTAACCCTTCCCCGAAGCATGACCCTCACCCGTCCCCTAATCCTAACCCGTACGCTAACACTAACCCGCGCCCTCACACGTACGCTCCCCCTAAAGCGTTGTCGTACCCTCACCTGGACCCTAAACCGTCCCCGTCCCCTAACCCTAACCCTAACTCGAACCCTAACCCTAACCCTTCCCCGAAGCCTGACCCTCAACCGTCCCCTAATCCTAACCCGTACGCTAACACTAACCCGCGCCCTCACACGTACGCTCCCCCTAAAGCCTTGTCGTACCCTCACCTGGACCCTAAACCGTCCCCGTCCCCTAACCCTAACCCTAGCCCGAACCCTAAGCCTAACCCTTCCCCGAAGCCTGACCCTCACCCGTCCCCTAATCCTAACCCGTACACTAACACTAACCTGCGCCCTCACACGTACTCTCCCCCTAAAGCGTTGTCGTACCCTCACCTGGACGCTAAACCGTCCCCGTCCCCTAACCCTAACCCTAGCCCGAACCCTAACTCTAACCCTTCCCCGAAGCCTGACCCTCACCCGTCCCCTAATCCTAACCCGTACGCTAACACTAACCCGCGCCCTCACACGTACGCTCCCCCTAAAGCGTTGTCGTACCCTCACCTGGACCCTAAACCGTCCCCGTCCCCTAACGCTAACCCTAGCCCGAACCCTAACCCTAACCCTTCCCCGAAGCCTGACCCTCACCCGTCCCCTAATCCTAACCCGTAGGCTAACACTAACCCGCGCCCTCACACGTACGCTCCCCCTAAAGCATTGTCGTACACTCACCTGGACCCTAAACCGTCCCCGTCCCCTAACCCTAACCCTAGCCCGAACCCTAACCCTAACACTTCCCCAAAGCCTGACACTCACCCGTCCCCTAATCCTAACCCGTACGCTAACACTAACCAGCGCCCTCACACGTACGCTCCCCCTAAAGCGTTGTCGTACCCTCACCTGGACCCTAAACCGTCCCCGTCCCCTAACCCTAACCCTAGCCCGAACCCTAACCCTAACCCTTCCCCGAAGCCTGACCCTCACCCGTCCCCTAATCCTAACCAGTATGCTAACACTAACCCGCGCCCTCACACGTACGCTCCCCCTAAAGCGTTGTCGTACCCTCACCTGGACCCTAAACCGTCCCCGTCCCCTAACCCTAACCCTAGCCCGAACCCTAACCCTAACCCTTCCCCAAAGCCTGACCCTCACCCGTCCCCTAATCCTAACCCGTACGCTAACACTAACCCGCGCCCTCACACGTACGCTCCCCCTAAAGCGTTGTCGTACCCTCACCTGGACCCTAAACCGTCCGCGTCCCCTAACCCTAACCCTAGCCCGAACCCTAGCCCTAACACTTCCCCGAAGCCTGACCCTCACCCGTCCACTAATCCTAACACGTACGCTAACACTAACCCGCGCCCTGACACGTACGCTCCCCCTAAAGCCTTGTCGTACCCTCACCTGGACTCTAAACCGTCCCCGTCCCCTAACCCTAACCCTAGCCCGAACCCTAAGCCTAACACTTCCCCGAAGCCTGACCCTCACCCGTCCCCTAATCCTAACCCGTACGCTAACACTAACCCGCGCCCTCACACGTACGCTCCCCCTAAAGCGTTGTCGTACCCTCACCTGGACCCTAAACCGTCCCCGTCCCCTAACCCTAACCCTAGCCCTAACACTAACTCTAACCCTTCCCCGAAGCCTGACTCTCACCCGTCCCCTAATCCTAACCCGTACGCTAACACTAACCCGCGCCCTCACACGTACGCTCCCCCTAAAGCGTTGTCGTACCCTCACCTGGACCCTAAACCGTCCCCGTCCCCTAACCCTAACCCTAGCCCGAACCCTAACCCTAACACTTCCCCGAAGCCTGACCCTCACCCGTCCCCTAATCCTAACCCGTACGCTAACACTAACCCGCGCCCTCACACGTACGCTCCCCCTAAAGCGTTGTCGTACACTCACCTGGACCCTAAACCGTCCCCGTCCCCTAACCCTAACCCTAGCCCAAACCCTAACCCTAACCCTTCCCCGAAGCATGACCCTCACCCGTCCCCTAATCCTAACCCGTACGCTAACACTAACCCGCGCCCTCACACGTACGCTCCCCCTAAAGCGTTGTCGTACCCTCACCTGGACCCTAAACCGTCCCCGTCCCCTAAATCTAACCCTAACTCGAACCCTAACCCTAACCCTTCCCCGAAGCCTGACCCTCACCCGTCCCCTAATCCTAACCCGTACGCTAACACTAACCCGCGCCCTCACACGTACACTCCCCCTAAAGCCTTGTCGTACCCTCACCTGGACCCTAAACCGTCCCCGTCCCCTAACCCTAACCCTAGCCCGAACCCTAACCCTAACACTTCCCCAAAGCCTGACACTCACCCGTCCCCTAATCCTAACCCGTACGCTAACACTAACCAGCGCCCTCACACGTACGCTCCCCCTAAAGCATTGTCGTACCCTCACCTGGACCCTAAACCGTCCCCGTCCCCTAACCCTAACCCTAGCCCGAACCCTAACCCTAACCCTTCCCCGAAGCCTGACCCTCACCCGTCCCCTAATCATAACCAGTATGCTAACACTAACCCGCGCCCTCACACGTACGCTCCCCCTAAAGCCTTGTCGTACCCTCACCTGGACTCTAAACCGTCCCCGTCCCCTAACCCTAACCCTAACTCGAACCCTAACCCTAACCCTTCCCCGAAGCCTGACCCTCACCCGTCCCCTAATCCTAACCAGTATGCTAACACTAACCCGCGCCCTCACACGTACGCTCCCCCTAAAGCGTTGTCGTACCCTCACCTGGACCCTAAACCGTCCCCGTCCCCTAACCCTAACCCTAGCCCGAACCCTAACCCTAACCCTTCCCCAAAGCCTGACCCTCACCCGTCCCCTAATGCTAACCCGTACGCTAACACTAACCCGCGCCCTCACACGTACGCTCCCCCTAAAGCGTTGTCGTACCCTCACCTGGACCCTAAACCGTCCCCGACCCCTAAACCTAACCCTAGCCCGAACCCTAGGCCTAACACTTCCCCGAAGCCTGACCCTCACCCGTCCACTAATCCTAACACGTACGCTAACACTAACCCGCGCCCTCACACGTACGCTCCCCCTAAAGCCTTGTCGTACCCTCACCTGGACTCTAAACCGTCCCCGTCCCCTAACCCTAACCCTAGCCCGAACCCTAAGCCTAACCCTTCCCCGAAGCCTGACCCTCTCCCGTCCCCTAATCCTAACCCGTACGCTAACACTAACCCGCGCCCTCACACGTACGCTCCCCCTAAAGCATTGTCGTACCCTCACCTGGACCCTAAACCGTCCCCGTCCCCTAACCCTAACCCTAGCCCTAACACTAACTCTAACCCTTCCCCGAAGCCTGACCCTCACCCGTCCCCTAATCCTAACCCGTACGCTAACACTAACCCGCGCCCTCACACGTACGCTCCCCCTAAAGCGTTGTCGTACCCTCACCTGGACCCTAAACCGTCCCCGTCCCCTAACCCTAACCCTAGCCCGAACCCTAACACTTCCTCGAAGCCTGACCCTCACCCGTCCCCTAATCCTAACCCGTACGCTAACACTAACCCGCGCCGTCACACGTACGCTCCCCCTAAAGCGTTGTCGTACACTCACCTGGACCCTAAACCGTCCCCGTCCCCTAACCCTAACCCTAGCCCAAACCCTAACCCTAACCCTTCCCCGAAGCATGACCCTCACCCGTCCCCTAATCCTAACCCGTACGCTAACACTAACCCGCGCCCTCACACGTACGCTCCCCCTAAAGCGTTGTCGTACCCTCACCTGGACCCTAAACCGTCCCCGTCCCCTAACCCTAACCCTAACTCGAACCCTAACCCTAAGCCTTCCCCGAAGCCTGACCCTCACCCGTCCCCTAATCCTAACCCGTACGCTAACACTAACCCGCGCCCTCACACGTACGCTCCCCCTAAAGTCTTGTCGTACCCTCACCTGGACCCTAAACCGTCCCCGTCCCCTAACCCTAACCCTAGCCCGAACCCTAACCCTAACACTTCCCCAAAGCCTGACACTCACCCGTCCCCTAATCCTAACCCGTACGCTAACACTAACCAGCGCCCTCACACGTACGCTCCCCCTAAAGCGTTGTCGTACCCTCACCTGGACCCTAAACCGTCCCCGTCCCCTAACCCTAACCCTAGCCCGAACCCTAACCCTAACCCTTCCCCGAAGCCTGACCCTCACCCGTCCCCTAATCATAACCAGTATGCTAACACTAACCCGCGCCCTCACACGTACGCTCCCCCTAAAGCGTTGTCGCACCCTCACCTGGACTCTAAACCGTCCCCGTCCCCTAACCCTAACCCTAGCCCGAACCCTAAGCCTAACCCTTCCCCGAAGCCTGACCCTCACCCGTCCCCTAATCCTAACCCGTACGCTAACACTAACCCGCGCCCTCACACGTACGCTCCCCCTAAAGCGTTGTCGTACCCTCACCTGGACCCTAAACCGTCCCCGTCCCCTAACCCTAACCCTAGCCCGAACCCTAACTCTAACCCTTCCCCGAAGCCTGACCCTCACCCGTCCCCTAATCCTAACCCGTACGCTAACACTAACCCGCGCCCTCACACGTACGCTCCCACTAAAGTGTTGTCGTACCCTCACCTGGACCCTAAACCGTCCCCGTGCCCTAACCCTAACCCTAGCCCGAAACCTAACCCTAACCCTTCCCCGAAGCCTGACCCTCACCCGTCCCCTAATCCTAACCCGTACGCTAACACTAACCCGCGCCCTCACACGTACGCTCCCCCTAAAGCGTTGTCGTACACTCACCTGGACCCTAAACCGTCCCCGTCCCCTAACCCTAACCCTAGCCCGAACCCTAACCCTAACACTTCCCTGAAGCCTGACCCTCACCCGTCCCCTAATTCTAACCCGTACGCTAACACTAACCCGTGCCCTCACACGTAAGCTCCCCCTGAAGCGTTGTCGTACCCTGACCTGGACCCTAAACCGTCCCCGTCCCTTAACCCTAACCCTAGCCCGAACCCTAACCCTAAACCTTTCCCGAAGCCTGACCCTCACCCGTCCCCTAATCCTAAACCGTACGTTAACACTAACCCGCGCCCTCACACGTACGCCCCCCTAAAGCGTGGTCGTACCCTCACCTGGAACCTAAACCGTCCCCATCCCCTAACCCTAACCCTAGCCCGAACCCTAACTCTAACCCTTCCCCGAAGCCTGACCCTCACCCGTCCCCTAATCCTAACCCGTACGCTAACACTAACCCGCACCCTCACACGTACGCTCCCCCTAAAGCGTTGTCGTACCCTCACCTGGACCCTAAACCGTCCCCGTCCCCTAACCCTAACCCTAGCCCGAACCCTAGCCCTAACACTTCCCCGAAGCCTGACCCTCACCCGTCCCCTAATCCTAACACGTACGCTAACACTAACCCGCGCCCTCACACGTACGCTCCCCCTAAAGCCTTGTCGTACCCTCACCTGGACCCTAAACCGTCCCCGTCCCCTAACCCTAACCCTAGCCCGAACCCTAACTCTAACCCTTCCCCGAAGCCTGACCCTCACCCGTCCCCTAATCCTAACCCGTACGCTAACACTAACCCGCGCCCTCACACGTACGCTCCCCCTAAAGCGTTGTCGTACCCTCACCTGGACCCTAAACCGTCCCCGTCCCCTAACCCTAACCCTAGCCCGAACCCTAACCCTAACCCTTCCCCGAAGCCTGACCCTCACCCGTCCCCTAATCCTAACCCGTACGCTAACACTAACCAGCGCCCTCACACGTACGCTCCCCCTAAAGCGTTGTCGTACCCTCACCTGGACCCTAAACCGTCCCCGTCCCCTAACCCTAACCCTAGCCCGAACCCTAACCCTAACCCTTCCCCGAAGCATGACCCTCACCCGTCCCCTAATCCTAACCCGTACGCTAACACTAACCCGCGCCCTCACACGTACGCTCCCCCTAAAGCGTTGTCGTACCCTCACCTGGACCCTAAACCGTCCCCGTCCCCTAACCCTAACCCTAACTCGAAACCTAACCCTAACCCTTCCCCGAAGCCTGACCCTCACCCGTCCCCTAATCCTAACCCGTACGCTAACACTAACCCACGCCCTCACACGTACGATCCCCCTAAAGCCTTGTCGTACCCTCACCTGGACCCTAAACCGTCCCCGTCCCCTAACCCTAACCCTAGCCCGAACCCTAACCCTAACACTTCCCCAAAGCCTGACACTCACCCGTCCCCTAATCCTAAACCGTACGCTAACACTAACCCGCGCCCTCACACGTACGCTCCCCCTAAAGCGTTGTCGTACCCTCACCTGGACCCTAAACCGTCCCCGTCCCCTAACCCTAACCCTAGCCCGAACCCTAACCCTAACCCTTCCCCGAAGCCTGACCCTCACCCGTCCCCTAATCCTAACCAGTATGCTAACACTAACCCGCGCCCTCACAAGTACGCTCCCCCTAAAGCGTTGTCGTACCCTCACCTGGACCCTAAACCGTCCCCGTCCCCTAACCCTAACCCTAGCCCGAACCCTAACCCTAACCCTTCCCCAAAGCCTGACCCTCACCCGTCCCCTAATCCTAACCCGTACGCTAACACTAACCCGCGCCCTCACACGTACGCTCCCCCTAAAGCGTTGTCGTACCCTCACCTGGACCCTAAACCGTCCCCGTCCCCTAACCCTAACCCTAGCCCGAACCCTAGCCCGAACACTTCCCCGAAGCCTGACCCTCACCCGTCCCCTAATCCTAACACGTACGCTAACACTAACCCGCGCCCTCACACGTACGCTCCCCCTAAAGCCTTGTCGTACCCTCACCTGGACTCTAAACCGTCCCTGTCCCCTAACCCTAACCCTAGCCCGAACCCTAAGCCTAACCCTTCCCCGAAGCCTGACCCTCACCCGTCCCCTAATCCTAACCCGTACGCTAACACTAACCCGCGCCCTCACACGTACGCTCCCCCTAAAGCTTTGTCGTACCCTCACCTGGACCCTAAACCATCCCCGTCCCCTAACCCTAACCCTAGCCCGAACCCTAACTCTAACCCTTCCCCGAAGCCTGATCCTCACCCGTCCCCTAATCCTAACCCGTACGCTAACACTAACCTGCGCCCTCACACGTACGCTCCCCCTAAAGCGTTGTCGTACCCTCACCTGGACCCTAAACCGTCCCCGTCCCCTAACCCTAACCCTAGCCCGAACCCTAACCCTAACCCTTCCCCGAAGCCTGACCCTCACCCGTCCCCTAATCCTAACCCGGACGCTAACACTAACCCGCGCCCTCACACGTACGCTCCCCCTAAAGCATTGTCGTACACTCACCTGGACCCTAAACCGTCCCCGTCCCCTAACTCTATCCCTAGCCCAAACCCTAACCCTAACCCTTCCCCGAAGCCTGACCCTCACCCGTCCCCTAATCCTAACCCGTACGCTAACACTAACCCGCGCCCTCAAATGTACGGTCCCCCTAAAGCGTTGTCGTACCCTCACCTGGACCCTAAACCGTCCCCGTCCCCTAACCCTAACCCTAGCCCGAACCCTAACCCTAACCCTTCCCCGAAGCCTGACTCTCACCCGTTTCCTAATCCTAACCCGTACGCTAACACTAACCCGCGCCCTCACACGTACGCTCCCCCTAAAGCGTTGTCGTACCCTCACCTGGACCCTAAACCGTCCCCGTCCCCTAACCCTAACCCTAGCCCGAACCCTAACCCTAACCCTTCCCCGAAGCCTGACCCTCACCCGTCCACTAATCCTAACCCATACGCTAACACTAACCCGCGCCCTCAAACGTACGATCCCCCTAAAGCGTTGTCGTATCCTCACCTGGACCCTAAACCGTCCCCGTCCCCTAACCCTAACCCTAGCCCGAACCCTAACCCTAACCCTTCCCCGAAGCCTGACCCTCACCCGTCCCCTAATCCTAACCCGTACGCTAACACTAACCAGCGCCCTCACACGTACGCTCCCCCTAAAGCGTTGTCGTACACTCACGTGGACCCTAAACCGTCCCCGTCCCCTAACCCTAACCCTAGCCCAAACCCTAACCCTAACCCTTCCCCGAAGCATGACCCTCACCCGTCCCCTAATCCTAACCCGTACGCTAACACTAACCCGCGCCCTCACACATACGCTCCCCCTAAAGCGTTGTCGTACACTCAGCTGGACCCTAAACCGTCCCCGACCCCTAACCCTAACCCTAACTCGAACCCTAACCCTAACCCTTCCCCGAAGCCTGACCCTCACCCGTCCCCTAATCCTAACCCGTACGCTAACACTAACCCGCGCCCTCACACGTACGCTCCCCCTAAAGCCTTGTCGTACCCTCACCTGGACCCTAAACCGTCCCCGTCCCCTAACCCTAACCCTAGCCCGAACCCTAACCCTAAACCTTCCCCGAAGCCTGACCCTCACCCGTCCCCTAATCCTAACCCGTACGCTAACACTAACCCGCGCCCTCACACGTACGATCCCCCTAAATCCTTGTCGTACCCTCACCTGGACCCTAAACCGTCCCCGTCCCCTAACCCTAACCCTACCCCGAACCCTAACCCTAACCCTTCCCCGATGCCTGACCCTCACCCGTCCCCTATTCCTAACCCGTACGCTAACACTAACCCGCGCCCTCACACGTACGCTCCCCCTAAAGCGTTGTCGTACCCTCACCTGGACCCTAAACCGTCCCCGTCCCCTAACCCTAACCCTAGCCCGAACCCTAGCCCGAACACTTCCCCGAAGCCTGACCCGCACCCGTCCCCTAATCCTAACACGTACGCTAACACTAACCCGCGCCCTCACACGTACGCTCCCCCTAAAGCCTTGTCGTACCCTCACCTGGACTCTAAACCGTCCCCGTCCCCTAACCCTAACCCTAGCCCGAATCCTAAGCCTAACCCTTCCCCGAAGCCTGACCCTCACCCGTCCCCTAATCCTAACCCGTACGCTAACACTAACCCGCGCCCTCACACGTACGCTCCCCCTAAAGCTTTGTCGTACCCTCACCTGGACCCTAAACCATCCCCGTCCCCTAACCCTAACCCTAGCCCGAACCCTAACTCTAACCCTTCCCCGAAGCCTGACCCTCACCCGTCCCCTAATCCTAACCCGTACGCTAACACTAACCCGCGCCCTCACACGTACCCTCCCCCTAAAGCCTTGTCGTACTCTCACCTGGATCGTAAACCGTCCCCGTCCCCTAACCCTAACCCTAGCCCGAACCCTAACCCTAACACTTCCCCGAAGCCTGACTCTCACCCGTCCCATAATCCTAACCCGTAAGCTAACACTAACCCGCGCCCTCACACGTACGCTCCCCCTAAAGCCTTGTCGTACCCTCACCTGGACCCTAAACCGTCCCCGTCCCGTAACCCTAACCCTAGCCCGAACCCTAAGCCTAACCCTTCCCCGAAGCCTGACCCTCACCCGTCCCCTAATCCTAACCCGTACGCTAACACTAACCCACGCCCTCACACGTACGCTCCCCCTAAAGCGTTGTCGTACCCTCACCTGGACCCTAAACCGTCCCCGTCCCCTAACCCTAACCCTAGCCGGAACCCTAACTCTAACCCTTCCCCGAAGCCTGACCCTCACCCGTCCCCTAATCCTAACCCGTACGCTAACACTAACCCGCGCCCTCACACGTACGCTCCCCCTAAAGCTTTGTCGTACCCTCACCTGGACCCTAAACCGTCCCCGTCCCCTAACCCTAACCCTAGCCCGAACCCTAACCCTAACCCTTCCCCGAAGCCTGACCCTCACCCGTCCCCTAATCCTAACCCGTACGCTAACACTAACCCGCGCCCTCACACGTACGCTCCCCCTAAAGCCTTGTCGTACCCTCACCTGGACCCTAAACCGTCCCCGTCCCCTAACCCTAACCCTAGCCCGAACCCTAACCCTAACACTTCCCCAAAGCCTGACACTCACCCGTCCCCTAATCCTAACCCGTACGCTAACACTAACCAGCGCCCTCACACGTACGCTCCCCCTAAAGCGTTGTCGTACCCTCACCTGGACCCTAAACCGTCCCCGTCCCCTAACCCTAACACTAGCCCGAACCCTAACCCTAACCCTTCCCCGAAGCCTGACCCTCACCCGTCCCCTAATCCTAACCAGTATGCTAACACTAACCCGCGCCCTCACACGTACGCTGCCCCTAAAGCGTTGTCGTACCCTCACCTGGACCCTAAACCGTCCCCGTCCCCTAACCCTAACCCTAGCCCGAACCCTAACCCTAACCCTTCCCCAAAGCCTGACCCTCACCCGTCCCCTAATCCTAACCCGTACGCTAACACTAACCCGCGCCCTCACACGTACGCTCCCCCTAAAGCGTTGTCGTACCCTCACCTGGACCCTAAACCGTCCCCGTCCCCTAACCCTAACCCTAGCCCGAACCCTAGCCCTAACACTTCCCCGAAGCCTGACCCTCACCCGTCCCCTAATCCTAACACGTACGCTAACACTAACCCGCGCCCTCACACGTACGCTCCCCCTAAAGCCTTGTCGTACGCTCACCTGGACTCTAAACCGTCCCCGTCCCCTAACCCTAACCCTAGCCCGAACCCTAAGCCTAACCCTTCCCCGAAGCCTGACCCTCACCCGTCCCTTAATCCTAACCCGTACGCTAACACTAACCCGCGCCCTCACACGTACGCTCCCCCTAAAGCGTTGTCGTACCCTCACCTGGACCGTAAACCGTCCCCATCCCCTAACCCTAACCCTAGCCCGAACCCTAACTCTAACCCTTCCCCGAAGCCTGACCCTCACCCGTCCCCTAATCCTAACCCGTACGCTAACACTAACCCGCGCCCTCACACGCACGCTCACCCTAAAGCGTTCTCGTACCCTCACCTGGACCCTAAACCGTCCCCGTCCCCTAACCCTAACCCTAGCCCGAACCCTAACCCTAACCCTTCCCCGAAGCCTGACCCTCACCCGTCCCCTAATCCTAACCCGTACGCTAACACTAACCCGCGCCCTCACACGTACGATCCCCCTAAAGCGTTGTCGTATCCTCACCTGGACCCTAAACCGTCCCCGTCCCCTAACCCTAACCCTAGCCCGAACCCTAAGCCTAACCCTTCCCCGAAGCCTGACCCTCACCCGTCCCCTAATCCTAACCCGTACGCTAACACTAACCCGCGCCCTCACACGTACGCTCCCCCTAAAGCATTGTCGTACCCTCACCTGGACCCTAAACCGTTCCCGTCCCCTAACCCTAACCCTAGCCCGAACCCTAACTCTAACCCTTCCCCGAAGCCTGACCCTCACCCGTCCCCTAATCCTAACCCGTACGCTAACACTAACCCGCGCCCTAACACGTACGCTCCCCCTAAAGCGTTGTCGTACCCTCACCTGGACCCTAAACCGTCCCCGTCCCCTAACCCTAACCCTAGCCCGAACCCTAACCCTAACCCTTCCCCGAAGCCTGACCCTCACCCGTCCCCTAATCCTAACCCGTACGCTAACACTAACCCGCGCCCTCACACGTACGCTCCCCCTAAAGCGTTGTCGTACCCTCACCTGGACCCTAAACCGTCCCCGTCCCCTAACCCTAACCCTAGCCCGAACCCTAACCCTAACCCTTCCCCGAAGCCTGACCCTCACCCGTCCCCTAATCCTAACCCGTACGCTAACACTAACCCGCGCCCTCACACGTACGCTCCCCCTAAAGCGTTGTCGTACACTCACCTGGACCCTAAACCGTCCCCGTCCCCTAACCCTAACCCTAGCCCAAACCCTAACCCTAACCCTTCCCAGAAGCCTGACCCTCACCCGTCCCCTAATCCTAACCCGTACGCTAACACTAACCCACGCCCTCAAATGTACGGTCCCCCTAAAGCGTTGTCGTACCCTCACCTGGACCCTAAACCGTCCCCGTCCCCTAACCCTAACCCTAGCCTGAACCCTAACCCTAACCCTTCCCCGAAGCCTGACCCTCACCCGTCCCCTAATCCTAACCCGTACGCTAACACTAACCCGCGCCCTCACTCGTACGCTCCCCCTAAAGCGTTGTCGTACCCTCACCTGGACCCTAAACCGTCCCCGTCCCCTAATCCTAACCCTAGCCCGAACCCTAGCCCTAACACTTCCCCGAAGCCTGACCCTCACCCGTCCCCTAATCCTAACCCGTACGCTAACACTAACCCGCGCCCTCACACGTACGCTCCCCCTAAAGCCTTGTCGTACCCTCACCTGGACTCTAAACCGTCCCCGTCCCCTAACCCTAACCCTAGCCCGAACCCTAAGCCTAACCCTTCCCCGAAGCCTGACCCTCACCCGTCCCTTAATCCTAACCCGTACGCTAACACTAACCCGCGCCCTCACACGTACGCTCCACCTAAAGCGTTGTCGTACCCTCACCTGGACCCTAAACCGTCCCCATCCCCTAACCCTAACCCTAGCCCGAACCCTAACTCTAACCCTTCCCCGAAGCCTGACCCTCACCCGTCCCCTAATCCTAACCCGTACGCTAACACTAACCCGCGCCCTCACACGCACGCTCACCCTAAAGCGTTCTCGTACCCTCACCTGGACCCTAAACCGTCCCCGTCCCCTAACCCTAACCCTAGCCCGAACCCTAAGCCTAACCCTTCCCCGAAGCCTGACCCTCACCCGTCCCCTAATCCTAACCCGTACGCTAACACTAACCCGCGCCCTCACACGTACGCTCCCCCTAAAGCGTTGTCGTACCCTCACCTGGACCCTAAACCGTCCCCGTCCCCTAACCCTAACCCTAGCCCGAACCCTAACTCTAACCCTTCCCCGAAGCCTGACCCTCACCCGTCCCCTAATCCTAACCCGTACGCTAACACTAACCCGCGCCCTCACACGTACGCTCCCCCTAAAGCGTTGTCGTACCCTCACCTGGACCCTAAACCGTCCCCGTCCCCTAACCCTAACCCTAGCCCGAACCCTAACCCTAACCCTTCCCCGAAGCCTGACCCTCACCCGTCCCCTAATCCTAACCCGTACGCTAACACTAACCCGCGCCCTCACACGTACGCTCCCCCTAAAGCGTTGTCGTACCCTCACCTGGACCCTAAACCGTCCCCGTCCCCTAACCCTAACCCTAGCCCGAACCCTAAGCCTAACCCTTCCCCGAAGCCTGACCCTCACCCGTCCCCTAATCCTAACCCGTACGCTAACAGTAACCCGCGCCCTCACACGTACGCTCCCCCTAAAGCGTTGTCGTACACTCACCTGGACCCTAAACCGTCCCCGTCCCCTAACCCTAACCCTAGCCCAAACCCTAACCCTAACCCTTCCCCGAAGCCTGACCCTCACCCGTCCCCTAATCCTAACCCGTACGCTAACACTAACCCGCGCCCTCAAATGTACGGTCCCCCTAAAGCGTTGTCGTACCCTCACCTGGACCCTAAACCGTCCCCGTCCCCTAACCCTAACCCTAGCCCGAACCCTAACCCTAACCCTTCCCCGAAGCCTGACCCTCACCCGTCCCCTAATCCTAACCCGTACGCTAACACTAACCCGCGCCCTCACACGTACGCTCCCCCTAAAGCGTTGTCGTACCCTCACCTGGACCCTAAACCGTCCCCGTCCCCTAACCCTAACCCTAGCCCGAACCCTAACCCTAACCCTTCCCCGAAGCCTGACCCTCACCCGTCCCCTAATCCTAAGCCGTACGCTAACACTAACCCGCGCCCTCACACGTACGCTCCCCCTAAAGCGTTGTCGTACCCTCACCTGGACCCTAAACCGTCCCCGTCCCCTAACCCTAACCCTAACTCGAACCCTAACCCTAACACTTCCCCGAAGCCTGACCCTCACCCGTCCCCTAATCCTAACCCGTACGCTAACACTAACCCGCGCCCTCACACGTACGCTTCCCCTAAAGTCTTGTCGTACCCTCACCTGGACCCTAAACCGTCCCCGTCCCCTAACCCTAACCCTAGCCCGAACCCTAACCCTAACACTTCCCCAAAGCCTGACACTCACCCGTCCCCTAATCCTAACCCGTACGCTAACACTAACCAGCGCCCTCACACGTACGCTCCCCCTAAAGCGTTGTCGTACCCTCACCTGGACCCTAAACCGTCCCCGTCCCCTAACCCTAACCCTAGCCCGAACCCTAACCCTAACCCTTCCCCGAAGCCTGACCCTCACCCGTCCCCTAATCATAACCAGTATGCTAACACTAACCCGCGCCCTCACACGTACGCTCCCCCTAAAGCGTTGTCGTACCCTCACCTGGACCCTAAACCGTCCCCGTCCCCTAACCCTAACCCTAGCCCGAACCCTAACCCTAACCCTTCCCCAAAGCCTGACCCTCACCCGTCCCCTAATCCTAACCCGTACGCTAACACTAACCCGCGCCCTCACACGTACGCTCCACCTAAAGCGTTGTCGTACCCTCACCTGGACCCTAAACCGTCCCCGTCCCCTAACCCTAACCCTAGCCCGAACCCTAACCCTAACCCTTCCCCGAAGCCTGACCCTCACCCGTCCCCTAATCATAACCAGTATGCTAACACTAACCCGCGCCCTCACACGTACGCTCCCCCTAAAGCGTTGTCGCACCCTCACCTGGACTCTAAACCGTCCCCGTCCCCTAACCCTAACCCTAGCCCGAACCCTAAGCCTAACCCTTCCCCGAAGCCTGACCCTCACCCGTCCCCTAATCCTAACCCGTACGCTAACACTAACCCGCGCCCTCACACGTACGCTCCCCCTAAAGCGTTGTCGTACCCTCACCTGGACCCTAAACCGTCCCCGTCCCCTAACCCTAACCCTAGCCCGAACCCTAACTCTAACCCTTCCCCGAAGCCTGACCCTCACCCGTCCCCTAATCCTAACCCGTACGCTAACACTAACCCGCGCCCTCACACGTACGCTCCCACTAAAGTGTTGTCGTACCCTCACCTGGACCCTAAACCGTCCCCGTGCCCTAACCCTAACCCTAGCCCGAAACCTAACCCTAACCCTTCCCCGAAGCCTGACCCTCACCCGTCCCCTAATCCTAACCCGTACGCTAACACTAACCCGCGCCCTCACACGTACGCTCCCCCTAAAGCGTTGTCGTACACTCACCTGGACCCTAAACCGTCCCCGTCCCCTAACCCTAACCCTAGCCCGAACCCTAACCCTAACACTTCCCTGAAGCCTGACCCTCACCCGTCCCCTAATTCTAACCCGTACGCTAACACTAACCCGTGCCCTCACACGTAAGCTCCCCCTGAAGCGTTGTCGTACCCTGACCTGGACCCTAAACCGTCCCCGTCCCTTAACCCTAACCCTAGCCCGAACCCTAACCCTAAACCTTTCCCGAAGCCTGACCCTCACCCGTCCCCTAATCCTAAACCGTACGTTAACACTAACCCGCGCCCTCACACGTACGCCCCCCTAAAGCGTGGTCGTACCCTCACCTGGAACCTAAACCGTCCCCATCCCCTAACCCTAACCCTAGCCCGAACCCTAACTCTAACCCTTCCCCGAAGCCTGACCCTCACCCGTCCCCTAATCCTAACCCGTACGCTAACACTAACCCGCACCCTCACACGTACGCTCCCCCTAAAGCGTTGTCGTACCCTCACCTGGACCCTAAACCGTCCCCGTCCCCTAACCCTAACCCTAGCCCGAACCCTAGCCCTAACACTTCCCCGAAGCCTGACCCTCACCCGTCCCCTAATCCTAACACGTACGCTAACACTAACCCGCGCCCTCACACGTACGCTCCCCCTAAAGCCTTGTCGTACCCTCACCTGGACCCTAAACCGTCCCCGTCCCCTAACCCTAACCCTAGCCCGAACCCTAACTCTAACCCTTCCCCGAAGCCTGACCCTCACCCGTCCCCTAATCCTAACCCGTACGCTAACACTAACCCGCGCCCTCACACGTACGCTCCCCCTAAAGCGTTGTCGTACCCTCACCTGGACCCTAAACCGTCCCCGTCCCCTAACCCTAACCCTAGCCCGAACCCTAACCCTAACCCTTCCCCGAAGCCTGACCCTCACCCGTCCCCTAATCCTAACCCGTACGCTAACACTAACCAGCGCCCTCACACGTACGCTCCCCCTAAAGCGTTGTCGTACCCTCACCTGGACCCTAAACCGTCCCCGTCCCCTAACCCTAACCCTAGCCCGAACCCTAACCCTAACCCTTCCCCGAAGCATGACCCTCACCCGTCCCCTAATCCTAACCCGTACGCTAACACTAACCCGCGCCCTCACACGTACGCTCCCCCTAAAGCGTTGTCGTACCCTCACCTGGACCCTAAACCGTCCCCGTCCCCTAACCCTAACCCTAACTCGAAACCTAACCCTAACCCTTCCCCGAAGCCTGACCCTCACCCGTCCCCTAATCCTAACCCGTACGCTAACACTAACCCACGCCCTCACACGTACGATCCCCCTAAAGCCTTGTCGTACCCTCACCTGGACCCTAAACCGTCCCCGTCCCCTAACCCTAACCCTAGCCCGAACCCTAACCCTAACACTTCCCCAAAGCCTGACACTCACCCGTCCCCTAATCCTAAACCGTACGCTAACACTAACCCGCGCCCTCACACGTACGCTCCCCCTAAAGCGTTGTCGTACCCTCACCTGGACCCTAAACCGTCCCCGTCCCCTAACCCTAACCCTAGCCCGAACCCTAACCCTAACCCTTCCCCGAAGCCTGACCCTCACCCGTCCCCTAATCCTAACCAGTATGCTAACACTAACCCGCGCCCTCACAAGTACGCTCCCCCTAAAGCGTTGTCGTACCCTCACCTGGACCCTAAACCGTCCCCGTCCCCTAACCCTAACCCTAGCCCGAACCCTAACCCTAACCCTTCCCCAAAGCCTGACCCTCACCCGTCCCCTAATCCTAACCCGTACGCTAACACTAACCCGCGCCCTCACACGTACGCTCCCCCTAAAGCGTTGTCGTACCCTCACCTGGACCCTAAACCGTCCCCGTCCCCTAACCCTAACCCTAGCCCGAACCCTAGCCCGAACACTTCCCCGAAGCCTGACCCTCACCCGTCCCCTAATCCTAACACGTACGCTAACACTAACCCGCGCCCTCACACGTACCCTCCCCCTAAAGCCTTGTCGTACCCTCACCTGGACTCTAAACCGTCCCTGTCCCCTAACCCTAACCCTAGCCCGAACCCTAAGCCTAACCCTTCCCCGAAGCCTGACCCTCACCCGTCCCCTAATCCTAACCCGTACGCTAACACTAACCCGCGCCCTCACACGTACGCTCCCCCTAAAGCTTTGTCGTACCCTCACCTGGACCCTAAACCATCCCCGTCCCCTAACCCTAACCCTAGCCCGAACCCTAACTCTAACCCTTCCCCGAAGCCTGATCCTCACCCGTCCCCTAATCCTAACCCGTACGCTAACACTAACCTGCGCCCTCACACGTACGCTCCCCCTAAAGCGTTGTCGTACCCTCACCTGGACCCTAAACCGTCCCCGTCCCCTAACCCTAACCCTAGCCCGAACCCTAACCCTAACCCTTCCCCGAAGCCTGACCCTCACCCGTCCCCTAATCCTAACCCGGACGCTAACACTAACCCGCGCCCTCACACGTACGCTCCCCCTAAAGCATTGTCGTACACTCACCTGGACCCTAAACCGTCCCCGTCCCCTAACTCTATCCCTAGCCCAAACCCTAACCCTAACCCTTCCCCGAAGCCTGACCCTCACCCGTCCCCTAATCCTAACCCGTACGCTAACACTAACCCGCGCCCTCAAATGTACGGTCCCCCTAAAGCGTTGTCGTACCCTCACCTGGACCCTAAACCGTCCCCGTCCCCTAACCCTAACCCTAGCCCGAACCCTAACCCTAACCCTTCCCCGAAGCCTGACTCTCACCCGTTTCCTAATCCTAACCCGTACGCTAACACTAACCCGCGCCCTCACACGTACGCTCCCCCTAAAGCGTTGTCGTACCCTCACCTGGACCCTAAACCGTCCCCGTCCCCTAACCCTAACCCTAGCCCGAACCCTAACCCTAACCCTTCCCCGAAGCCTGACCCTCACCCGTCCACTAATCCTAACCCATACGCTAACACTAACCCGCGCCCTCAAACGTACGATCCCCCTAAAGCGTTGTCGTATCCTCACCTGGACCCTAAACCGTCCCCGTCCCCTAACCCTAACCCTAGCCCGAACCCTAACCCTAACCCTTCCCCGAAGCCTGACCCTCACCCGTCCCCTAATCCTAACCCGTACGCTAACACTAACCAGCGCCCTCACACGTACGCTCCCCCTAAAGCGTTGTCGTACACTCACGTGGACCCTAAACCGTCCCCGTCCCCTAACCCTAACCCTAGCCCAAACCCTAACCCTAACCCTTCCCCGAAGCATGACCCTCACCCGTCCCCTAATCCTAACCCGTACGCTAACACTAACCCGCGCCCTCACACATACGCTCCCCCTAAAGCGTTGTCGTACACTCAGCTGGACCCTAAACCGTCCCCGACCCCTAACCCTAACCCTAACTCGAACCCTAACCCTAACCCTTCCCCGAAGCCTGACCCTCACCCGTCCCCTAATCCTAACCCGTACGCTAACACTAACCCGCGCCCTCACACGTACGCTCCCCCTAAAGCCTTGTCGTACCCTCACCTGGACCCTAAACCGTCCCCGTCCCCTAACCCTAACCCTAGCCCGAACCCTAACCCTAAACCTTCCCCGAAGCCTGACCCTCACCCGTCCCCTAATCCTAACCCGTACGCTAACACTAACCCGCGCCCTCACACGTACGATCCCCCTAAATCCTTGTCGTACCCTCACCTGGACCCTAAACCGTCCCCGTCCCCTAACCCTAACCCTACCCCGAACCCTAACCCTAACCCTTCCCCGATGCCTGACCCTCACCCGTCCCCTATTCCTAACCCGTACGCTAACACTAACCCGCGCCCTCACACGTACGCTCCCCCTAAAGCGTTGTCGTACCCTCACCTGGACCCTAAACCGTCCCCGTCCCCTAACCCTAACCCTAGCCCGAACCCTAGCCCGAACACTTCCCCGAAGCCTGACCCTCACCCGTCCCCTAATCCTAACACGTACGCTAACACTAACCCGCGCCCTCACACGTACGCTCCCCCTAAAGCCTTGTCGTACCCTCACCTGGACTCTAAACCGTCCCCGTCCCCTAACCCTAACCCTAGCCCGAATCCTAAGCCTAACCCTTCCCCGAAGCCTGACCCTCACCCGTCCCCTAATCCTAACCCGTACGCTAACACTAACCCGCGCCCTCACACGTACGCTCCCCCTAAAGCTTTGTCGTACCCTCACCTGGACCCTAAACCATCCCCGTCCCCTAACCCTAACCCTAGCCCGAACCCTAACTCTAACCCTTCCCCGAAGCCTGACCCTCACCCGTCCCCTAATCCTAACCCGTACGCTAACACTAACCCGCGCCCTCACACGTACCCTCCCCCTAAAGCCTTGTCGTACTCTCACCTGGATCGTAAACCGTCCCCGTCCCCTAACCCTAACCCTAGCCCGAACCCTAACCCTAACACTTCCCCGAAGCCTGACTCTCACCCGTCCCATAATCCTAACCCGTAAGCTAACACTAACCCGCGCCCTCACACGTACGCTCCCCCTAAAGCCTTGTCGTACCCTCACCTGGACCCTAAACCGTCCCCGTCCCGTAACCCTAACCCTAGCCCGAACCCTAAGCCTAACCCTTCCCCGAAGCCTGACCCTCACCCGTCCCCTAATCCTAACCCGTACGCTAACACTAACCCACGCCCTCACACGTACGCTCCCCCTAAAGCGTTGTCGTACCCTCACCTGGACCCTAAACCGTCCCCGTCCCCTAACCCTAACCCTAGCCCGAACCCTAACTCTAACCCTTCCCCGAAGCCTGACCCTCACCCGTCCCCTAATCCTAACCCGTACGCTAACACTAACCCGCGCCCTCACACGTACGCTCCCCCTAAAGCTTTGTCGTACCCTCACCTGGACCCTAAACCGTCCCCGTCCCCTAACCCTAACCCTAGCCCGAACCCTAACCCTAACCCTTCCCCGAAGCCTGACCCTCACCCGTCCCCTAATCCTAACCCGTACGCTAACACTAACCCGCGCCCTCACACGTACGCTCCCCCTAAAGCCTTGTCGTACCCTCACCTGGACCCTAAACCGTCCCCGTCCCCTAACCCTAACCCTAGCCCGAACCCTAGCCCTAACACTTCCCCGAAGCCTGACCCTCACCCGTCCCCTAATCCTAACACGTACGCTAACACTAACCCGCGCCCTCACACGTACGCTCCCCCTAAAGCCTTGTCGTACGCTCACCTGGACTCTAAACCGTCCCCGTCCCCTAACCCTAACCCTAGCCCGAACCCTAAGCCTAACCCTTCCCCGAAGCCTGACCCTCACCCGTCCCTTAATCCTAACCCGTACGCTAACACTAACCCGCGCCCTCACACGTACGCTCCCCCTAAAGCGTTGTCGTACCCTCACCTGGACCGTAAACCGTCCCCATCCCCTAACCCTAACCCTAGCCCGAACCCTAACTCTAACCCTTCCCCGAAGCCTGACCCTCACCCGTCCCCTAATCCTAACCCGTACGCTAACACTAACCCGCGCCCTCACACGCACGCTCACCCTAAAGCGTTCTCGTACCCTCACCTGGACCCTAAACCGTCCCCGTCCCCTAACCCTAACCCTAGCCCGAACCCTAACCCTAACCCTTCCCCGAAGCCTGACCCTCACCCGTCCCCTAATCCTAACCCGTACGCTAACACTAACCCGCGCCCTCACACGTACGATCCCCCTAAAGCGTTGTCGTATCCTCACCTGGACCCTAAACCGTCCCCGTCCCCTAACCCTAACCCTAGCCCGAACCCTAAGCCTAACCCTTCCCCGAAGCCTGACCCTCACCCGTCCCCTAATCCTAACCCGTACGCTAACACTAACCCGCGCCCTCACACGTACGCTCCCCCTAAAGCATTGTCGTACCCTCACCTGGACCCTAAACCGTTCCCGTCCCCTAACCCTAACCCTAGCCCGAACCCTAACTCTAACCCTTCCCCGAAGCCTGACCCTCACCCGTCCCCTAATCCTAACCCGTACGCTAACACTAACCCGCGCCCTAACACGTACGCTCCCCCTAAAGCGTTGTCGTACCCTCACCTGGACCCTAAACCGTCCCCGTCCCCTAACCCTAACCCTAGCCCGAACCCTAACCCTAACCCTTCCCCGAAGCCTGACCCTCACCCGTCCCCTAATCCTAACCCGTACGCTAACACTAACCCGCGCCCTCACACGTACGCTCCCCCTAAAGCGTTGTCGTACCCTCACCTGGACCCTAAACCGTCCCCGTCCCCTAACCCTAACCCTAGCCCGAACCCTAACCCTAACCCTTCCCCGAAGCCTGACCCTCACCCGTCCCCTAATCCTAACCCGTACGCTAACACTAACCCGCGCCCTCACACGTACGCTCCCCCTAAAGCGTTGTCGTACACTCACCTGGACCCTAAACCGTCCCCGTCCCCTAACCCTAACCCTAGCCCAAACCCTAACCCTAACCCTTCCCAGAAGCCTGACCCTCACCCGTCCCCTAATCCTAACCCGTACGCTAACACTAACCCACGCCCTCAAATGTACGGTCCCCCTAAAGCGTTGTCGTACCCTCACCTGGACCCTAAACCGTCCCCGTCCCCTAACCCTAACCCTAGCCTGAACCCTAACCCTAACCCTTCCCCGAAGCCTGACCCTCACCCGTCCCCTAATCCTAACCCGTACGCTAACACTAACCCGCGCCCTCACTCGTACGCTCCCCCTAAAGCGTTGTCGTACCCTCACCTGGACCCTAAACCGTCCCCGTCCCCTAATCCTAACCCTAGCCCGAACCCTAGCCCTAACACTTCCCCGAAGCCTGACCCTCACCCGTCCCCTAATCCTAACCCGTACGCTAACACTAACCCGCGCCCTCACACGTACGCTCCCCCTAAAGCCTTGTCGTACCCTCACCTGGACTCTAAACCGTCCCCGTCCCCTAACCCTAACCCTAGCCCGAACCCTAAGCCTAACCCTTCCCCGAAGCCTGACCCTCACCCGTCCCTTAATCCTAACCCGTACGCTAACACTAACCCGCGCCCTCACACGTACGCTCCACCTAAAGCGTTGTCGTACCCTCACCTGGACCCTAAACCGTCCCCATCCCCTAACCCTAACCCTAGCCCGAACCCTAACTCTAACCCTTCCCCGAAGCCTGACCCTCACCCGTCCCCTAATCCTAACCCGTACGCTAACACTAACCCGCGCCCTCACACGCACGCTCACCCTAAAGCGTTCTCGTACCCTCACCTGGACCCTAAACCGTCCCCGTCCCCTAACCCTAACCCTAGCCCGAACCCTAGCCCGAACACTTCCCCGAAGCCTGACCCTCACCCGTCCCCTAATCCTAACACGTACGCTAACACTAACCCGCGCCCTCACACGTACGCTCCCCCTAAAGCCTTGTCGTACCCTCACCTGGACTCTAAACCGTCCCCGTCCCCTAACCCTAACCCTAGCCCGAATCCTAAGCCTAACCCTTCCCCGAAGCCTGACCCTCACCCGTCCCCTAATCCTAACCCGTACGCTAACACTAACCCGCGCCCTCACACGTACGCTCCCCCTAAAGCTTTGTCGTACCCTCACCTGGACCCTAAACCATCCCCGTCCCCTAACCCTAACCCTAGCCCGAACCCTAACTCTAACCCTTCCCCGAAGCCTGACCCTCACCCGTCCCCTAATCCTAACCCGTACGCTAACACTAACCCGCGCCCTCACACGTACCCTCCCCCTAAAGCCTTGTCGTACTCTCACCTGGATCGTAAACCGTCCCCGTCCCCTAACCCTAACCCTAGCCCGAACCCTAACCCTAACACTTCCCCGAAGCCTGACTCTCACCCGTCCCATAATCCTAACCCGTAAGCTAACACTAACCCGCGCCCTCACACGTACGCTCCCCCTAAAGCCTTGTCGTACCCTCACCTGGACCCTAAACCGTCCCCGTCCCGTAACCCTAACCCTAGCCCGAACCCTAAGCCTAACCCTTCCCCGAAGCCTGACCCTCACCCGTCCCCTAATCCTAACCCGTACGCTAACACTAACCCACGCCCTCACACGTACGCTCCCCCTAAAGCGTTGTCGTACCCTCACCTGGACCCTAAACCGTCCCCGTCCCCTAACCCTAACCCTAGCCCGAACCCTAACTCTAACCCTTCCCCGAAGCCTGACCCTCACCCGTCCCCTAATCCTAACCCGTACGCTAACACTAACCCGCGCCCTCACACGTACGCTCCCCCTAAAGCGTTGTCGTACCCTCACCTGGACCCTAAACCGTCCCCGTCCCCTAACCCTAACCCTAGCCCGAACCCTAACCCTAACCCTTCCCCGAAGCCTGACCCTCACCCGTCCCCTAATCCTAACCCGTACGCTAACACTAACCCGCGCCCTCACACGTACGCTCCCCCTAAAGCGTTGTCGTACCCTCACCTGGACCCTAAACCGTCCCCGTCCCCTAACCCTAACCCTAGCCCGAACCCTAAGCCTAACCCTTCCCCGAAGCCTGACCCTCACCCGTCCCCTAATCCTAACCCGTACGCTAACAGTAACCCGCGCCCTCACACGTACGCTCCCCCTAAAGCGTTGTCGTACACTCACCTGGACCCTAAACCGTCCCCGTCCCCTAACCCTAACCCTAGCCCAAACCCTAACCCTAACCCTTCCCCGAAGCCTGACCCTCACCCGTCCCCTAATCCTAACCCGTACGCTAACACTAACCCGCGCCCTCAAATGTACGGTCCCCCTAAAGCGTTGTCGTACCCTCACCTGGACCCTAAACCGTCCCCGTCCCCTAACCCTAACCCTAGCCCGAACCCTAACCCTAACCCTTCCCCGAAGCCTGACCCTCACCCGTCCCCTAATCCTAACCCGTACGCTAACACTAACCCGCGCCCTCACACGTACGCTCCCCCTAAAGCGTTGTCGTACCCTCACCTGGACCCTAAACCGTCCCCGTCCCCTAACCCTAACCCTAGCCCGAACCCTAACCCTAACCCTTCCCCGAAGCCTGACCCTCACCCGTCCCCTAATCCTAAGCCGTACGCTAACACTAACCCGCGCCCTCACACGTACGCTCCCCCTAAAGCGTTGTCGTACCCTCACCTGGACCCTAAACCGTCCCCGTCCCCTAACCCTAACCCTAACTCGAACCCTAACCGTAACACTTCCCCGAAGCCTGACCCTCACCCGTCCCCTAATCCTAACCCGTACGCTAACACTAACCCGCGCCCTCACACGTACGCTTCCCCTAAAGTCTTGTCGTACCCTCACCTGGACCCTAAACCGTCCCCGTCCCCTAACCCTAACCCTAGCCCGAACCCTAACCCTAACACTTCCCCAAAGCCTGACACTCACCCGTCCCCTAATCCTAACCCGTACGCTAACACTAACCAGCGCCCTCACACGTACGCTCCCCCTAAAGCGTTGTCGTACCCTCACCTGGACCCTAAACCGTCCCCGTCCCCTAACCCTAACCCTAGCCCGAACCCTAACCCTAACCCTTCCCCGAAGCCTGACCCTCACCCGTCCCCTAATCATAACCAGTATGCTAACACTAACCCGCGCCCTCACACGTACGCTCCCCCTAAAGCGTTGTCGTACCCTCACCTGGACCCTAAACCGTCCCCGTCCCCTAACCCTAACCCTAGCCCGAACCCTAACCCTAACCCTTCCCCAAAGCCTGACCCTCACCCGTCCCCTAATCCTAACCCGTACGCTAACACTAACCCGCGCCCTCACACGTACGCTCCACCTAAAGCGTTGTCGTACCCTCACCTGGACCCTAAACCGTCCCCGTCCCCTAACCCTAACCCTAGCCCGAACCCTAGCCCTAACACTTCCCCAAAGCCTGACCCTCACCCGTCCCCTAATCCTAACACGTACGCTAACACTAACCCGCGCCCTCACACGTACGCTCCCCCTAAAGCCTTGTCGTACCCTCACCTGGACTGTAAACCGTCCCCGTCCCCTAACCCTAACCCTAGCCCGAACCCTAAGCCTAACCCTTCCCCGAAGCCTGACCATCACCCGTCCCCTAATCCTAACCCGTACGCTAACACTAACCCGCGCCCTCACACGTACGCTCCCCCTAAAGCGTTGTCGTACCCTCACCTGGACCCTAAACCGTCCCCGTCCCCTAACCCTAACCCTAGCCCGAACCCTAACTCTAACCCTTCCCCGAAGCCTGACCCTCACCCGTCCCCTAATCCTAACCCGTACGCTAACACTAACCCGCGCCCTCACACGTACGCTCCCACTAAAGTGTTGTCGTACCCTCACCTGGACCCTAAACCGTCCCCGTGCCCTAACCCTAACCCTAGCCCGAAACCTAACCCTAACCCTTCCCCGAAGCCTGACCCTCACCCGTCCCCTAATCCTAACCCGTACGCTAACACTAACCCGCCCCCTCACACGTACGCTCCCCCTAAAGCGTTGTCGTACACTCACCTGGACCCTAAACCGTCCCCGTCCCCTAACCCTAACCCTAGCCCGAACCCTAACCCTAACACTTCCCTGAAGCCTGACCCTCACCCGTCCCCTAATTCTAACCCGTACGCTAACACTAACCCGCGCCCTCACACGTAAGCTCCCCCTGAAGCGTTGTCGTACCCTGACCTGGACCCTAAACCGTCCCCGTCCCTTAACCCTAACCCTAGCCCGAACCCTAACCCTAAACCTTTCCCGAAGCCTGACCCTCACCCGACCCCTAATCCTAAACCGTACGTTAACACTAACCGGCGCCCTCACACGTACGCCCCCCTAAAGCGTTGTCGTACCCTCACCTGGACCCTAAACCGTCCCCATCCCCTAACCCTAACCCTAGCCCGAACCCTAACTCTAACCCTTCCCCGAAGCCTGACCCTCACCCGTCCCCTAATCCTAACCCGTACGCTAACACTAACCCGCACCCTCACACGTACGCTCCCCCTAAAGCGTTGTCGTACCCTCACCTGGACCCTAAACCGTCCCCGTCCCCTAACCCTAACCCTAGCCCGAACCCTAGCCCTAACACTTCCCCGAAGCCTGACCCTCACCCGTCCCCTAATCCTAACACGTACGCTAACACTAACCCGCGCCCTCACACGTACGCTCCCCCTAAAGCCTTGTCGTACCCTCACCTGGACCCTAAACCGTCCCCGTCCCCTAACCCTAACCCTAACCCGAACCCTAACTCTAACCCTTCCCCGAAGCCTGACCCTCACCCGTCCCCTAATCCTAACCCGTACGCTAACACTAACCCGCGCCCTCACACGTACGCTCCCCCTAAAGCGTTGTCGTACCCTCACCTGGACCCTAAACCGTCCCCGTCCCCTAACCCTAACCCTAGCCCGAACCCTAACCCTAACCCTTCCCCGAAGCCTGACCCTCACCCGTCCCCTAATCCTAACCCGTACGCTAACACTAACCCGCGCCCTCACACGTACGCTCCCCCTAAAGCGTTGTCGTATCCTCACCTGGACCCTAAACCGTCCCTGTCCCCTAACCCTAACCCTAGCCCGAACCCTAACCCTAACCCTTCCCCGAAGCCTGACCCTCACCCGTCCCCTAATCCTAACCCGTACGCTAACACTAACCAGCGCCCTCACACGTACGCTCCCCCTAAAGCGTTGTCGTACCCTCACGTGGACCCTAAACCGTCCCCGTCCCCTAACCCTAACCCTAGCCCGAACCCTAACCCTAACCCTTCCCCGAAGCATGACCCTCACCCGTCTCCTAATCCTAACCCGTACGCTAACACTAACCCGCGCCCTCACACGTATGCTCCCCCTAAAGCGTTGTCGTACCCTCACCTGGACCCTAAACCGTCCCCGTCCCCTAACCCTAACCCTAACTCGAACCCTAACCCTAACCCTTCCCCGAAGCCTGACCCTCACCCGTCCCCTAATCCTAACCCGTACGCTAACACTAACCCGCGCCCTCACACGTACGCTCCCCCTAAAGCCTTGTCGTACCCTCACCTGGACCCTAAACCGTCCCCGTCCCCTAACCCTAACCCTAGCCCGAACCCTAACCCTAACACTTCCCCAAAGCCTGACACTCACCCGTCCCCTAATCCTAAACCGTACGCTAACACTAACCCGCGCCCTCACACGTACGCTCCCCCTAAAGCGTTGTCGTACCCTCACCTGGACCCTAAACCGTCCCCGTCCCCTAACCCTAACCCTAGCCCGAACCCTAACCCTAACCCTTCCCCGAAGCCTGACCCTCACCCGTCCCCTAATCCTAACCAGTATGCTAACACTAACCCGCGCCCTCACAAGTACGCTCCCCCTAAAGCGTTGTCGTACCCTCACCTGGACCCTAAACCGTCCCCGTCCCCTAACCCTAACCCTAGCCCGAACCCTAACCCTAACCCTTCCCCAAAGCCTGACCCTCACCCGTCCCCTAATCCTAACCCGTACGCTAACACTAACCCGCGCCCTCACACGTACGCTCCCCCTAAAGCGTTGTCGTACCCTCACCTGGACCCTAAACCGTCCCCGTCCCCTAACCCTAACCCTAGCCCGAACCCTAGCCCTAACACTTCCCCGAAGCCTGACCCTCACCCGTCCCCTAATCCTAACACGTACGCTAACACTAACCCGCGCCCTCACACGTACGCTCCCCCTAAAGCCTTGTCGTACCCTCACCTGGACTCTAAACCGTCCCCGTCCCCTAACCCTAACCCTAGCCCGAACCCTAAGCCTAACCCTTCCCCGAAGCCTGACCCTCACCCGTCCCCTAATCCTAACCCGTACGCTAACACTAACCCGCGCCCTCACACGTACGCTCCCCCTAAAGCTTTGTCGTACCCTCACCTGGACCCTAAACCATCCCCGTCCCCTAACCCTAACCCTAGCCCGAACCCTAACTCTAACCCTTCCCCGAAGCCTGACCCTCACCCGTCCCCTAATCCTAACCCGTACGCTAACACTAACCCGCGCCCTCACACGTACGCTCCCCCTAAAGCGTTGTCGTACCCTCACCTGGACCCTAAACCGTCCCCGTCCCCTAACCCTAACCCTAGCCCGAACCCTAACCCTAACCCTTCCCCGAAGCCTGACCCTCACCCGTCCCCTAATCGTAACCCGGACGCTAACACTAACCCGCGCCCTCACACGTACGCTCCCCCTAAAGCATTGTCGTACACTCACCTGGACCCTAAACCGTCCCCGTCCCCTAACTCTAACCCTAGCCCAAACCCTAACCCTAACCCTTCCCCGAAGCCTGACCCTCACCCGTCCCCTAATCCTAACCCGTATGCTAACACTAACCCGCGCCCTCAAATGTACGGTCCCCCTAAAGCGTTGTCGTACCCTCACCTGGACCCTAAACCGTCCCCGTCCCCTAACCCTAACCCTAGCCCGAACCCTAACCCTAACCCTTCCCCGAAGCCTGACTCTCACCCGTTTCCTAATCCTAACCCGTACGCTAACACTAACCCGCGCCCTCACACGTACGCTCCCCCTAAAGCGTTGTCGTACCCTCACCTGGACCCTAAACCGTCCCCGTCCCCTAACCCTAACCCTAGCCCGAACCCTAACCCTAACCCTTCCCCGAAGCCTGACCCTCACCCGTCCCCTAATCCTAACCCATACGCTAACACTAACCCGCGCCCTCACACGTACGATCCCCCTAAAGCGATGTCGTATCCTCACCTGGACCCTAAACCGTCCCCGTCCCCTAACCCTAACCCTAGCCCGAACCCTAACCCTAACCCTTCCCCGAAGCCTGACCCTCACCCGTCCCCTAATCCTAACCCGTACGCTAACACTAACCCGCGCCCTCACACGTACGCTCCCCCTAAAGCGTTGTCGTACCCTCAGCTGGACCCTAAACCGTCCCCGTCCCCTAACCCTAACCCTAACTCGAACCCTAACCCTAACCCTTCCCCGAAGCCTGACCCTCACCCGTCCCCTAATCCTAACCCGTACGCTAACACTAACCCGCGCCCTCACACGTACGCTCCCCCTAAAGCCTTGTCGTACCCTCACCTGGACCCTAAACCGTCCCCGTCCCCTAACCCTAACCCTAGCCCGAACCCTAACCCTAAACCTTCCCCGAAGCCTGACCCTCACCCGTCCCCTAATCCTAACCCGTACGCTAACACTAACCCGCGCCCTCACACGTACGATCCCCCTAAATCCTTGTCGTACCCTCACCTGGACCCTAAACCGTCCCCGTCCCCTAACCCTAACCCTACCCCGAACCCTAACCCTAACCCTTCCCCGATGCCTGACCCTCACCCGTCCCCTATTCCTAACCCGTACGCTAACACTAACCCGCGCCCTCACACGAACGCTCCCCCTAAAGCGTTGTCGTAACCTCACCTGGACTCTAAACCATCCCCGTCCCCTAACCCTATCCCTAGCCCGAACCCTAACCCTAACCCTTCGCCGAAGCGTGACCCTCACCCGTCACCTAATCCTAAACCGTATGCTAACGCTAACCCGCGCCCTCACACGTACGCTCCCCCTAAAGCGTTGTCGTACCCTCACCTGGACCCTAAACCGTCCCCGTCCCCTAACCCTAACCATAGCCCGAACCCTAACCCTAACACTTCCCCGAAGCCTGACCCTCACCCGTCCCCTAATCCTAACCCGTACGCTAACACTAACCCGCGCCCTCACACGTACCCTCCCCCTAAAGCCTTGTCGTACTCTCACCTGGATCGTAAACCGTCCCCGTCCCCTAACCCTAACCCTAGCCCGAACCCTAACCCTAACACTTCCCCGAAGCCTGACTCTCACACGTCCCATAATCCTAACCCGTAAGCTAACACTAACCCGCGCCCTCACACGTACGCTCCCCCTAAAGCCTTGTCGTACCCTCACCTGGACCCTAAACCGTCCCCGTCCCCTAACCCTAACCCTAGCCCGAACCCTAAGCCTAACCCTTCCCCGAAGCCTGACCCTCACCCGTCCCCTAATCCTAACCCGTACGCTAACACTAACCCGCGCCCTCACACGTACGCTCCCCCTAAAGCGTTGTCGTACCCTCACCTGGACCCTAAACCGTCCCCGTCCCCTAACCCTAACCCTAGCCCGAACCCTAACTCTAACCCTTCCCCGAAGCCTGACCCTCACCCGTCCCCTAATCCTAACCCGTACGCTAACACTAACCCGCGCCCTGACACGTACGCTCCCCCTAAAGCGTTGTCGTACCCTCACCTGGACCCTAAACCGTACCCGTCCCCTAACCCTAACCCTAGCCCGAACCCTAACCCTAACCCTTCCCCGAAGCCTGACCCTCACCCGTCCCCTAATCCTAACCCGTACGCTAACACTAACCCGCGCCCTCACACGTACGCTCCCCCTAAAGCCTTGTCGTACCCTCACCTGGACCCTAAACCGTCCCCGTCCCCTAACCCTAACCCTAGCCCGAACCCTAACCCTAACACTTCCCCAAAGCCTGACACTCACCCGTCCCCTAATCCTAACCCGTACGCTAACACTAACCAGCGCCCTCACACGTACGCTCCCCCTAAAGCGTTGTCGTACCCTCACCTGGACCCTAAACCGTCCCCGTCCCCTAACCCTAACACTAGCCCGAACCCTAACCCTAACCCTTCCCCGAAGCCTGACCCTCACCCGTCCCCTAATCCTAACCAGTATGCTAACACTAACCCGCGCCCTCACACGTACGCTCCCCCTAAAGCGTTGTCGTACCCTCACCTGGACCCTAAACCGTCCCCGTCCCCTAACCCTAACCCTAGCCCGAACCCTAACACTAACCCTTCCCCAAAGCCTGACCCTCACCCGTCCCCTAATCCTAACCCGTACGCTAACACTAACCCGCGCCCTCACACGTACGCTCCCCCTAAAGCGTTGTCGTACCCTCACCTGGACCCTAAACCGTCCCCGTCCCCTAACCCTAACCCTAGCCCGAACCCTAGCCCTAACCCTTCCCCGAAGCCTGACCCTCACCCGTCCCCTAATCCTAACCCGTACGCTAACACTAACCCGCGCCCTCACACGTACGCTCCCCCTAAAGCGTTGTCGTACCCTCACCTGGACCCTAAACCGTCCCCGTCCCCTAACCCTAACCCTAGCCCGAACCCTAACCCTAACCCTTCCCCGAAGCCTGACCCTCACCCGTCCCCTAATCCTAACCCGTACGCTAACACTAACCCGCGCCCTCACACGTACGCTCCCCCTAAAGCGTTGTCGTACACTCACCTGGACCCTAAACCGTCCCCGTCCCCTAACCCTAACCCTAGCCCAAACCCTAACCCTAACCCTTCCCCGAAGCCTGACCCTCACCCGTCCCCTAATCCTAACCCGTACGCTAACACTAACCCGCGCCCTCAAATGTACGGTCCCCCTAAAGCGTTGTCGTACCCTCACCTGGACCCTAAACCGTCCCCGTCCCCTAACCCTAACCCTAGCCCGAACCCTAACCCTAACCCTTCCCCGAAGCCTGACCCTCACCCGTCCCCTAATCCTAACCCGTACGCTAACACTAACCCGCGCCCTCACACGTACGCTCCCCCTAAAGCGTTGTCGTACCCTCACCTGGACCCTAAACCGTCCCCGTCCCCTAACCCTAACCCTAGCCCGAACCCTAACCCTAACCCTTCCCCGAAGCCTGACCCTCACCCGTCCCCTAATCCTAACCCGTACGCTAACACTAACCCGCGCCCTCACACGTACGATCCCCCTAAAGCGTTGTCGTATCCTCACCTGGACCCTAAACCGTCCCCGTCCCCTAACCCTAACCCTAGCCCGAACCCTAACCCTAACCCTTCCCCGAAGCCTGACCCTCACCCGTCCCCTAATCCTAACCCGTACGCTAACACTAACCAGCGCCCTCACACGTACGCTCCCCCTAAAGCGTTGTCGTACCCTCACCTGGACCCTAAACCGTCCCCGTCCCCTAACCCTAACCCTAGCCCGAACCCTAACCCTAACCCTTCCCCGAAGCATGACCCTCACCCGTCCCCTAATCCTAACCCGTACGCTAACACTAACCCGCGCCCTCACACGTACGCTCCCCCTAAAGCGTTGTCGTACCCTCACCTGGACCCTAAACCGTCCCCGTCCCCTAACCCTAACCCTAACTCGAACCCTAACCCTAACCCTTCCCCGAAGCCTGACCCTCACCCGTCCCCTAATCCTAACCCGTACGCTAACACTAACCCGCGCCCTCACACGTACGCTCCCCCTAAAGCCTTGTCGTACCCTCACCTGGACCCTAAACCGTCCCCGTCCCCTAACCCTAACCCTAGCCCGAACCCTAACCCTAACACTTCCCCAAAGCCTGACACTCACCCGTCCCCTAATCCTAACCCGTACGCTAACACTAACCAGCGCCCTCACACGTACGCTCCCCCTAAAGCGTTGTCGTACCCTCACCTGGACCCTAAACCGTCCCCGTCCCCTAACCCTAACCCTAGCCCGAACCCTAACCCTAACCCTTCCCCGAAGCCTGACCCTCACCCGTCCCCTAATCCTAACCAGTATGCTAACACTAACCCGCGCCCTCACACGTACGCTCCCCCTAAAGCGTTGTCGTACCCTCACCTGGACCCTAAACCGTCCCCGTCCCCTAACCCTAACCCTAGCCCGAACCCTAACCCTAACCCTTCCCCAAAGCCTGACCCTCACCCGTCCCCTAATCCTAACCCGTACGCTAACACTAACCCGCGCCCTCACACGTACGCTCCCCCTAAAGTGTTGTCGTACCCTCACCTGGACCCTAAACCGTCCCCGTCCCCTAACCCTAACCCTAGCCCGAACCCTAGCCCTAACACTTCCCCGAAGCCTGACCCTCACCCGTCCCCTAATCCTAACACGTACGCTAACACTAACCCGCGCCCTCACACGTACGCTCCCCCTAAAGCCTTGTCGTACCCTCACCTGGACTCTAAACCGTCCCCGTCCCCTAACCCTAACCCTAGCCCGAACCCTAAGCCTAACCCTTCCCCGAAGCCTGACCCTCACCCGTCCCTTAATCCTAACCCGTACGCTAACACTAACCCGCGCCCTCACACGTACGCTCCCCCTAAAGCGTTGTCGTACCCTCACCTGGACCCTAAACCGTCCCCATCCCCTAACCCTAACCCTAGCCCGAACCCTAACTCTAACCCTTCCCCGAAGCCTGACCCTCACCCGTCCCCTAATCCTAACCCGTACGCTAACACTAACCCGCGCCCTCACACGCACGCTCACCCTAAAGCGTTCTCGTACCCTCACCTGGACCCTAAACCGTCCCCGTCCCCTAACCCTAACCCTAGCCCGAACCCTAACCCTAACCCTTCCCCGAAGCCTGACCCTCAACCGTCCCCTAATCCTAACCCGTACGCTAACACTAACCCGCGCCCTCACACGTACGATCCCCCTAAAGCGTTGTCGTATCCTCACCTGGACCCTAAACCGTCCCCGTCCCCTAACCCTAACCCTAGCCCGAACCCTAACCCTAACCCTTCCCCGAAGCCTGACCCTCACCCGTCCGCTAATCCTAACCCGTACGCTAACACTAACCAGCGCCCTCACACGTACGCTCCCCCTAAAGCGTTGTCGTACCCTCACGTGGACCCTAAACCGTCCCCGTCCCCTAACCCTAACCCTAGCCCGAACCCTAACCCTAACCCTTCCCCGAAGCATGACCCTCACCCGTCCCCTAATCCTAACCCGTACGCTAACACTAACCCGCGCCCTCACACGTACGCTCCCCCTAAAGCGTTGTCGTACCCTCACCTGGACCCTAAACCGTCCCCGTCCCCTAACCCTAACCCTAACTCGAACCCTAACCCTAACCCTTCCCCGAAGCCTGACCCTCACCCGTCCCCTAATCCTAACCCGTACGCTAACACTAACCCGCGCCCTCACACGTACGCTCCCCCTAAAGCCTTGTCGTACCCTCACCTGGACCCTAAACCGTCCCCGTCCCCTAACCCTAACCCTAGCCCGAACCCTAACCCTAACACTTCCCCAAAGCCTGACACTCACCCGTCCCCTAATCCTAACCCGTACGCTAACACTAACCAGCGCCCTCACACGTACGCTCCCCCTAAAGCGTTGTCGTACCCTCACCTGGACCCTAAACCGTCCCCGTCCCCTAACCCTAACCCTAGCCCGAACCCTAACCCTAACCCTTCCCCGAAGCCTGACCCTCACCCGTCCCCTAATCCTAACCAGTATGCTAACACTAACCCGCGCCCTCACACGTACGCTCTCCCTAAAGCGTTGTCGTACCCTCACCTGGACCCTAAACCGTCCCCGTCCCCTAACCCTAACCCTAGCCCGAACCCTAACACTAACCCTTCCCCAAAGCCTGACCCTCACCCGTCCCCTAATCCTAACCCGTACGCTAACACTAACCCGCGCCCTCACACGTACGCTCCCCCTAAAGCGTTGTCGTACCCTCACCTGGACCCTAAACCGTCCCCGTCCCCTAACCCTAACCCTAGCCCGAACCCTAGCCCTAACACTTCCCCGAAGCCTGACCCTCACCCGTCCCCTAATCCTAACACGTACGCTAACACTAACCCGCGCCCTCACACGTACGCTCCCCCTAAAGCCTTGTCGTACCCTCACCTGGACTCTAAACCGTCCCCGTCCCCTAACCCTAACCCTAGCCCGAACCCTAAGCCTAACCCTTCCCCGAAGCCTGACCCTCACCCGTCGCTTAATCCTAACCCGTACGCTAACACTAACCCGCGCCCTCACACGTACGCTCCCCCTAAAGCGTTGTCGTACCCTCACCTGGACCCTAAACCGTCCCCATCCCCTAACCCTAACCCTAGCCCGAACCCTAACTCTAACCCTTCCCCGAAGCCTGACCCTCACCCGTCCCCTAATCCTAACCCGTACGCTAACACTAACCCGCGCCCTCACACGCACGCTCACCTTAAAGCGTTCTCGTACCCTCACCTGGACCCTAAACCGTCCCCGTCCCCTAACCCTAACCCTAGCCCGAACCCTAACCCTAACCCTTCCCCGAAGCCTGACCCTCACCCGTCCCCTAATCCTAACCCGTACGCTAACACTAACCCGCGCCCTCACACGTACGATCCCCTTAAAGCGTTGTCGTATCCTCACCTGGACCCTAAACCGTCCCCGTCCCCTAACCCTAACCCTAGCCCGAACCCTAACCCTAACCCTTCCCCGAAGCCTGACCCTCACCCGTCCCCTAATCCTAACCCGTACGCTAACACTAACCAGCGCCCTCACACGTACGCTCCCCCTAAAGCGTTGTCGTACCCTCACGTGGACCCTAAACCGTCCCCGTCCCCTAACCCTAACCCTAGCCCGAACCCTAACCCTAACCCTTCCCCGAAGCATGACCCTCACCCGTCCCCTAATCCTAACCCGTACGCTAACACTAACCCGCGCCCTCACACGTACGCTCCCCCTAAAGCGTTGTCGTACCCTCACCTGGACCCTAAACCGTCCCCGTCCCCTAACCCTAACCCTAACTCGAACCCTAACCCTAACCCTTCCCCGAAGCCTGACCCTCAACCGTCCCCTAATCCTAACCCGTACGCTAACACTAACCCGCGCCCTCACACGTACGCTCCCCCTAAAGCCTTGTCGTACCCTCACCTGGACCCTAAACCGTCCCCGTCCCCTAACCCTAACCCTAGCCCGAACCCTAAGCCTAACCCTTCCCCGAAGCCTGACCCTCACCCGTCCCCTAATCCTAACCCGTACACTAACACTAACCTGCGCCCTCACACGTACTCTCCCCCTAAAGCGTTGTCGTACCCTCACCTGGACGCTAAACCGTCCCCGTCCCCTAACCCTAACCCTAGCCCGAACCCTAACTCTAACCCTTCCCCGAAGCCTGACCCTCACCCGTCCCCTAATCCTAACCCGTACGCTAACACTAATCCGCGCCCTCACACGTACGCTCCCCCTAAAGCGTTGTCGTACCCTCACCTGGACCCTAAACCGTCCCCGTCCCCTAACCCTAACCCTAGCCCGAACCCTAACCCTAACACTTCCCCGAAGCCTGACCCTCACCCGTCCCCTAATCCTAACCCGTACGCTAACACTAACCCGCGCCCTCACACGTACGCTCCCCCTAAAGCATTGTCGTACCCTCACCTGGACCCTAAACCGTCCCCGTCCCCTAACCCTAACCCTAGCCCGAACCCTAACCCTAACCCTTCCCAGAAGCCTGACCCTCACCCGTCCCCTAATCCTAACCCGTACGCTAACACTAACCCGCGCCCTCACACGTACGCTCCCCCTAAAGCGTTGTCGTACCCTCACCTGGACCCTAACCCGTCCCCGTCCCCTAACCCTAACCCTAGCCCGAACCCTAGCCCTAACACTTCCCCAAAGCCTGACCCTCACCCGTCCCCTAATCCTAACCTGTACGCTAACACTAACCCGCGCCCTCACACGTACGCTCCCTCTAAAGTCTTGTCGTACCCTCACATGGACTCTAAACTGTCCCCGTCCGCGAACCCTAACCCTAGCCCGAACCCTAACCCTAACCCTTCCCCGAAGCCTGACCCTCACCTGTCCCCTAATTAAACCCGTACGCTAACACTAACCCGCGCCCTCACACGTAAGCTCCCACTAAGGTCTTGTCGTACACTCACCTGGACCCTGAACCGTACCCGTCCCCTAACCCTAACCCTAGCCCGAACCCTAACCCTAACACTTCCCCGAAGCCTGACCCTCACCCTTCCCCTAATCCTAACCTGTACGCTAACACTAACCCGCGCCCTCACACGTACGCTCCCCCTAAAGCCTTGTCGTACCCTCACCTGGACCCTAAACCGTCCCCGTCCCCTAACCCTAACCCTAGCCCGAACCTTAACCCTAACACTTCCCCGAAGCCTGACCCTCACACGTCCCCTAATCCTAACCCGTACGCTAACACTAACCCGCGCCCTCACACGTACGCTCCCCCTAAAGCGTTGTCGTACCCTCTCCTGGACCCTAAACCGTCCCCGTCCCCTAACGCTAACCCTAGCCCGAACCCTAAGCCTAACCCTTCCCCGAAGCCTGACCCTCACCCGTCCCCTAATCCTAACCCGTACGCTAACACTAACCAGCGCCCTCACACGTACGCTCCCCCTAAAGCGTTGTCGTACCCTCACCTGGACCCTAAACCGTCCCCGTCCCCTAACCCTAAACCTAGCCCGAACCCTAAGCCTAACCCTTCCCCGAAGCCTGACCCTCACCCGTCCCCTAATCCTAACCCGTACGCTAACACTAACCCGCGCCCTCACAAGTACGCTCCCCCTAAAGCGTTGTCGTACCCTCACCTGGACCCTAAACCGTTCCCGTCCCCTAACACTAACCCTAGCCCGAACCCTAACCCTAACCCTTCCCCAAGGCCTGACCCTCACCCGTCCCCTAATCCTAACCCGTACGCTAACACTAACCCGTGCCTTCACACGTACGCTCCCCCTAAAGCGTTGTCGTACCCTCACATGGACTCTAAACTGTCCCCGTCCGCTAACCCTAACCCTAGCCCGAATCCTAACCCTAACCCTTCCCCGAAGCCTGACCCTCACCTGTCCCATAATTAAACCCGTACGCTAACAATAACCCGCGCCCTCACACGTAAGCTCCCACTAAGGCCTTGTCGTACACTCACCTGGACCCTAAACCGTACCCGTCCCCTAACCCTAACCCTAGCCCAAACCCTAACCCTAACCCTTCCCCGAAGCCTGACCCTCACCCGTCCCCTAATCCTAACCTGTACGCTAACACTAACCCGCGCCCTCACACGTACGCTCCCCCTACAGCCTTGTCGTACCCTCACCTGGACCCTAAACCGTCCCCGTCCCCTAACCCTAACCCTAGCCCGAACCCTAACCCTAACACTTCCCCGAAGCCTGACCCTCACCCGTCCCCTAATCCTAACCCGTACGCTAACACTAACCCGCGCCCTCACATGTACACTCCCCCTAAAGCGTTGTCGTACCCTCACCTGGACCCTAAACCGTCCCCGTCCCCTAACCCTAACCCTAGCCCGAACCCTAACCCTAACCCTTCCCCGAAGCCTGACCCTCACCCGTCACCTAATCCTAAACCGTACGCTAACGCTAACCCGCGCCCTCACACGTACGCTCCCCCTAAAGCGTTGTCGTACCCTCACCTGGACCCTAAACCGTCCCCGTCCCCTAACCCTAACCATAGCCCGAACCCTAACCCTAACACTTTCCCGAAGCCTGACCCTCACCCGTCCCCTAATCCTAACCCGTACGCTAACACTAACCCGCGCCCTCACACGTACGCTCCCCCTAAAGCCTTGTCGTACCCTCACCCGGACCCTAAACCGTCCCCGTCCCCTAACCCTAACCCTAGCCCGAACCCTAACCCTAACACTTCCCCAAAGCCTGACACTCACCCGTCCCCTAATCCTAACCCGTACGCTAACACTAACCAGCGCCCTCACACGTACGCTCCCCCTAAAGCGTTGTCGTACCCTCACCTGGACCCTAAACCGTCCCCGTCCCCTAACCCTAACCCTAGCCCGAACCCTAACCCTAACCCTTCCCCGAAGCCTGACCCTCACCCGTCCCCTAATCCTAACCAGTATGCTAACACTAACCCGCGCCCTCACACGTACGCTCCCCCTAAAGCGTTGTCGTACCCTCACCTGGACCCTAAACCGTCCCCGTCCCCTAACCCTAACCCTAGCCCGAACCCTAACCCTAACCCTTCCCCGAAACCTGACCCTCACCCGTCCCCTAATCCTAACCCGTACGCTAACACTAACCCGCGCCCTCACACGTACGCTCCCCCTAAAGCGTTGTCGTACCCTCACGTGGACCCTAAACCGTCCCCGTCCCCTAACCCTAACCCTAGCCCGAACCCTAACCCTTCCCCGAAGCATGACCCTCACCCGTCCCCTAATCCTAACCCGTACGCTAACACTAACCCGCGCCCTCACACGTACGCTCCCCCTAAAGCGTTGTCGTACCCTCACCTGGACCCTAAACCGTCCCCGTCCCCTAACCCTAACCCTAACTCGAACCCTAACCCTAACCCTTCCCCGAAGCCTGACCCTCAACCGTCCCCTAATCCTAACCCGTACGCTAACACTAACCCGCGCCCTCACACGTACGCTCCCCCTAAAGCCTTGTCGTACCCTCACCTGGACCCTAAACCGTCCCCGTCCCCTAACCCTAACCCTAGCCCGAACCCTAAGCCTAACCCTTCCCCGAAGCCTGACCCTCACCCGTCCCCTAATCCTAACCCGTACACTAACACTAACCTGCGCCCTCACACGTACTCTCCCCCTAAAGCGTTGTCGTACCCTCACCTGGACGCTAAACCGTCCCCGTCCCCTAACCCTAACCCTAGCCCGAACCCTAACTCTAACCCTTCCCCGAAGCCTGACCCTCACCCGTCCCCTAATCCTAACCCGTACGCTAACACTAACCCGCGCCCTCACACGTACGCTCCCCCTAAAGCCTTGTCGTACCCTCACCTGGACCCTAAACCGTCCCCGTCCCCTAACCCTAACCCTAGCCCGAACCCTAACCCTAACCCTTCCCCGAAGCCTGACCCTCACCCGTCCCCTAATCCTAACCCGTACGCTAACACTAACCCGCGCCCTCACACGTACGCTCCCCCTAAAGCATTGTCGTACCCTCACCTGGACCCTAAACCGTCCCCGTCCCCTAACCCTAACCCTAGCCCGAACCCTAATCCTAACCCTTCCCAGAAGCCTGACCCTCACCCGTCCCCTAATCCTAACCCGTACGCTAACACTAACCCGCGCCCTCACACGTACGCTCCCCCTAAAGCGTTGTCGTACCCTCACCTGGACCCTAACCCGTCCCCGTCCCCTAACCCTAACCCTAGCCCGAACCCTAGCCCTAACACTCCCCCAAAGCCTGACCCTCACCCGTCCCCTAATCCTAACCTGTACGCTAACACTAACCCGCGCCCTCACACGTACGCTCCCTCTAAAGTCTTGTCGTACCCTCACATGGACTCTAAACTGTCCCCGTCCGCGAACCCTAACCCTAGCCCGAACCCTAACCCTAACCCTTCCCCGAAGCCTGACCCTCACCTGTCCCCTAATTAAACCCGTACGCTAACACTAACCCGCGCCCTCACACGTAAGCTCCCACTAAGGTCTTGTCGTACACTCACCTGGACCCTGAACCGTACCCGTCCCCTAACCCTAACCCTAGCCCGAACCCTAACCCTAACACTTCCCCGAAGCCTGACCCTCACCCTTCCCCTAATCCTAACCTGTACGCTAACACTAACCCGCGCCCTCACACGTACGCTCCCCCTAAAGCATTGTCGTACCCTCACCTGGACCCTAAACCGTCCCCGTCCCCTAACCCTAACCCTAGCCCGAACCTTAACCCTAACACTTCCCCGAAGCCTGACCCTCACCCGTCCCCTAATCCTAACCCGTACGCTAACACTAACCCGCGCCCTCACACGTACGCTCCCCCTAAAGCGTTGTCGTACCCTCACCTGGACCCTAAACCGTCCCCTAACCCTAACGCTAACCCTAGCCCGAACCCTAAGCCTAACCCTTCCCCGAAGCCTGACCCTCACCCGTCCCCTAATCCTAACCCGTACGCTAACACTAACCAGCGCCCTCACACGTACGCTCCCCCTAAAGCGTTGTCGTACCCTCACCTGGACCCTAAACCGTCCCCGTCCCCTAACCCTAAACCTAGCCCGAACCCTAAGCCTAACCCTTCCCCGAAGCCTGACCCTCACCCGTCCCCTAATCCTAACCCGTACGCTAACACTAACCCGCGCCCTCACAAGTACGCTCCCCCTAAAGCGTTGTCGTACCCTCACCTGGACCCTAAACCGTTCCCGTCCCCTAACACTAACCCTAGCCCGAACCCTAACCCTAACCCTTCCCCAAGGCCTGACCCTCACCCGTCCCCTAATCCTAACCCGTACGCTAACACTAACCCGTGCCTTCACACGTACGCTCCCCCTAAAGCGTTGTCGTACCCTCACATGGACTCTAAACTGTCCCCGTCCGCTAACCCTAACCCTAGCCCGAATCCTAACCCTAACCCTTCCCCGAAGCCTGACCCTCACCTGTCCCATAATTAAACCCGTACGCTAACAATAACCCGCGCCCTCACACGTAAGCTCCCACTAAGGCCTTGTCGTACACTCACCTGGACCCTAAACCGTACCCGTCCCCTAACCCTAACCCTAGCCCAAACCCTAACCCTAACCCTTCCCCGAAGCCTGACCCTCACCCGTCCCCTAATCCTAACCTGTACGCTAACACTAACCCGCGCCCTCACACGTACGGTCCCCCTACAGCCTTGTCGTACCCTCACCTGGACCCTAAACCGTCCCCGTCCCCTAACCCTAACCCTAGCCCGAACCCTAACCCTAACACTTCCCCGAAGCCTGACCCTCACCCGTCCCCTAATCCTAACCCGTACGCTAACACTAACCCGCGCCATCACATGTACACTCCCCCTAAAGCGTTGTCGTACCCTCACCTGGACCCTAAACCGTCCCCGTCCCCTAACCCTAACCCTAGCCCGAACCCTAACCCTAACCCTTCCCCGAAGCCTGACCCTCACCCGTCACCTAATCCTAAACCGTACGCTAACGCTAACCCGCGCCCTCACACGTACGCTCCCCCTAAAGCGTTGTCGTACCCTCACCTGGACCCTAAACCGTCCCCGTCCCCTAACCCTAACCATAGCCCGAACCCTAACCCTAACACTTTCCCGAAGCCTGACCCTCACCCGTCCCCTAATCCTAACCCGTACGCTAACACTAACCCGCGCCCTCACACGTACGCTCCCCCTAAAGCCTTGTCGTACCCTCACCTGGACCCTAAACCGTCCCCGTCCCCTAACCCTAACCCTAGCCCGAACCCTAACCCTAACACTTCCCCAAAGCCTGACACTCACCCGTCCCCTAATCCTAACCCGTACGCTAACACTAACCAGCGCCCTCACACGTACGCTCCCCCTAAAGCGTTGTCGTACCCTCACCTGGACCCTAAACCGTCCCCGTCCCCTAACCCTAACCCTAGCCCGAACCCTAACCCTAACCCTTCCCCGAAGCCTGACCCTCACCCGTCCCCTAATCCTAACCAGTATGCTAACACTAACCCGCGCCCTCACACGTACGCTCCCCCTAAAGCGTTGTCGTACCCTCACCTGGACCCTAAACCGTCCCCGTCCCCTAACCCTAACCCTAGCCCGAACCCTAACCCTAACCCTTCCCCAAAGCCTGACCCTCATCCGTCCCCTAATCCTAACCCGTACGCTAACACTAACCCGCGCCCTCACACGTACGCTCCCCCTAAAGCGTTGTCGTACCCTCACCTGGACCCTAAACCGTCCCCGTCCCCTAACCCTAACCCTAGCCCGAACCCTAGCCCTAACGCTTCCCCGAAGCCTGACCCTCACCCGTCCCCTAATCCTAACCCGTACGCTAACACTAACCCGCGCCCTCACACGTACGCTCCCCCTAAAGCGTTGTCGTACCCTCACCTGGACCCTAAACCGTCCCCGTCCCCTAACCCTAACCCTAGCCCGAACCCTAACTCTAACCCTTCCCCGAAGCCTGACCCTCACCCGTCCCCTAATCCTAACCCGTACGCTAAAACTAACCCGCGCCCTCACACGTACGCTCCCCCTAAAGCGTTGTCGTACCCTCACCTGGACCCTAAACCGTCCCCGTCCCCTAACCCTAACCCTAGCCCGAACCCTAAACCTAACCCTTCCCCGAAGCCTGACCCTCACCCGTCCCCTAATCCTAACCCGGACGCTAACACTAACCCGCGCCCTCACACGTACGCTCCCCCTAAAGTCTTGTCGTACCCTCACCTGGACCCTAAACCGTCCCCGTCCCCTAACCCTAACCCTACCCCGAACCCTAACCCTAACCCTTCCCCGATGCCTGACCCTCACCCGTCCCCTAATCCTAACCCGTACGCTAACACTAACCCACGCACTCACACGTACGCTCCCCCTAAAGCGTTGTCGTAACCTCACCTGGACTCTAAACCATTCCCGTCCCCTAACCCTAACCCTAGCCCGAACCCTAACCCTAACCCTTCGCCGAAGCGTGACCCTCACCCGTCACCTAATCCTAAACCGTACGCTAACGCTAACCCGCGCCCTCACACGTACGCTCCCCCTAAAGCGTTGTCGTACCCTCACCTGGACACTAAACCGTCCCCGTCCCCTAACCCTAACCATAGCCCGAACCCTAACCCTAACACTTTCCCGAAGCCTGACCCTCACCCGTCCCCTAATCCTAACCCGTACGCTAACACTAACCCGCGCCCTCACACGTACGCTCCCCCTAAAGCCTTGTCGTACCCTCACCTGGACCCTAAACCGTCCCCGTCCCCTAACCCTAACCCTAGCCCGAACCCTAACCCTAACACTTCCCCAAAGCCTGACACTCACCCGTCCCCTAATCCTAACCCGTACGCTAACACTAACCAGCGCCCTCACACGTACGCTCCCCCTAAAGCGTTGTCGTACCCTCACCTGGACCCTAAACCGTCCCCGTCCCCTAACCCTAACCCTAGCCCGAACCCTAACCCTAACCCTTCCCCGAAGCCTGACCCTCACCCGTCCCCTAATCCTAACCAGTATGCTAACACTAACCCGCGCCCTCACACGTACGCTCCCCCTAAAGCGTTGTCGTACCCTCACCTGGACCCTAAACCGTCCCCGTCCCCTAACCCTAACCCTAGCCCGAACCCTAACCCTAACCCTTCCCCAAAGCCTGACCCTCACCCGTCCCCTAATCCTAACCCGTACGCTAACACTAACCCGCGCCCTCACACGTACGCTCCCCCTAAAGCGTTGTCGTACCCTCACCTGGACCCTAAACCGTCCCCGTCCCCTAACCCTAACCCTAGCCCGAACCCTAACCCTAACCCTTCCCCGAAGCCTGACCCTCACCCGTCCCCTAATCCTAACCCGGACGCTAACACTAACCCGCGCCCTCACACGTACGCTCCCCCTAAAGCGTTGTCGTACACTCACCTGGACCCTAAACCGTCCCCGTCCCCTAACCCTAACCCTAGCCCAAACCCTAACCCTAACCCTTCCCCGAAGCCTGACCCTCACCCGTCCCCTAATCCTAACCCGTACGCTAACACTAACCCGCGCCCTCAAATGTACGGTCCCCCTAAAGCGTTGTCGTACCCTCACCTGGACCCTAAACCGTCCCCGTCCCCTAACCCTAACCCTAGCCCGAACCCTAACCCTAACCCTTCCCCGAAGCCTGACCCTCACCCGTCCCCTAATCCTAACCCGTACGCTAACACTAACCCGCGCCCTCACACGTACGCTCCCCCTAAAGCGTTGTCGTACCCTCACCTGGACCCTAAACCGTCCCCGTCCCCTAACCCTAACCCTAGCCCGAACCCTAACCCTAACCCTTCCCCGAAGCCTGACCCTCACCCGTCCCCTAATCCTAACCCGTACGCTAACACTAACCCGCGCCCTCACACGTACGCTCCCCCTAAAGCCTTGTCGTACCCTCACGTGGACCCTAAACCGTCCCCGTCCCCTAACCCTAACCCTAGCCCGAACCCTAACCCTAACCCTTCCCCGAAGCATGACCCTCACTCGTCCCCTAATCCTAACTCGTACGCTAACACTAACCCGCGCCCTCACACGTACGCTCCCCCTAAAGCGTTGTCGTACCCTCACCTGGACCCTAAACCGTCCCCGTCCCCTAACCCTAACCCTAACTCGAACCCTAACCCTAAACCTTCCCCGAAGCCTGACCCTCACCCGTCCCCTAATCCTAACCCGTACGCTAACACTAACCCGCGCCCTCACACGTACGCTCCCCCTAAAGCCTTGTCGTACCCTCACCTGGACCCTAAACCGTCCCCGTCCCCTAACCCTAACCCTAGCCCGAACCCTAACCCTAACCCTTCCCCGAAGCCTGACCCTCACCCGTCCCCTAATTCTAACCCGTACGCTAACACTAACCCGCGCCCTCACACGTACGCTCCCCCTAAAGCGTTGTCGTACCCTCACCTGGACCCTAAACCGTCCCCTAACCCTAACGCTAACCCTAGCCCGAACCCTAAGCCTAACCCTTCCCCGAAGCCTGACCCTCACCCGTCCCCTAATCCTAACCCGTACGCTAACACTAACCAGCGCCCTCACACGTACGCTCCCCCTAAAGCGTTGTCGTACCCTCACCTGGACCCTAAACCGTCCCCGTCCCCTAACGCTAACCCTAGCCCGAACCCTAACCCTAACCCTTCCCCGAAGCCTGACCCTCACCCGTCCCCTAATCCTAACCCGTACGCTAACACTAACCCGCGCCCTCACACGTACGCTCCCCCTAAAGCGTTGTCGTACCCTCACCTGGACCCTAAACCGTCCCCGTCCCCTAACCCTAACCCTAGCCCGAACCCTAACCCTAACCCTTCCCAGAAGCCTGACCCTCACCCGTCCCCTAATCCTAACCCGTACACTAACACTAACCCGCGCCCTCACACGTACGCTCCCCCTAAAGCGTTGTCGTACCCTCACCTGGACCCTAACCCGTCCCCGTCCCCTAACCCTAACCCTAGCCCGAACCCTAGCCCTAACACTTCCCCAAAGCCTGACCCTCACCCGTCCCCTAATCCTAACCTGTACGCTAACACTAACCCGCGCCCTCACACGTAGGCTCCCCCTAAAGTCTTGTCGTACCCTCACATGGACTCTAAACTGTCCCCGTCCGCTAACCCTAACCCTAGCCCGAACCCTAACCCTAACCCTTCCCCGAAGCCTGACGCTCACCTGTCCCCTAATTAAACCCGTATGCTAACACTAACCCGCGCCCTCACACGTAAGCTCCCACTAAGGTCTTGTCGTACACTCACCTGGACCCTGAACCGTACCCGTCCCCTAACCCTAACCCTAGCCCGAACCCTAACCCTAACACTTCCCCGAAGCCTGACCCTCACCCTTCCCCTAATCCTAACCTGTACGCTAACACTAACCCGCGCCCTCACACGTACACTCCCCCTAAAGCCTTTTCGTACCCTCACCTGGACCCTAAACCGTCCCCTTCCCCTAACCCTAACCCTAGCCCGAACCGTAACCCTAACACTACCCCGAAGCCTGACCCTCACCCGTCCCCTAATCCTAACCCGTACGCTAACACTAACCAGCGCCCTCACACGTACGCTCCCCTTAAAGCGTTGTACCCTCACCTGGACCCTAAACCGTCCCCGTCCCCTAACCCTAACCCTAGCCCGAACCCTAACCCTAACCCTTCCCCGAAGCCTGACCCTCACCCGTCCCCTAAACCTAACCCGTACGCTAACACTAACAAACGCCCTCACACGTACACTCCCCCTAAATGCTTGTTGTACCCTCACCTGGACCCTAAACCGTCCCCGTCCCCTAACCCTAACCCTAGCCCGAACCCTAACCCTAACCCTTCCCCGAAGCCTGACCCTCACCCGTCCCCTAATCCTAACCCGTACGCTAACACTAACCTGCGCTCTCACACGTACGCTCCCCCTAAAGCGTTGTCGTACACTCACCAGGACCCTAAACCGACCCTGTCTCCTAACCCTAACCCTACCCCGAACCCTAGCCCTAACCCTTCCCCGATGCCTGACCCTCACCCGTCCCCTAATCCTAACCCGTACGCTAACACTAACCCGCGCCCTCACACGTACGCTCCCACTAAAGCGTTGTCGTACCCTCACCTGAACCCTAAACCGTCCCCGTCCCCTAACCCTAACCCTAGCCCGAACCCTAACCCTAACCCTTCCCCGAAGCCTGACCCTCACCCGTCCCCTAATCCTAACCCGTACGCTAACACTAACCCGCGCCCTCACACGTACTCTCCCCCTAAAGCGTTGTCGTACCCTCACCTGGACCCTAAACCGTCCCCGTCCCCTAACCCTAACCCTAGCCCGAACCCTAACCCTAACCCTTCCCAGAAGCCTGACCCTCACCCGTTCCCTAATCCTAACCCGTACGCTAACACTAACCCGCGCCCTCACACGTACGCTCCACCTAAAGCGTTGTCGTACCCTCACCTGGACCCTAAACCGTCCCCGTCACCTAACCCTAACCCTAGCCCGAACCCTAACCCTAACCCTTCCCCGAAGCCTGACCCTCACCCGTCCCCTAATCCTAACCCATACGCTAACACTAACCCGCGCCCTCACACGTACGCTCCCCCTAAAGCGTTGTCGTACCCTCACCTGGACCCTAAACCGTTCCCGTCCCCTAACACTAACCCTAGCCCGAACCCTAACCCTAACCCTTCCCCAAGGCCTGACCCTCACCCGTCCCCTAATCCTAACCCGTACGCTAACACTAACCCGTGCCTTCACACGTACGCTCCCCCTAAAGCGTTGTCGTACCCTCACATGGACTCTAAACTGTCCCCGTCCGCTAACCCTAACCCTAGCCCGAACCCTAACCCTAACCCTTCCCCGAAGCCTGACCCTCACCTGTCCCATAATTAAACCCGTACGCTAACAATAACCCGCGCCCTCACACGTAAGCTCCCACTAAGGCCTTGTCGTACAGTCACCTGGACCCTAAACCGTACCCGTCCCCTAACCCTAACCCTAGCCCAAACCCTAACCCTAACCCTTCCCCGAAGCCTGACCCTCACCCGTCCCCTAATCCTAACCTGTACGCTAACACTAACCCGCGCCCTCACACGTACGCTCCCCCTAAAGCCTTCTCGTACCCTCACCTGGACCCTAAACCGTCCCCGTCCCCTAACCCTAACCCTAGCCCGAACCCTAACCCTAACCCTTCCCCGAAGCCTGACCCTCACCCGTCCCCTAATCCTAACCAGTACGCTAACACTAACCCGCGCCCTCACACTTACGCTCCCCCTAAAGCGTTGTCGTACCCTCACCTGGACCCTAAACCGTCCCCGTCCCCTAACCCTAACCCTAGCCCGAACCCTAACCCTAACACTTCCCCAAAGCCTGACCCTCACCCGTCCCCTAATCCTAACACGTACGCTAACACTAACCCGCGCCCTCACACGTACGCTCCCCCTAAAGCTTTGACGTACCCTCACCTGGACCCTAAACCGTCCCCGTCCCCTAACCCTAACCCTAGCCCGAAACCTAACCCTAAACCTTCCCCGAAGCCTGACCCTCACCCATCCCCTAATCCTAACCCGTACGCTAACATTAACCCGCGCCCTCACACGTACGCTCCCCCTAAATCCTTGTCGTACCCTCACCTGGACCCTAAACCGTCCCCGTTCCCTAACCCTAACCCTAACCCGAACCCTAACCCTAACCCTTCCCCGAAACCTGACCCTCACCCGTCCCCTAATCCTAACCCGTACGCTAACACTAACCCACTCCCTCACACGTACGCTCCCCCTAAAGCGTTGTCGTACCCTCACGTGGCCCGTAATCCGTCCCCGTCCCCTAACCCTAACCCTAGCCCGAACCCTAACCCTAACCCTTCCCCGAAGCCTGACCCTCACCCGTCCCCTAATCCTAACCCGTACGCTAACACTAACCCGCGCCCTCACACGTACACTCCCCCTAAAGCGTTGTCGTACACTCACCTGGACCCTAAACCGTCCCCGTCCCCTAACCCTAACCCTAGCCCGAACCCTAATCTTAACACTTCCTCGAAGCCTGACCCTTACCCGTCCCCTAATCCTAACCTGTACGCTAACACTAACCCACGCCCTCACACGTACGCTCCCCCTAAAGTGTTGTCGTACCCTCACCTGGACCCTAAACCGTCCCCGTCCCCTAACCCTAACCCTAGCCCGAACCCTAACCCTAACCCTTCCCCGAAGTCTGAACCTCACCCGTCCCCTAATCCTAACCCGTACGCTAACACTAACCCGCGCCCTCACACGTACGCTCCCCCTAAAGCGTTGTCGTACCCTCACCTGGACCCTAAACCGTCCCCGTCCCCTAACCCTAACCCTAGCCCAAACCCTAACCTTAACACTTCCCCGAAGCCTGACCCTCACCCGTCCACTAATCCTAACCCGTACGCTAACACTAACCCGCGCCCTCACACGTACGCTCCCCCTAAAGTCTTGTCGTACCCTCACCTGGACCCTAAACCGTCCCCGTCCCCTAACCCTAACCCTACCCCGAACCCTAACCCTAACCCTTCCCCGATGCCTGACCCTCACCCGTCCCCTAATCCTAACCCGTACGCTAACACTAACCCACGCCCTCACACGTACGCTCCCCCTAAAGCGTTGTCGTAACCTCACCTGGACTCTAAACCATCCCCGTCCCCTAACCCTAACCCTAGCCCGAACCCTAACCCTAACCCTTCGCCGAAGCGTGACCCTCACCCGTCACCTAATCCTAAACCGTACGCTAACGCTAACCCGCGCCCTCACACGTACGCTCCCCCTAAAGCGTTGTCGTACCCTCACCTGGACCCTAAACCGTCCCCGTCCCCTAACCCTAACCATAGCCCGAACCCTAACCCTAACACTTTCCCGAAGCCTGACCCTCACCCGTCCCCTAATCCTAACCCGTACGCTAACACTAACCCGCGCCCTCACACGTACCCTCCCCCTAAAGCCTTGCCGTACTCTCACCTGGATCGTAAACCGTCCCCGTCCCCTAACCCTAACCCTAGCCCGAACCCTAACCCTAACACTTCCCCGAAGCCTGACTCTCACCCGTCCCATAATCCTAACCCGTAAGCTAACACTAACCCGCGCCCTCACACGTACGCTCCCCCTAAAGCCTTGTCGTACCCTCACCTGGACCCTAAACCGTCCCCGTCCCCTAACCCTAACCCTAGCCCGAACCCTAACCCTAACCCTTCCCCAAAGCCTGACCCTCACCCGTCCCCTAATCCTAACCCGTACACTAACACTAACCCGCGCCCTCACACATACGCTCCCCCTAAAGCGTTGTCGTACCCTCACCTGGACCCTAAACCGTCCCCGTTCCCTAACCCTAACCCTAGCCCGAACCCTAACCCTAACCCTTCCCCGAAACCTGACCCTCACCCGTCCCCTAATCCTAACCCGTACGCTAACACTAACCCGCGCCCTCACACGTACGCACCCCCTAAAGCGTTGTCGTACCCTCAGCTGGACCCTAAACCGTCCCCGTCCCCTAACCCTAACCCTAACTCGAACCCTAACCCTAACCCTTCCCCGAAGCCTGACCCTCACCCGTCCCCTAATCCTAACCCGTACGCTAACACTAACCCGCGCCCTCACACGTATGCTCCCCCTAAAGCCTTGTCGTACCCTCACCTGGACCCTAAACCGTCCCCGTCCCCTAACCCTAACCCTAGCCCGAACCCTAAGCCTAACCCTTCCCCGAAGCCTGACCCTCACCCGTCCCCTAATCTTAACCCGTACGCTAACACTAACCCGCGCCCTCACACGTACGCTCCCCCTAAAGCGTTGTCGTACCCTCACCTGGACCCTAAACCGTCACCGTTCCCTAACCCTAACCCTAGCCCAAACCCTAACCCTAACCCTTCCCCGAAGCCTGACCCTCACTCGTCCCCTAATCCTAACCCGTACGCTAACACTAACCCGCGCCCTCACACTTACGCTCCCCCTAAAGCCTTGTCGTACCCTCACCTGGACCCTAAACCGTCCCCGTCCCCTAACCCTAACCCTAGCCCGAACCCTAAGCCTAACCCTTCCCCGAAGCCTGACCCTCACCCGTCCCCTAATCCTAACCCGTACGCTAACACTAATCCGCGCCCTCACACATACGCTCCCCCTAAAGCGTTGTCGTACCCTCACCTGGACCCTAAACCGTCCCCGTTCCCTAACCCTAACCCTAGCCCAAACCCTAACCCTAACCCTTCCCCGAAGCCTGACCCTCACCCGTCCCCTAATCCTAACCCGTACGCTAACACTAACCCGCGCCCTCACAAGTACGGTCCCCCTAAAGCGTTGTCGTACCCTCACCTGGACCCTAAACCGTCCCTGTCCCCTAACCCTAACCCTAGCCCGAACCCTAACCCTAACCCTTCCCCGAAGCCTGACCCTCACCCGTCCCCTAATCCTAACCCGTACGCTAACACTAACCCGCGCCCTCACACGTACGCTCCCCCTAAAGCGTTGTCGTACCCTCACCTGGACCCTAAACCGTCCCCGTCCCCTAACCCTAACCCTAGCCCGAACCCTAACCCTAACCCTTCCCCGAAACCTGACCCTCACCCGTCCCCTAATCCTAACCCGTACGCTAACACTAACCCGCGCCCTCACACGTACGCTCCCCCTAAAGCCTTGTCGTACCCTCACGTGGACCCTAAACCATCCCCGTCCCCTAACCCTAACCCTAGCCCGAACCCTAACCCTAACCCTTCCCCGAAGCCTGACCCTCACACGTCCCCTAATCCTAACCCGTACGCTAACACTAACCCGCGCCCTCACATGTACGGTCCCCCTAAAGCGTTGTCGTACCCTCACCTGGACCCTAAACCGTCCCTGTCCCCTAACCCTAACCCTAGCCCGAACCCTAACCCTAACCCTTCCCCGAAGCCTGACCCTCACCCGTCCCCTAATCCTAACCCGTACGCTAACACTAACCCGCGCCCTCACACGTACGCTCCCCCTAAAGCCTTGTCGTACCCTCACCTGGACCCTAAACCGTCCCCGTCCCCTAACCCTAACCCTAGCCCGAACCCTAACCCTAACCCTTCCCCGAAACCTGACCCTCACCCGTCCCCTAATCCTAACCCATACGCTAACACGAACCCGCGCCCTCACACGTACGCTCCCCCTAAAGCCTTGTCGTACCCTCACGTGGACCCTAAACCGTCCCCGTCCCCTAACCCTAACCCTAGCCCGAACCCTAAGCCTAACCCTTCCCCGAAGCCTGACCCTCACCCGTCCCCTAATCCTAACCCGTACGCTAACACTAACCTGCGCTCTCACACGTACGCTCCCCCTAAAGCGTTGTCGTACCCTCACCTGGACCCTAAACCGACCCTGTCTCCTAACCCTAACCCTACCCCGAACCCTAGCCCTAACCCTTCCCCGAAGCCTGACCCTCACCCGTCCCCTAATCCTAACCCGTACGCTAACACTAACCCGCGCCCTCACACGTACGCTCCCACTAAAGCGTTGCCGTACCCTCACCTGAACCCTAAACCATCCCCGTCCCCTAACCCTAACCCTAGCCCGAACCCTAACCCTAACCCTTCCCCGAAGCCTGACCCTCACACGTCCCCTAATCCTAACCCGTACGCTAACACTAACCCGCGCCCTCACAAGTACGCTCCCCCTAAAGCCTTGTCATACCCTCACCTGGACCCTAAACCGTCCCCGTCCCCTAACCCTAACTCTAGCCCGAACCCTAACCCTAACCCTTCCCCGAAGCCTGACCCTCACCCGTCCCCTAATCCTAACCCGTACGCTAACACTAACCCGCGCCCTCACACGTACGCTCCCCCTAAAGCGTTGTCGTACCCTCACCTGGACCCTAAACCGTTCCCGTCCCCTAACCCTAACCCTAGCCCGAACCCTAACCCTAACCCTTCCCAGAAGCCTGACCCTCACCCGTTCCCTAATCCTAACCCGTACGCTAACACTAAACCGCGCCCTCACACGTACGCTCCCCCTAAAGCGTTGTCATACCCTCACCTGGACCCTAAACCGTCCCCGTCCCCTAACCCTAACCCTAGCCCGAACCCTAACCCTAACCCTTCCCAGAAGCCTGACCCTCACCCGTCCCCTAATCCTAACCCGTACGCTAACACTAACCCGCGCCCTCACACGTACGCTCCCCCTAAAGCGTTGTCGTACCCTCACCTGGACCCTAAACCGTTCCCGTCCCCTAACACTAACCCTAGCCCGAACCCTAACCCTAACCCTTCCCAAAGGCCTGACCCTCACCCGTCCCCTAATCCTAACCCGTACGCTAACACTAACCGGTGCCCTCACACGTACGCTCCCCCTAAAGCGTTGTCGTACCCTCACATGGACTCTAAACTGTCCCCGTCCGCTAACCCTAACCCTAGCCCGAACCCTAACCCTAACCCTTCCCCGAAGCCTGACCCTCACCTGTCCCATAATTAAACCCGTACGCTAACAATAACCCGCGCCCTCACACGTAAGCTCCCACTAAGGCCTTGTCGTACCCTCACCTGGACCCTAAACCGTCCCCGTCCCCTAACCCTAACCCTAGCCCGAACCCTAACCCTAACACTTCCCCGAAGCCTGACCCTCACCCGTCCCCTAATCCTAACCCGTACGCTAACACTAACCCGCGCCCTCACATGTACACTCCCCCTAAAGCGTTGTTGTACACTCACCTGGACCCTAAACCGTCCCCGTCCCCTAACCCTAACCCTAGCCCGAACCCTAACCCTAACCCTTCCCCGAAGCCTGACCCTCACCCGTCCCCTAATCCTAACCAGTACGCTAACACTAACCCGCGCCCTCACACGTACGCTCCCCCTAAAGCGTTGTCGTACCCTCACCTGGACCCTAAACCGTCCCCGTCCCCTAACCCTAACCCTAGCCCGAACCCTAACCCTAACACTTCCCCAAAGCCTGACCCTCACCCGTCCCCTAATCCTAACCCGTACGCTAACACTAACCCGCGCCCTCACACGTACGCTCCCCCTAAAGCTTTGACGTACCCTCACCTGGACCCTAAACCGTCCCCGTCCCCTAACCCAAACCCTAGCCCGAAACCTAACCCTAAACCTTCCCCGAAGCCTGACCCTCACCCATCCCCTAATCCTAACCCGTACGCTAACATTAACCCGCGCCCTCACACGTACGCTCCCCCTAAATCCTTGTCGTACCCTCACCTGGACCCTAAACCGTCCCCGTTCCCTAACCCTAACCCTAGCCCGAACCCTAACTCTAACCCTTCCCCGAAACCTGACCCTCACCCGTCCCCTAATCCTAACCCGTACGCTAACACTAACCCACTCCCTCACACGTACGCTCCCCCTAAAGCGTTGTCGTACCCTCACGTGGCCCTTAATCCGTCCCCGTCCCCTAACCCTAACCCTAGCCCGAACCCTAACCCTAACCCTTCCCCGAAGCCTGACCCTCACCCGTCCCCTAATCCTAACCCGTACGCTAACACTAACCCGCGCCCTCACACGTACACTCCCCCTACAGCGTTGTCGTACACTCACATGGACCCTAAACCGTCCCCGTCCCCTAACCCTAACCCTAGCCCAAACCCTAATCTTAACACTTCCCCGAAGCCTGACCCTCACCCGTCCCCTAATCCTAACCCGTACGCTAACACTAACCCGCGCCATCACACGTACGCTCCCCCTAAAGTGTTGTCGTACCCTCACCTGGACCCTAAACCGTCCCCGTCCCCTAACCCTAACCCTAGCCCGAACCCTAACCCTAACCCTTCCCCGAAGTCTGAACCTCACCCGTCCCCTAATCCTAACCCGTACGCTAACACTAACCCGCGCCCTCACACGTACGCTCCCCCTAAAGCGTTGTCGTACCCTCACCTGGACCCTAAACCGTCCCCGTCCCCTAACCCTAACCCTAGCCCGAACCCTAACCTTAACACTTCCCCGAAGCCTGACCCTCACCCGTCCCCTAATCCTAACCCGTACGCTAACACTAAGCTGCGCCCTCACACGTACGCTCCCCCTAACGTCTTGTCGTACCCTCACCTGGACCCTAAACCGTCCCCGTCCCCTAACCCTAACCCTACCCCGAACCCTAACCCTAACCCTTCCCCGATGCCTGACCCTCACCCGTCCCCTAATCCTAACCCGTACGCTAACACTAACCCGCGCCCTCACACGTACGCTCCCCCTAAAGCGTTGTCGTACCCTCACCTGGACCCTAAACCTTCCCCGTCCCCTAACCCTAACCATAGCCCGAACCCTAACCCTAACACTTCCCCGAAGCCTGACCCTCACCCGTCCCCTAATCCTAACCCGTACGCTAACACTAACCCGCGCCCTCACACGTACCCTCCCCCTAAAGCCTTGTCGTACTCTCACCTGGATCGTAAACCGTCCCCGTCCCCTAACCCTAACCCTAGCCCGAACCCTAACCCTAACACTTCCCCGAAGCCTGACTCTCACCCGTCCCATAATCCTAACCCGTAAGCTAACACTAACCCGCGCCCTCACACGTACGCTCCCCCTAAAGCCTTGTCGTACCCTCACCTGGACCCTAAACCGTCCCCGTCCCCTAACCCTAACCCTAGCCCGAACCCTAAGCCTAACCCTTCCCCGAAGCCTGACCCTCACCCGTCCCCTAATCCTAACCCGTACGCTAACACTAACCCGCGCCCTCACACGTACGCTCCCCCTAAAGCGTTGTCGTACCCTCACCTGGACCCTAAACCGTCCCCGTCCCCTAACCCTAACCCTAGCCCGAACCCTAACTCTAACCCTTCCCCGAAGCCTGACCCTCACCCGTCCCCTAATCCTAACCCGTACGCTAACACTAACCCGCGCCCTCACACGTACGCTCCCCCTAAAGCGTTGTCGTACCCTCACCTGGACCCTAAACCGTCCCCGTGCCCTAACCCTAACCCTAGCCCGAACCCTAACCCTAACCCTTCCCCGAAGCCTGACCCTCACCCGTCCCCTAATCCTAACCCGTACGCTAACACTAACCCGCGCCCTCACACGTACGCTCCCCCTAAAGCGTTGTCGTACCCTCACCTGGACCCTAAACCGTCCCCGTCCCCTAACCCTAACCCTAGCCCAAACCCTAACCCTAACACTTCCCCGAAGCCTGACCCTCACCCGTCCCCTAATCCTAACCCGTACGCTAACACTAACCCACGCCCTCAAATGTACGGTCCCTCTAAAGCGTTGTCGTACCCTCACCTGGACCCTAAACCGTCCCCGTCCCCTAACCCTAACCCTAGCCCGAACCCTAACCCTAACCCTTCCCCGAAACCTGACCCTCACCCGTCCCCTAATCCTAACCCGTACGCTAACACTAACCCGCGCCCTCACACGTACGCTCCCCCTAAAGCGTAGTCGTACCCTCACCTGGACCCTAAACCGTCCCCGTCCCCTAACCCTAACCCTAGCCCGAACCCTAAGCCTAACCCTTCCCCGAAGCCTGACCCTCACCCGTCCCCTAATCCTAACCCGTACGCTAACACTAACCCGCGCCCTCACACGTACGCTCCCCCTAAAGCGTTGTCGTATCCTCACCTGCACCCTAAACCGTCCCCGTCCCCTAACCCTAACCCTAGCCCGAACCCTAACCCTAACCCTTCCCCGAAGCCTGACCCTCACCCGTCCCCTAATCCTAACCCGTACGCTAACACTAACCAGCGCCCTCACACGTACGCTCCCCCTAAAGCGTTGTCGTACCCTCACGTGGACTCTAAACCGTCCCCGTCCCCTAACCCTAACCCTAGCCCGAACCCTAACCCTAACCCTTCCCCGAAGCATGACCCTCACCCGTCCCCTAATCCTAACCCGTACGCTAACACTAACCCGCGCCCTCACACGTACGCTCCCCCTAAAGCCTTGTCGTACCCTCACCTGGACCCTAAACCGTCCCCGTACCCTAACCCTAACCCGAACCCTAAGCCTAACCCTTCCACGAAGCCTGACCCTCACCCGTCCCCTAATCCTAACCCGTACGCTAACACTAACCCGCGCCCTCACACGTACTCTCCCCCTAAAGCGTTGTCGTACCCTCACCTGGACGCTAAACCGTCCCCGTCCCCTAACCCTAACCCTAGCCCGAACCCTAACTCTAACCCTTCCCCGAAGCCTGACCCTCACCGTTCCCCTAATCCTAACCCGTACGCTAACACTAACCCGCGCCCTCACACGTACGCTCCCCCTAAAGCGTTGTCGTACCCTCACCTGGACCCTAAACCGTCCCCGTCCCCTAACCCTAACCCTAGCCCAAACCCTAACTCTAACCCTTCCCCGAAGCCTGACCCTCACCCGTCCCCTAATCCTAACCCGTACGCTAACACTAACCCGCGCCCTCACACGTACGCTCCCCCTAAAGCGTTGTCGTACCCTCACCTGGACCCTAAACCGTCCCCGTCCCCTAACCCTAACCCTAGCCCAAACCCTAACCCTAACACTTCCCCGAAGCCTGACCCTCACCCGTCCCCTAATCCTAACCCGTACGCTAACACTAACCCGCGCCCTCAAATGTACGGTCCCCCTAAAGCGTTGTCGTACCCTCACCTGGACCCTAAACCGTCCCCGTCCCCTAACCCTAGCCCGAACCCTAACCCTAACCCTTCCCCGAAACCTGACCCTCACCCGTCCCCTAATCCTAACCCGTACGCTAACACTAACCCGCGCCCTCACACGTACGCTCCCCCTAAAGCGTTGTCGTACCCTCACCTGGACCCTAAACCGTCCCCGTCCCCTAACCCTAACCCTAGCCCGAACCCTAACCCTAACCCTTCCCCGAAGCCTGACCCTCACCCGTCCCCTAATCCTAACCCGTACGCTAACACTAACCCGCGCCCTCACACGTACGCTCCCACTAAAGCGTTGTCGTATCCTCACCTGCACCCTAAACCGTCCCCGTCCCCTAACCCTAACCCTAGCCCGAACCCTAACCCTAACCCTTCCCCGAAGCCTGACCCTCACCCGTCCCCTAATCCTAACCCGTACGCTAACACTAACCAGCGCCCTCACACGTACGCTCCCCCTAAAGCGTTGTCGTACCCTCACGTGGACCCTAAACCGTCCCCGTCCCCTAACCCTAACCCTAGCCCGAACCCTAACCCTAACCCTTCCCCGAAGCATGACCCTCACCCGTCCCCTAATCCTAACCCGGACGCTAACACTAACCCGCGCCCTCACACGTACTCTCCCCCTAAAGCGTTGTCGTACCCTCACCTGGACCCTAAACCGTCCCCGTCCCCTAACCCTAACCCTAGCCCGAACCCTAACTCTAACCCTTCCCCGAAGCCTGACCCTCACCGTTCCCCTAATCCTAACCCGTACGCTAACACTAACCCGCGCCCTCACACGTACGCTCCCCCTAAAGCGTTGTCGTACGCTCACCTGGACCCTAAACCGTCCCCGTCCCCTAACCCTAACCCTAGCCCGAACCCTAACTCTAACCCTTCCCCGAAGCCTGACCCTCACCCGTCCCCTAATCCTAACCCGTACGCTAACACTAACCCGCGCCCTCACACGTACGCTCCCCCTAAAGCCTTGTCGTACCCTCACCTGGACCCTAAACCGTCCCCGTCCCCTAACCCTAACCCTAGCCCGAACCCTAACTCTAACCCTTCCCCGAAGCCTGACCCTCACCCGTCCCCTAATCCTAACCCGTACGCTAACACTAACCCGCGCCCTCACACGTACGCTCCCCCTAAAGCGTTGTCGTACCCTCACCTGGACCCTAAACCGTCCCCGTCCCCTAACCCTAACCCTAGCCTAAACCCTAACCCTAACCCTTCCCCGAAGCCTGACCCTCACCCGTCCCCTAATCCTAACCCGTACGCTAACACTAACCCGCGCCCTCACACGTACGCTCCCCCTAAAGCGTTGTCGTACCCTCACCTGGACCCTAAACCGTCCCCGTCCCCTAACCCTATCCCTAGCCCGAACCCTAACCCTAACACTTCCCCGAAGCCTGACCCTCACCCGTCCCCTAATTCTAACCAGTATGCTAACACTAACCCGCGCCCTCACACGTACGCTCCCCCTAAAGCGTTATCGTACCCTCACCTGGACCCTAAACCGTCCCCGTCCCCTAACCCTAACCCTAGCACGAACCCTAACCCTAACCCTTCCCCAAAGCCTGACCCTCACCCGTCCCCTAATCCTAACCCGTACGCTAACACTAACCCGCGCCCTCACACGTACGCTCCCCCTAAAGCGTTGTCGTACCCTCACCTGGACCCTAAACCGTCCCCGTCCCCTAACCCTAACCCTAGCCCGAACCCTAACCCTAACACTTCCCCGAAGCCTGACCCTCACCTGTCCCCTAATTAAACCCGTACGCTAACACTAACCCGCGCCCTCACACGTAAGATCCCACTAAGGTCTTGTCGTACACTCACCTGGACCCTGAACCGTTCCCGTCCCCTAACCCTAACCCTAGCCCGAACCCTAACCCTAACCCTTCCCCGAAGCCTGACCCTCACCCTTCCCCTAATCCTAACCTGTACGGTAACACTAACCCGCGCCCTCACACGTACGCTCCCCCTAAAGCCTTGTCGTACCCTCACCTGGACCCTAAACCGTCCCCGTCCCCTAACCCTAACCCTAGCCCGAACCCTAACCCTAACACTTCCCCGAAGCCTGACCCTCACCCGTCCCCTAATCCTAACCCGTACGCTAACACTAACCCACGCCCTCACACGTACGCTCCCCTTAAAGCGTTGTACCCTCACCTGGACCCTAAACCGTCCCCGTCCCCTAACCCTAACCCTAGCCCGAACCCTAACCCTAACCCTTCCCCGAAGCCTGACCCTCACCCATCCCCTAAACCTAACCCGTACGCTAACACTAACAAACGCCCTCACACGTACCCTCCCCCTAAATCCTTGTCGTACCCTCACCTGGACCCTAAACCGTCCCCGTTCCCTAACCCTAACCCTAGCCCGAACCCTAACCCTAACCCTTCCCCGAAACCTGACCCTCACCCGTCCCCTAATCCTAACCCGTACGCTAACACTAACCCACTCTCTCACACGTACGCTCCCCCTAAAGCGTTATCGTACCCTCACGTGGCCCCTAATCCGTCCCCGTCCCCTAACCCTAACCCTAGCCCGAACGCTAACCCTAACCCTTCCCCGAAGCCTGACCCTCACCCGTCCCTTAATCCTAACCCTTACGCTAACACTAACCCGCGCCCTCACACGTACGCTCCCCCTAAAGCGTTGTCGTACCCTCACCTGGACCCTAAACCGTCCCCGTCCCCTAACCCTAACCCTAGCCCGAACCCTAACCTTAACACTTCCCCGAAGCCTGACCCTCACCCGTCCCCTAATCCTAACCCGTACGCTAACACTAACCCGCGCCCTCACACGTACGCTCCCCCTAAAGCGTTGTCGTACCCTCACCTGGACCCTAAACCGTCCCCGTCCCCTAACCCTAACCCTAGCCCGAAACCTAACCCTAACCCTTCCCAGAAGCCTGACCCTCACCCGTTCCCTAATCCTAACCCGTACGCTAACACTAACCCGCGCCCTCACACGTACGCTCCCCCTAAAGCGTTGTCGTACCCTCACCTGGACCCTAAACCGTCCCCGTCCCCTAACCCTAACCCTAGCCCGAACCCTAACCCTAAACCTTCCCCGAAGCCTGACCCTCCCCCGTCCCCTAATCCTAACCCGTACGCTAACACTAACCTGCGCCCTCACACGTACGCTCCCCCTAAATCCTTGTCGTACCCTCATCTGGACCCTAAACCGTCCCTGTTCCCTAACCCTAACCCTAGCCCGAACCCTAACCCTAACCCTTCCCCGAAACCTGACCCTCACCCGTCCCCTAATCCTAACCCGTACGCTAACACTAACCCACTCCCTCACACGTACGCTCCCCCTAAAGCGTTGTCGTACCCTCACGTGGCCCCTAATCCGTCCCCGTCCCCTAACCCTAACGCTAGCCCGAACCCTAACCCTAACCCTTCCCCGAAGCCTGACCCTCACCCGTCCCCTAATCCTAACCCGTACGCTAACACTAACCCGCGCCCTCACACGTACGCTCCCCTTAAAGCGTTGTACCCTCACCTGGACCCTAAACCGTCCCCGTCCCCTAACCCTAACCCTAGCCCGAACCCTAACCCTAACCCTTCCCCGAAGCCTGACCCTCACCCATCCCCTAAACCTAACCCGTACGCTAACACTAACAAACGCCCTCACACGTACCCTCCCCCTAAATCCTTGTCGTACCCTCACCTGGACCCTAAACCGTCCCCGTTCCCTAACCCTAACCCTAGCCCGAACCCTAACCCTAACCCTTCCCCGAAACCTGACCCTCACCCGTCCCCTAATCCTAACCCGTACGCTAACACTAACCCACTCTCTCACACGTACGCTCCCCCTAAAGCGTTATCGTACCCTCACGTGGCCCCTAATCCGTCCCGGTCCCCTAACCCTAACCCTAGCCCGAACGCTAACCCTAACCCTTCCCCGAAGCCTGACCCTCACCCGTCCCCTAATCCTAACCCGTACGCTAACACTAACCCGCGCCCTCACACGTACGCTCCCCCTAAAGCGTTGTCGTACCCTCACCTGGACCCTAAACCGTCCCCGTCCCCTAACCCTAACCCTAGCCCGAACCCTAAGCCTAACCCTTCCCCGAAGCCTGACCCTCACCCGTCCCCTAATCCTAACCCGTACGCTAACACTAACCTGCGCTCTCACACGTACGCTCCCCCTAAAGCGTTGCCGTACCCTCACCTGGACCCTAAACCGTCCCCGTCCCCTAACCCTAACCCTACCCCGAACCCTAACCCTAACCCTTCCCCGATGCCTGAACCTCACCCGTCCCCTAATCTTAACCCGTACGCTAACACTAACCCGCGCCCTCACACGTACGCTCCCCCTAAAGCGTTCTCGTACCCTCACTTGGACTCTAAACCGTCCCCGTCCCCTAACCCTAACCCTAGCCCGAACCCTAACCCTAACCCTTCCCCGAAGCGTGACCCTCACCCGTCCCCTAATCCTAACCCGTACGCTAACGCTAACCCGCGCCCTCACACGTACGCTCCCCCTAAAGCGTTGTCGTACCCTCACCTGAACCCTAAACCGTCCCCGTCCCCTAACCCTAACCCTAGCCCGAACCCTAACCCTAACCCTTCCCCGAAGCCTGACCCTCACCCGTCCCCTAATCCTAACCCGTACGCTAACACTAACCCGCGCCCTCACACGTACGCTCCCCCTAAAGCGTTGTCGTACCCTCACCTGGACCCTAATTAAACCCGTACGCTAACACTAACCCGCACCCTCACACGTAAGCTCCCACTAAGGTCTTGTCGTACACTCACCTGGACCCTAAACCGTACCCGTACCCTAACCCTAAACCTAGCCCGAACCCTAACCCTAACACTTCCCCGAAGCCTGACCCTCACCCTTCCCCTAATCCTAACCCGTACGCTAACACTAACCCGCGCCCTAACACGTACGCTCCCCCTAAAGCGTTGTCGTACCCTCACCTGGACCCTAAACCGTCCCCGTCTCCTAACCCTAGCCCTAGCCCGAACCCTAACCTTAACAGTTCCCCGAAGCCTGACCCTCACCCGTCCCCTAATCCTAACCCGTACGCTAACACTAACCCGCGCCCTAACACGTACGCTCCCCCTAAAGCGTTGTCGTACCCTCACCTGGACCCTAAACCATCCCCGTCCCCTAACCCTAACCCTAGCCGGAACCCTAACCCTAACGCTTCCCCGAAGCCTGACCCTCAGCCGTCCCCTAATCCTAAACCGTACGCTAACACTAACCTGCGCCCTCACACGTACGCTCCCCCTAAAGCGTTGTCGTACCCTCACCTGCACCCTAAACCGTCCCCGTCCCCTAAGCCTAACCCTAGCCCGAAACCTAACCCTAAACCTTCCCCGAAGCCTGACACTCACCCGTCCCCTAATCCTAACCCGTACGCTAACACTAACCCGCGCCCTCACACGTACACTCCCCCTAAAGCGTTGTCATACCCTCACCTGGACCCTAAACCGTCCCCATCCCCTAACCCTAACCCTAGCCCGAACCCTAACCCTAACCCTTCCACGAAGCCTGACCCTCACCCGTCCCCTAATCCTAACCCGTACGCTAAAACTAACCTGCGCCCTCACACTTACGCTCCCCCTAAAGCATTGTCGTACCCTCACCTGGACCCTAAACCGTCCCCGTCCCCTAAGCCTAACCCTAGCCCGAAACCTAACCCTAAACCTTCCCCGCAGCCTGACCCTCACCCGTCCCCTAATACTAACCCGTACGCTAACACTAACCCGCGCCCTCACATGTACGCTCCCCCTAAAGCTTTGTCGTACCCTCACCTGCACCCTAAACCGTCCCCGTCCCCTAACTCTAACCCTAGCCCGAACCCCAACCCTAACACTTCCCAGAATCCTGACCCTCACCCGTCCCCTAATCCTAACCCGTACGCTAACACTAACCCGCGCCCTCACACGTACGCTCCTCCTAAAGCGTTGTCGTACCCTCACCTGGACCCTAAACCGTCCCCGTCCCCTAACCCTAACCCTAGCCCGAACCCTAACCCTAACCCTTCCCCGAAGCCTAACCCTCACCCGTCCCATAATCCTATCCCGTACGCTAACACTAACCCGCGCCCTCACACGTACGCTCCTCCTAAAGCGTTGTCGTACCCTCACCTGGACCCTAAACCGTCCCCGTCCCCTAACCCTAACCCTAGCCCGAACCCTAACCCTAAACCTTCCCCGAAGCCTGACCCTCACCCGTCCCCTAATAATAACCCGTACGCTAACACTAACCCGCGCCCTCACACGTACGCTCCCCCTAAAGCGTTGTCGTACCCTCACCTGGACCCTAAACCGTCCCCGTCCCCTAACCCTAACCCTAGCCTGAACCCTAACTCTAACCCTTCCCTGAAGCGTGACCCTCACCCATCCCCTAATCCTAACCCGTACGCTAACACTAACCCGCGCCCTCCCACGTACGCTCACCCTAAAGCGTTGTCGTACCCTCACCTGGACCCTAAACCGTCCCCTAACCCTAACCCTAACCCTAGCCTGAACCCTAACCCTAACACTTCCCTGAAGCCTAACCCACACCCGTCCCCTAATCCTAACCCGTACGCTAACACTAACCCGCGCCCTCACACGTACGCTCCCCCTAAAGCACTGTCGCACCCTCACCTGGACCCTAAACCGTCCCCGTGCCCTAACCCTAACCCTAGCCTGAACCCTAACTCTAACCCTTCCCCGAAGCCTGACCCTCACCCGTCCCCTAATCCGAACCCGTACGCTAACACTAACCCGCGCCCTCACACGCACGCTCCCCATAAAGCGTTGTCGTACCCTCAACTGGACCCTAAACCGTCCCCGTCCCCTAACCCTAACCCTAGCCCGAACCCTAACCCTAACACTTCCCCGAAGCCTGACCCACACCCGTCCCCTAAACGTAACCCGTACGCTAACACTAACCCGCACCCTCACACGTAGCCTCCCCCTAAAGCACTGTCGTACCCTCACCTGGACCCTAAACCGTCTCCGTCCCCTAACCATAACTCTAGCCCGAACCCTAAACTTAACCCTTCCCCGAAGCCTGACCCTCACCCGTCCTCTAATCCTAACCCGTACGCTAACAATAAACCGCGCCCTCACACGTACACTCCCCCTAAAGCGTTGTCGTACCCTCACCTGGACCCTAAACCGTCCCCGTCCCCTAAACCTAACCCTAGACCGAACCCTAACCCTAACCCTTCCCCGAAGCCTAACCCTCACCCGTCCCCTAATCCTAACCGTACGCTAACACTAACCGGCGCCCTCACACGTGCACTCCCCCTAAAGCGTTGGCGTACCCTCACCTGGACCCTAAACCGTTCCCGTCCCCTAACCCAAACCCTAGCCCGAACCCTAACCCTAACCCTACCCCGTAGCCTGACCCTCACCCGTCCCCTAATCCTAACCCGTACGCTAACAGTAACCCGCGCCCTCACACGTACGCTCCCCTTAAAGCGTTGTCGTACCCTCACCTGGACCCTAAACCGTCCCCGTCCCCTAACCCTAACCCTAGCCCGAACCCTAACCCTAACCCTTCCCCGAAGCCTGACCCTCACCCGTCCCCTAACCCTAACCCATACGCTAACACTAACCCGTACACTCACACGTACGCTCCCCCTGAAGCGTTGTCGTACCCTCACCTGGACCCTAACCCGTCCCCGTCCCCTAACCCTAACCCTAGCCCGAATCGTAACCCTAACCCTTCCCCAAAGCCTGACCCTCACCCGTCCCCTAATCCTAACGCGTACGCTAACGCTAACCCGCGCCCTCACACGAACGCTCCCCCTGAAGCGTTGTCGTACCCTCACCTGGACCCTAAACCGTCCCCGTCCCCTAACCCTAACCCTAGCCCGAACCCTATCCCTAAGCCTTCCCAGAAGCCTGACCCTCACCCGTCCCCTAATCCTAACCCGTACGCTAACACTAACTCGCGCCCTCACACGTACGGTCCCCCTAAAGCGTTGTCGTACCCTCACCTGGACCCTAAAACGTCCCCGTCCCCTAACCCTAACCCTAGCCCGAACCCTAACACTAACCCTTCCCCGAAGACTGATCCTCACCCGTCCCCTAATCCTAACCCATACGTGAACACTAACCCGCGCCCTCACACGTACGCTCCCCCTAACGCGTTGTCGTGCCCTCACTGGGACCCTAAACCGTCCCCGTCCCCTAACCCTAACCCTAACCCGAACCCTAACCCTAACCCTTCCCCGAAGGCTGAACTTCACCCGTCCCCTAATAATAACCCGTACGCTAACACTAACCCGCGCCCTCACACGTACGCTCCCCCTAAAGCGTTCTCGTACCCTCACCTGGACCCTAAAACGTCCCCATCCCCTAACCCTAACCCTAGCCCGAACGCTAACCCTAACCCTTCCCCGAAGCCTGACCCTCACCCGTCCCTTAATCCTAACCCGTACGGTAACACTAACCTGCGCCCTCACACGTACGCTCCCCCTAAAGCGTTGTCGTACCCTCACCTGGACCCTGAACCGTCCCTGTCCCCTAACCCTAAACCTAGCCCAAACCCTAACCCTAACCCTTCCCCGAAGCCTGACCCTCACCCGTCCCCTAATCCTAACCCATACGCTAACACTAACCCGTGCCCTCACACGTACGCTCCCCCTGAAGCGTTGTCGTACCCTCACCTGGACCCTAACCCGTGCCCGTCCCCTAACCCTAACCCTAGCCCGAACCGTAACCCTAACCCTTCCTAGAAGCCTGACCCTCACCCGTCCCCTGATTCTAACCCGTACGCTAACACTAACCCGCGCCCTCACACATACGCTCCCCCTAAAGCGTTGTCGTACCCTCACCTGGACCCTAAACCGTCCCCGTCCCCTAACCCTAACCCTAGCCCGAACCCTAACCCTAACCCTTCCCAGAAGCCTGACACTCACCCGTCCCCTAATCCTAACCCGTACGCTAACACTAACCCGCGCCCTCACACGTACGCTACCCGTAAAGCGTTGTCGTACCCTCACCTGGACCCTAAACCGTCCCCGTCCCCTAACCCTAACCCTAGCCCGAACCCTAACCCTAACCCTACCCCGAAGCCTGACCCTCACCCGTCCCCTAATCCTAACACGTACGTGAACACTAACCCGCGCCCTCACACGTATGCTCCCCATAAAGCGTTGTACCCTCACCTGGACCCTAAACCGTCCCCGTCCCCTAACCCTAACCCTACCCCGAACCCTAATACTAACCTTTCCCCGAAGCCTGACCCTCACCCGTCCCCTAATCCTAACCCGTACGCTAACACTAACCCGCGCCCTCAAATGTACGCTTCCCCTAAAGCGTTGTTGTACCCTCACCTGGACCCTAAACCGTCCCCGTCCTCTAACCCTAACCCTAGCCCGAACCCTAACCCTAACCCTTCCCCGAAGCCTGACCCTCACCCGTCCCCTAATCCTAACCCGTAGGCTAAATCTAACCCGCGTCCTCACATGTACGCTCCCACTAAAGCGTTGTCGTACCCTCACCTGGACCCTAAACCGTCCCCGTCCCCTAACCCTAACCCTAGCCCGAACCCTAACCCTAACCCTTCCCCGAAGCCTGACCCTCACCCGTCCCCTAATCCTAAACCGTAGGCTAACACTAACCCGCGCCCTCAAAGATATGCTCCCCCTAAAGCGTTGTCGTGCCCTCACCTGGACCCTAAACCGTCCCCGTCCCCTAACCCTAACCCTAGCCCGAACCCTAACCCTAACTTTTCCCAGAAGCCTGAACCTCACCCGTCCCCTAATTATAACCCGTACGCGAAAACTAACCCGCACCCTCACACGTACGCTCCCCCTAAAGCGTTGTCGTACACTCACCTGGACCCTAAACCGTCCCCGTCCCCTAACCCTAACCCTAGCCCGAACCCTAACCCTAACCCTTCCCCGAAGCCTGACACTCACCCGTCCCCTAATCCTAACCCGAACGCTAACACTAACCCGCGCCCTCACACGCACGCTCCCCTTAAAGCGTTGTCATACCCTCACCTGGACCCTAAACCGTCCCCGTCCCCTAACCCTAACCCTAGCCCGAACCCTAACCCTAACTTTTCCCCGAAGCCTGACCCTCACCCGTCCCCTAATCCTAACCCGTACGCTAACACTAACCCGCGCCCTCACACGCACGCTCCCCCTAAAGCGTGCCGTACCCTCACCTGGACCCTAAACCATCCCCGTCCCCTAACCCTAAACCTAGCCCGAACCCTAACCCTTCCCCGAAGCCTGACCCTCACCCGTCCCATTATCCTAACCCGTAGGCTAACACTAACCCGCGCCCTCACACGTACACTCCCCCTAAAGCGTTGTCGTAACCTCACCTGGACCCTAAACCGTCCCCGTCCCCTAACCCTAACCCTGGCCCGAACCATAACCCTAATCCTTCTGCGAAGCCTGACCCTCACCCGGCCCATAATCCTAACCCGTACGCTAACACTAACCCGCGCCCTCACACGTACGTTCCCCCTAAAGCATTGTCGTACACTCCCCTTTACCCTAAACCGTCCCCGTCCCCTAACCCTAACCCTAGCCCGAACCCTAACCCTAACCATTCCTCGCAGCCTGACACTGCCCCGTCCCCTAATCCTAACCCGTACGCTAACACTAACCCGCGCCCTGACACGTACGCTCCACATACAGCCTTGTCGTACCCTCACCTGGACCCTAAACCGTCCCCGTCCCCTAACCCTAAACCTACCTCGAATCCTAAACCGAACACTTCCCCGAAGCCTGACCGTCACCCGTCCCATAATCCTAACCCGTAGGCTAACACTAACCCGCGCCCTCACACGTACGCTCCCCCTAAAGCGTTGTCATACCCTCACCTGGACCCTAAACCGTCCCCGTCCCCTAACCCTAACCCTAGCCCGAACCCTAACCCTAACCCTTCCCCGAAGCCTGACCCTCACCCGTCCCCTAATCCTAACCCGTACGCTAACACTAATCCGCGCCCTCACACGTACGCTCCCCCTAAAGCGTTGTCGTACACTCACCTGGACCCTAAACCGTCACCGTCCCCTAACCCTAACCCTAGCCCGAACCCTAACCCTAACCCTTCCCTGAAGCCTGACTCTCACCCGTCACCTAATCCTAACCCGTACGCTAACACTAACCCACGCCCTCACACGTACGCTACCACTAATGCGTTGTCGTAACCTCACCTGGACCCTAAACCGTCCCCGTCCCCTAACACTAACCCTAGCCCGAACCCTAACCCTAACCCTTCCCCGAAGCCTGACCCTCACCCGTCCCCTAATCCTAACCCATAGGCTAACACTACCCCGAGCCCTCACACGTACACTCCCCCTAAAGCATTGTCGTACCCTCACCTGGACCCTAAACCGTCCCCATCCCCTAACCCTAACCCTAGCCCGAACCCTAACCCTAACCCTTCCCCGAAGCCTGACACTCACCCGTCCCCTAATCCTAACCCGTACGCTAACACTAACCCGCGCCCTCACACGCACGCTCCCCCTAAGGCGTTGCCGTACACTCACCTGGACCCTAAACCGTCCCCGTCCCCTAAACCTAACCCTAGCCCGAACCCTAACCCTTCCCCGAAGCCTGACACTCACCCGTCCCCTAATTCTAACCCGTAGTCTAACACTAACCCGCGCCCTCACACGTACACTCCCCCTAAAGAGTTGTCGTACACTCACCTTTACCCTAAACCGTCCCCGTCCCCTAACCCTAACCCTAGCCCGAACCCTAACCCTAACCATTCCTCGCAGCCTGACACTCCCCCGTCCCCTAATCCTAACCCGTACGCTAACACTAACCCGCGCCCTCACACGTACGCTCCCCCTAAAGCGTTGTCGTACCCTCACATGGACCCTAAACCGATCCGTCCCCTAACCCTAACCCTAGCCCGAACCCTAACCCTAACCCTTCCCCGAAGCCTGACCCTCGCCCGTCCCCTAATCCTAACCCGTACGCTAACACTAACCCGCGCCCTCACACGCACGCTCCCCGTAAAGCGTTGTCGTACCCTCACCTAGACACTAAACCGTCCCCGTCCCCATCCTAACCCTAGCCCGAACCCTAACCCTAACCCTTCCCCGAAGCCTGACCCTCACCCGTCCCCTAATCCTAAACCGTACGCTAACGCAAACCCGCGCCCTCACACCTACGCTCCCCCTAAAGTGTTGTCGTACCCTCACCTGGACCCTAAACCGTCCCCGTCCCCTAACCCTAACCCTAGCCCAAACCCTAACCCTAACCCTTCCCCGAAGCCTTACCCTGACCCGTCCCCTAATCCTAACCCGTAGGCTAACACTAACCCGTGCCATCACACGTACGCTCACCCTAAACCGTTGTTGTACCCTAAACTGTACCCTAAATCGTCCCTGTACCCTAACCCTAACCCTAACCCTTACCCGAAGCCTTACCCTAACCCGTCCCCTAATCCCATCCCGTACGCTAACACTAACCCGTGCCCTCACACATACGCTCACCCTAAACCGTTGTCGTACCCTAACCTGTACCCTAAATCGTCCCTGTCCCCTAACCCTAACCGTAGCCCTATCCGTTACCCGAAGCCTTACCATAACCCGTCCCCTAATCCCAACCCGTACGCTAACACTAACCCATTCCCTCACACGTACGCTCACCCTAAACCGTTGTCGTACCCTAACCTGTACCCTAAATCGTCCCCGTCCCCTAACCCAAAACCTAACCCTAACCCTAACCCTTTCCCGAAGCCTTACACTAACCCATCACCTAACCCTAACCCTTACGCTAACACTAACCCGTACCCTAACACGTACGCTCACCCTAAACTGTTGTCATACCCTAACCTGTAACCTAAACCGTCCTCGTCCCCTAACCCTAACCCTAACCCTATACCTAACCCTAACCCTTACCCGAAGCCTTACCTAACCCTTCCCCTAATCCTAAACCATACGCTAACACTAATCCTTACTCTAACAGGTACGCTCACCCCAAACCGTTGTCGTAACATAAGCAGTACCCTAAACCGTCCTCTTCCCCATCGCCGTCCCCTAACCCTAACCCTTACCCAAAGCCTTACGCTAACCCGTCCCCTAATCCTAACACATCCGCTAACACTAACCCGTATGCTAACACGTACACTTACCCTAAACCGTTTTCTTACCCTAACCTGTACCCTAAGCATTCCCCGTCCCCTAACCCTAATCCTAAACCTAATCCTTACCCGACGCCTTATCCTAACCCGTCCCCTAATCCTAACCCGTACGCTAACACTAACCCGTACCCTAACACGTACGCTCACCCTAAACCATTGTCGTACCCTAAGCTGTACCCTAAACCGTCCCCGTCCCCTAACCCTAACCCTTAGCAGAAGCCTTTCCCTAACCCGTCCCCTAATCCTAACCCGTACACTAACACAAACCCCTACCCTCACACGTACGCTCACCCTAAACCGTTGTCGTACCCTAACCTGTACCCTAAACCATCCCCGTCCCCTAACCCTAACCCTTACCCGAAGCCTTACCCTAACCCGTCCCCTAATACTAACTCATAGGCTAACACTAACCCGTACCCTAACACGTACGCTCACCGTAAACCGTTGTCGTACCCTAACCTGTACCCTAAACCACCACATCCCCTAACCGTAACCCTAACCCTTACCCGAAGCCTTACCGTAACCCGTTCCCTAATCCTAACCCCTATGCTAACACTAACCCGTAGCCTAACACTTCCGCTCACCATAAACCATTGTCGTACCCTAACCTGTACCCTAAACCGTCCCCATCCCCTAACCCAAACCCGAACCCTATCCCTAACCCTTACCCGAAGCCTTACCCTAACCCATCCCCTAATCCTACCCCTTACGCTAACACTAACCCGTACCCTAACACGTACGCTCACCCTAAACCGTTGTCGTACCCCAACCTGTACCCTAAACCGTCCCCGTCCCCGTCCCCTAACCCTAACCCTTACCCGAAGCCTTACGCTAACCCATCCCCTAATCCTAACCCGTCGGCTAACATTAACCCGTACGCTAACACACACGCTTACCCTAAACATTTGTCGTAACCTAACCTGTACCCTAAACCGTCCCCGTCCCCTAACCCTAACCCTGAACCTACCCCTAACCCTTACCCAAAGCCTTACCCTAACCCGTCCTCTAATCCTAACTCGTACACTAACACTAACCAGTACCCTAAAATGTACGCTCACCCTAAACCGTGTTCATATCCTAACCTGTACCCTAAACCATCCCCGTCCCCTAACCCTAACCCTAACCCTATCCCGAAGCCTTACCCTAACCCGTCCCCTAATCCTAACTCATACACTAACACTAACCCGTACCCTAACACGAACGCTCACCCTAAACCGTTGTCGTACCCTAACCTGTACCCTAAACCATCCCCGTCCCCGTCCCCTAACCCTGAACCTAACCCTACCCGTAACCCTTACCTGAAGCCTTACCCTAACCCGTCCCCTAATCCTCAACCATACGCTAACACTAACCGTACCCTAACGCGTACGGTTACCCTATACTATTGTCGTACCCTAACCTGTACCCTCAACCATCCCCGTCCCCTAACCCTAATCCTATCCCTTACAATAACATTAACCCATACCATAATATATATCCTAACCCTAAAACATTCTCGTATCCTAACCTGTACCGTAAGTCATACCCGTCCCCTAACCCTATCCCTAACCCTAAGTGTAATCCTAACCCTTAGCTGAAGCCTTACCATAACCCGTACCTTAGTCCTAACCTGTGCACTAACACTAACCTTTACCCTAACACTCACCCTAAATCTTTGTCGTACCAGAACCTGTACCCTAAACCTTACCCTTTCCTGAACCCTAACCCTAACCCTAACTCTAACTGTAACCCTTACCCGCAGCCTTACCCTAACCCTTACCTTAATTGTAACCCGTACACTAACACTAACCCATACCCTAACACGTACACTAACACTAAAGTGTTGCAGTATCCAAACCTGTACCCTAAAATCGTACCCGTCCCCTAAGCCTAATGCTAACCCTAACCCTTCCCCGAAGCCTTAGCCTAAGCCGTACCCTAAAGCTAACCCTTACAATAACTCTAACCCATACCCTAACACGTACGCTAAAACTAAAACATTCTTCTATACTAACCTGCACGCTAAATCATACCCGTTCCCAAACCCTAACCCTGACCGTAACCATAACCTTAACCCTTACCCGAAGCCTTACCCTAACCCGTACCTTAATCCTCACCCGTACACTAAAACTAACCCATACCCTAACACGTACACTCACCCTAAATTGTTTTCGTACCCCAACCTGTACCCTAAGCCGTACCCGTTCCCTAACCCTAAACCTAACCCTAACCGTAACCGAAACCCTTACCCAAAGCCTTACCCTAACCCTTTTCTTAATCCTAACCCATACACTAACAGTAACTCGTACCCTAACACTTACACTCACCCTAAATCGTTGTCGTACCCTAACCTGTACTCTAAATCATAACCGTTCCCTAACCCTAACCCTAACCATAAACCTTACCCGAAGCCTTACCCTAACCCGTACCTTAATCCTTATCCGTACACTAACATTAACCAGTACCCTAATATGTATCCTAACCCTAAAGCGTTGTAACCTAACCTGTCCCCTAAATCATACCCATTTGCTAACCCTAACCCTAACCGTAACCGTAACTCTAACCCTTACCCGAAGCATTACCCTAAGCCATATACTAATCCTAACCCATACAGTAACACTAACCCATACCCTAACACGTTAGCAAACCCTAAACCACTGTGGTACCCTAACTTGTACCCTAAACTGTACCCATTCCCTAACCCTAATCCTAACCCTAACCCTTCCCTGAAGCCTTACCCTAACCCGTAACCTAATCCTGACCCATACACTAACACGAACCCGTACACTAACACGTACGCTAACCCTAAAAGCTTGTCGTTCCCAAACCGTACCCGTTCCCTAACCCTAACCCTAATCCGAACCCGAACCCTTACCCTAACCCATAGCCTAATCCTAACCCATACACTAACTCTAACCCGTACCCTAACACGTATGCTAATCCTAATCCACTGTCGTACCCTAACCTGTACCCTAAACCGTACCAGTTCCCTAACCCTAACCCTAACACTATCCCTAACCTACCCCTAACCCTTATCCGAAGCCTTAACCTAACCCATACCCTAATCTTAGCCCTTACACCAACACTAACACGTACCCTAACACGTATGCTAACCCTAAACCGCTGTCGTACCCTAACCTGTACCCTAAACCATACCCTAAACCGTACCCGTTCCCTAACCCCCACCCTAACCCTAACCCTAACACTAACCTTTACCCTAGTCCTTACCTTAACTCGTAGCATAATCCTAACCCGTACACTAACACCAACCCGTACCCTAACATGTACGCTAACACTAAACCGCTGTCATACCCTAAACTGTACCCTAAACCGTACCCGTTCCCTAATCCTAACCCTAACCCTTACTCTAACCCATACCCTAATCCTGACATATAAACTAACACTAACCCCCCTGTTTTCCACAACAGGAGAGTTCACGACAGTGAGAGGCCCGCGCACCACGATGATGAGTGGCCCCCGCTTGCCACAACTAGAGAAAGCCCTCGCACAGAAATGAAGACCCAACACAGCAAAAATAAATAAATAAACTCCTACCCCCAGCAACTGAAAAAAAGAAAAGCCCAACCAAGTACTGATCAACTTAAATGTACTTAGACTTATCACTGTAAAGTTTATTTACATCGTGTCCTTATGATTTCCAGAAAGAAATGGATTTTTTAAATGTTCTTCAAAAGACTCGGAATCAAATTGGTGTCAGACTTCTCATAGGTAATATGCAATGCTTGCAGACAACAGTGTTTGAGGGAAATGACTTTCAACCAAGAGAAGTATACTTAGCAAAACCACCAATCTACTGGGAGAGGGACAAATTATATACAATCTTACCATGCAAAGATTTAGACAATTACCTCCCTCCCTCACCTTCATAAGAAGTTACCTGAGGATGCATTCTAATAAATGAGACAAAAGAAGAAAGAAGAATACAAGCGATTTGGGAAATGGTACATCAAGACCCAGGGCAAGAGTGAATGAAAGACCCAGGACTGCAGCTGCAGAGCAGATCTTGAAAGCAACCAGTCCATATTGGAGCAGGATAATGTAAAACTCCAGGAGAAAATCCTCTGGATAATAAAGTGGAGACCATACTACAGTTACTATGAGTGAGAGACCAGAAATACCAAGAATGGGGAAAAGGACAAAAAATGCAAGGAAAAAAAAGACTACTTGAATTTCAAGAAACAAAATCTGTGTAAAAAATGTATAGTACATCATTGTATGAAGCAAAACACCAGTGCAGAATTGAAAGTCAGTGGCAGTCAAGTGATAATGCACATATGTAAATATGTGAGAAATGAGTCTAAAATTAAAACAAAAAGCTTTCATGTGCTCTTTCTTCATATGTATTTCACAGTCATATTTTTGTTGCCCCTCTCCTTTCTTCCTTTTACATTTCATGTAGTTAAGTTTTCTCGGTGCCTTATTTCTTATTTAAATTTGAGGCACCTGGTCTCGTATTTGTGACTTTTTCTTTCAATTTTTTAAAAGTAATTGTATTACACGATATTTTACATACATACACACAATACAGATACATATATATGTATGTATGCTTGGGAAACCACCACTTAACCTAAGAACTAGAATATTACCAACATTGCTGAAACTATCTGTGTGCCTCTCTAATTTCATCCTCTGTTCTTCTCTTTCCCACATCTAGTCATAAACACTATCCTGTGTTTTTAATAATTATCCACTTTCATTTATTAAAATATAATTTACCATATTTGTATATGACCAAAACATATAGATTGTTTTGAATTTATATAAATGGAATCATGTTGTACACATAATTAGAGACAGCTTTTTCACTCAATATCATGTATATAAGATTGACCCATGTAACTACCCATGCGTTTCTGGTTCATTCATTTTCACCAGCATGTAACATTTCACTTTGTGAATAAATCCAATTTTATATTTCCACTTTTTTCAAAAAAAAATGAAAATGGGAGAAAAGGAACTGATATAACAGAATTAAATTCCATTCTATCACAGAAAGAAGTCAGTATATAATGTCTAAAATTGATAACAGAAACAGACTCACAGATAACAGAGAACAAATTAGTGCTTTCCAGAGGGAAGAGGAGTGGGGTAGGGCCAAAATAAGTGAAGG